>NC_060260.1:13473571-13787500 GCF_021901455.1 Neodiprion lecontei
TTATTTCCACCTGAAAATCCCTGCCGAATTTCGATTTACTCCGAGATTAGATAATGCAGACCGGAACTGAATCAACATCGAGCTTCGACTCCGGGAATAATTAAATTTCCGTTCGATACTACAGTGCAATCGGTTGATAATCGATGAACGCCGCCGCACTATGCATCGCATTCGTGACAGCTGTAGGCTAAATCTCTCGTGACCACTGCACACTTTCGGAAAAATTGATCGGCAAATTGGTCCTGAATGAAAATTTATCCAATTCACTAATTTGATAACTGACAATTTTGTAGGCAGATGAAAAACTGACGAATTTTCACTGCTGGTACGTATTTCGTTCGGTAGCGAGGAGAGAATTACCACAGGTGATATCGGTGTTCATTTACCTCGGAGGATTCATTGGTCAAAGCCCGTTATGTATTCATCGATTCTGAAACGCAATTGCACCGAAACTAGTTGGAATATTGGAATATAAAATTTTTGTGCTTTGCGTTTATTCTCAGCTTCATAAATTACAAAAAGTCCTTTACCATTCAATTGGAAACTTGTTAATTTTTTTACCTTACAATCTTGTGCCCATCCGTATAAAATGGATTACTAGAATGTTGACTCGGGCGCACTGTGTCTGCTGGCGTGTGTTTGCTTTCGAAATTGTACAAACCACTCAATCATGGAATGTGAAATTATTATTTTTCGATCCTTTCATTGGGTTCTCTGAAATGCTGATTTTCTACGCCAAGTATTGCATGGTTTTTCTTGGCGTTTCAATGTGACAGATGCACCGATTTGCACGGAAAAGTAAACTTCGACCAACATGCGGAAGGTCTGAAACGACATCATTGAGTATTTGTTATCACCCCTTCGCCTCCCTCGTGTGCAATCGAAATTCAAATCTCGAATTTCTCCAAAATTAGTAAAGCGAATTTTCATCTTCACAGAAAATCCTTTGAACATTTGATGTTACTAACTTTTGGATAATGTACTAAACACTCCGAGAAGTAACCCTGACATTTCTCGATTATTTGAAACTCTGAAACGCATTGAAAGTCGGGACTTTCCGTCAAAGACTCATAGAAAACACCGAGGGTCAGGCTGCAAGGATTCCTAGTTGCGAATGCATCTGTTTCCTGAAGGAACCCAGCGCAAGTATTAAAAGGTTTATATACATGTATCACCCACTTATCTAGTTTAGCTACCATTATGGCGAAGATGCTTCCTCAAGTCCGGAAACTTTACTCAACAATTTCCAACCTCAAGTTTCATTATCTGCTCGGATCATAAGTCGTAAATTGTGCATAGTAGACTCATATAAGACAAAAATGTTGTAGATTCAATTAAACGCAGTGAAGGAATACTGATGCCTACATTGGGCAAACCCAAGTCTCGCATATCGTCTTGTAGTTTGTCAACTTCACCGAGTGATCGAAGACTTGGGAAGAAAGGTTCAGGGGTCAAACGAGAAAGCCAACCGGAGCTTGTGCCGGGTATAAATATTTATGTAGAAATATTTCGAAGTGTGATTTCCTCCTGTTATATATACAGGGGAAAATCAATTTTCTCGCGGTACTGCGACGCGACGTGCTTGATATACAGATACACGCATACATATTAATTTATACGCACACTCAACGGCCTGCGGTAAACGCATAGCACAGGCATACATATACATGAGAACGTTTGCCAAGTAATTAGGACTCCAGGAGCACGTTTACGAAATCTCTGGAACACCCGAATTGGAGTTGAGTTGACGTTTGAAGTTGAAGGAAGCAAAATTCTCATCCCACATATTGATACGAATGATTAAAGAGGATTCTGCAGGATACAAATATTTGACATCCAATTGCAAAAGTTGCGTAAACAACAATCAAAACGTGAAAGAAGCTTAATAACTTTCCAAACGTATCCCAGTCAAGTTAACAAACCGTATTGAATCAATGCCGGAATATTAAAAGTTTCAAAAGACTAGAATGATTTTACTGTTTTTCTATAACGAGGTGGACATTGGTCCAAGTTCTTTAAAACCTGTCAGTATTAGAGAATTTTATTTATGGTCAAAGAAATATTGTGCCACGTGTGTATTAATATTTAATCAAAATCGAAAGTCACTAGTAATTTTTGTAGAATTGTTGGTAAAAAAAAAAAAAGTATAAAAAACAGACTGTGTTATAAAAACATTGCGAATCCTAATATCTCTAACAAATTCCGAAATTCAAACTCATGTTTAATTTCAGAATGATCAAGAGAGACATTTCATTTTGATTGTGAAACTCCTGGAAATGTCAGAGAATTTCAATTTTTGGATCTTCTAGTCATCTTGTACTATAATCACGTGTGTGTGCAATGAAAAAATAGTACCGAAAATGTGTGAAGAGAAAAATCGCGAGCCTTGATATTACTATTATGATCTGCTCATTCCTTCAAAATGTTAAAGAGCTGATTCATTGGTAATATTGAGCACTATTAAGCTGAGTCTTTACGCAGTCGACAGCTCATCAAAGAATTTTTCGAGATAAATTGCGAAAAACTGAAATACAAACGAAAAACAGTTGATTGAAGAGAAAATTTCAACCTCTATCACGGGTTTTCAGTGTCTCCATAAATTTTTTCATAATTATTATGCATGTCCACAACTTCACAGACTTTAACTTTGTTGATAATTTTCTATGAAACCTCGTTGAAAATGCATCTTGAAGAGAAAATTCTGACTTCCGATGTTATCTTTGAAGGTGCAAAAAAGGATTAGCATGCGATCCGTCAGAAGAAAAAACGATAATCCGATCAGGCTGGATTCCATCTCAACATTTTTGCTATAACCATCTGGAAATTTAAACATGCATTTCCCTCAGCTGTTAAGTATTTTAGACGTCAAATTTATTCAATATGTGCACAAAATGTGTCAAGCTGCTAGGCCGTCTATACATTCGTGTAACATGATCGTTTTACTGAATGAAAAAAAAAAAAAAATTATTTTATTTCAGCTGCATGGAATATTTTTGATAAATATCACGTTTTCGAGTCTGCTGAATCCAAATGTGATTTTCATTTCCCTCCATCTTGTACAGTATTTTTACAAAATACAAGGTGTGTGCATCAAAGTAACGAGAAAACCACCATTTCATTACAATGAACTAAACAATATTTCTTAAAATGTGAAATAGATAATTTCTTCATGAAACGTACTCAACATTCCGTGTTCATTCTTTTTGCCTATGAAACCTTTTTTTCTTCACTTTATTTCTTCTACGACTACGCTTTCGCTTTCCATTTTCTGTTTCCCTGTTTGTATTTATTCTCGAGTCTCACTCTAATACATATTAAATAAAAGTAAGAAATCACTTTTGCATAGGATTCTTAGAATCAAGAATGGGATACCAGATTTCGAGTTAAACGGGAGTTTTATTCTAAACGAAACTACAATCACAAGTTCAAGAAAATGTCTGACTGTAGGAACTTTTTGAGTATTTTTCCCGGTTTCGGCGATTAAAAATCTATAAAAAACATGTGCAATTTTGGGGTTGCAGACCTGTGTTATTCATTTAAAGATTATGCCGCATCTCGTACATGCATATTTGACTTTGAAAACTCTTGAAGATAACTTTCCTCTATCCGCAAGAGTTTAGTGAGCGTTCGCGTAAGTGTGTGATCTCGTTTCGACTTACAATTAGCTTACAAATATGGTTATATCTCCAAACCTGTTGATCTACTTGTACTGAAATAGAACCTAAAACTAGGACAGACGTTGTAGCTGTCTATAAGAAGCCAAGAATCAAAATCGGTTTACTAGTTCTGTTACTGAGTTTTCCTTACCTGTGTAGAGAAGAAAATTTATCTAGAAAAATGTAGTAGCTTAAGAATCTGTCTATTCTAAAAACACTTTTATCGCACAAGAATTACACATGTCAACGGAAATTTTTTTAACAGTGTTTATTTAAATGAATAAATATAGATTCTACAAATCGAGTAATAAGCAAAATCTTCATATCTTACTTGTAAAGTTTACTTCTGTCTTTTTTTACATTGATAAATAACACCGGTCAACACGAATGTTGAGTTTACATACGAAACTGAAGTTTGCTTAGTTGTTATTTATAATAAATGTTCGAGAAATTAGGTAATTTTTCTTAATATTCGAAACACCGTTCTGGTTTCTACAAAAGTAAAGTGTATCTAATGTACACAATTTTCTTATTTTATCAATTACGTAGGAGAGATGAAAATTTGACATCGCAACATTCGCGTTGACCGGTGTTACGTGTCGACGAAAATCATCTTACGACCCTATTCGTGCTTACGAATTAGAGGTAGGGGATGGAACCGGCGGCGGCAGAAGGAGGCGGGATCGGGAGCTGCAGGGAGGAAGCAAGCCCAACTAGTGGCATTTTAATTTGTTATCGATCGGAACGACACCGGGATGTACAGGAGCGTATTACGTCGGTAAATTCAGTCGACGATTCAGCCATCGCGGCGCTCTGTAATGAATGTGTGACTCTTGCAGGGACTCGGGATTGAGGTTCTAACAGGCGGAAATGAGGCGTATGTCTCCTTTATATCTCGTTAACATCTCCTTCTTGTATATATCGTGAGCGTGAAAACAGACGCGCTGATCTGTCGCGTCAAACAAAAATCACACGACTCACAACGTGGTTACGGACATGGCTGCAGGAACCAGCGATGCTCGAAGTAAGAGCTGTTTTTGCTCTTTTACGAGGAATTAACTCCGAAAGTGAAATCAACCGAGCGCGATTCGTTTCCGTAAAGAAATTTACAGACGCAGATAATATTATACGTTTATTGTTTAATACCGCAATGATTTAGAGGGTATTAATGCGATTGATGAGTGACGGCGAATACAGACGAAACCGACATCACGGTAACTTTAAATTCGTTTGAAAATTATACTGTGATAATTGAATTGCACGAGTAAAAGAAGAAAAAAAAAAACAAGAATTTAAACATAATTTCCAAGTTCACGGTTGCGTGAATGTGACGCAATTCGTTCAATTTCAATTCCTGCGAAGGTACTGCCTGGGTTATTCAAGCTACTGAACAAATGTCAAAGGATTTAATTTGTAATCCAACGACCACCTGGGACCAAGAAATTCTTCCAGACTTACCCTTTGATTTGAATATAATCCGTCGCTTGAATAACTTTGACGGAATTCGTGAACGAGTGATTCGAAATTCCTCAGGGAAAGAAGAAAATATTGAAAGTTACTTTGATATTGACCGACAAATTTTATTTCAGCAGTAATTCAAGCTTTAATACGAAGCTTTCCGTTGGCAACGCCCAAATAAATTCTTTTCAATTTCAAAACAAAACACTGATAAGGATCGATCCTTTAGGAATGACAATCATATTTTCACCTGTCATGGGAACGTGTTAACATATAAAATCTTTGAAATAGTCTAATTACGCAATTTAAAATACCTCAACTTACGATCAAGTGTGCTTCTTTATGATTGAACTGCTCACGTTTCGACAAAATTCTCTGACAAATTATGCTTTTCTATCAATGTTACTATCAATATAGATTATTGTTATCTCACGGTGTCTGTGAAATGGGGTGAATATTGTAGTATCATTCGGTGAACAATATGCATATAACGTCATCGTCATAATATTTCTGCCATCGGATATCGAATTCTGCTGTGAAAAACTTATTCGCTGTTGAAGTCAATATTGTTCAACAGGTTGAAAATAGACACGATTATAACTGCGCTCTTACTCTTTGAAAAACAAATAAATTCACCTATAGTGCGTCAACAACTGATCATACGGTACCAAGTAGTGAACCGATGATTACGATAATTGTATAAGACGCATCGGCGGTTGATTGAATGACAGCCATTAACTCGACTGGTGGAAGTCTTAATTAAAGTGCAAAAAAGGTGAATGCCGAACGATGCGCATCTTTAGCCAGTGTATTTCGGTAATAGTAAAACAGGGACGGGGTAGTTGATATCTAATATCGTCTGAGCAGAAACCAAAACGACCTCCGGAGGCGAGAACTAATCTGGTAATCTGTCGTCCAGAGTTAGGGATCAGTTCTAAGCCAAGGTCTACACGCAGAATCCGAGGCCCATTCATTTTCACCCTCGAGAGCTAGAGAGCGAGAAACTCTGTCCAAAGCAGGATTTTACCACCTGGGAATTCAGTATGATACGCCACTGGAAAACGGGTCGCAGACGGCAAAGATCGGCGCAGGTGGTTTGAGATCCGAGTATCCAACAATCTGCCCCTCCTTATTCCATAAATAAGATTACGTCAGGAGCGACTATTAGTCGCGTTGACATGAAAGCTGGCTCGATTATTTATTTACCCAATATCTTGAGACGATGGGACGTTAATTTGAATTTTAGAACAGATTAGTCTCTAGAGAAGACCGCATCTTATCGTAACACCCGAAACTCGATCGTGGTAATTGAAATTGGAACGACTTGTCGTCACCTTTCGGATTATATGGTTCGATCGTTTATGACACAGTGCGTAAAATTAAGTTGTCTATGAGTGCGAAATCGCCAAAGATAACCCTAGTGTGTGATACGTTTTTTTTTCCAATACCAACGAATTTTTCTTCGAATTTCAAAGTGCAATTTTTGGAATCCTTAGTTATGTATGCCAGACCTTTTCACCCACAAAAATAAGATCCAAAACAGGCTTGACGACGAAGCTATGTGATCAGGAATCGATATCTTAATCTGGTCGAAGAAAGGGTACAAACATTTTCAACAAAATTCAATTTTCTTCGCTTTTTCCGGAGAAAGGTTAAATTCAAAACCTCATTGTAACAAGTTGACAAGGCTTGTTTAACGGAAAATAAGAATCTCGAGACAATACTGCGTCAGATTGACGTGTGAAGACAAAACAAACAAAGATTATATAAACGTATAATTTTAAACCACTGAGGTTCTTTTTTTTTTTTTTTTGTTTTTGGCACATGCGCACTTTCGAATCACTCAATATTATGCACTGCGTTATGGAACATAGTTGATTGCTGACAAAAATTCTTCAGATTTTATTTTTCTTCTTAACGCTTCAGCCGTTGATGTTAGGAATCGTATCAATAACTGTTATATGGGAAAATTTATCCAACATAAATGCTAAATGATTCAAATTCATTCATGCGGTTTCTTCGAAACCATTTAAAAATTGCTCACTAGATTTCAAACAGTGATAATTAGACAATGACTGACGACGAGAGTATCAGACTGAAACTTTTAGGAGTGTTTCTTTGTCCGGAAATATGAAGCTTCTAACATGTAGTTTCAGGCATTGGGCCCTTAAAATTGATTAAATTAGAAGTCAATGAGTCCACTGCTTAATTAAACAAAAACTGTTGTTTATTTTTGCCTGTGATATTAATTTTTACCATACTGTCTTGAAGTTTTGCTCATTGATTCTCATGGATTCAAGTGAAAACGAATATATTATTATTTCAGATCCATGGTAGAGTATAAACCGCGAATTTCTGACGACCTGACGAATCGTAAATCGAGCAAAGGGAGCCCCAATGGTTGAAACTACACATAAAAAGTTCAACGTCTTAGAACAAAAAATCATTCCGAGGAGTTTCGGAGGTCTGATACTGTCCTTGTGAGTTTTTATATTACGCAGCGACTAATTGTGGGAAACTTTCCTTGCCGGCCGACGTTATACGAGAATTTCAAACCGCAACAACGTCCAGAGGACCATCCGAAACCAACCGCAATTTGTACAAATGCACTAGTTCAGACGTAATTGAAGCACGAAGACCGCACGTTCCTATTTCCAAGGAGTACATGGTATTGCCCTAATCAAGGTTTGATAAGGCTATAATAGGCTATATTGCTAAAATTTTCCACGGTAGAGCGTCATGACTGGCTCCTTTGTTTTGACGATACAATACATCTCAAATACGAATATTTTGTGTTGGTTGTTTTCCTCGTCGAAGCTTCAAAATTATTATTATTGACATTGTGGTCTGTATCGATTCTGTGTTTTGTCAGTGCTGTACGTCTTGTAGGGTCCTCCATAACGTTTCTTTTCTTCTCCGATATATCGGTTTCAGATACATCTGTCGGAGAAATGCTGCAGAATGCTGCAAATATCTGCTGTACGAAAAAATCTCTCAAACAAAAGTGTATTGGGGTTGAAAGGGAGACATGAACAACTTTTTCTATGAGTGCACTAATGTAAGAAATGGTCCAGATGACTTCAGAGTTTTGAATAGGAAACTTGACGTTTCTGCTACACGAGATCATGACCGGCTATAAGGCAAATCCATTAAAAAATTATCAAATTAGATTCGAAAACTCCAAAGTCGTGGTACTATTGAGTTCCGAGTAGTTTTCTTGTTTTTCTAAATTCGAAAGCTTTCTAAATCTGAAAAATTTCTCATAAACTAAAAATAAAATATATTTCCAGAGATATGTGACCATTTCACTTAAAACGGGAAACCTTATATATTATCCTAATTCTCGAAGCGTTTCCAACAAATGATTTGACCGTAGTATCGGACAGGACTAACAATAAGTCAATTGCAATCAAGGATCTCAAATCAATCAGTCCATTTCAGATAAATTTGATTCCAACGATTCCAGTAAACCGACACTTTATCTGTTTTCAAGAGTAAACTCCGAGGAAACACACTTGGTTCAAATGGGAGGGAAAACATCGGTATGACATGCTTGGAATGTGAAAGAGAGTCGGCGGGTAATCAGCGACAGTGTGTTCGTCGAGGATTCTTTTTATACAGTTGTTGAAGAGGTAAGAGTGAACTTGGAATTGATGAGGGTTGTCACAGGTGTCGGCGAACCTCGTGACAAATATCTCTGATGGCTTTGGGTCGAGGGACCTAAGAAACCCCGGTCTTCCCTGGAGGAATGACAACGCTCACCACTTGCCTGTCTCAGTGCAGGCTGCCCGATGACTTACCGTTACTCTACGAATGTACCTAACGTAATAGCATATAACCCTTTTGACTTCTGAGCGATTCCCTTCGGCACATATGTATAACGACAAGCTTTCCTGTCGGTCAAGAAAATCGAATTACGCGTCACTCGCGTGTTCGAAGAATTTTCCCAAGTGGCCGTATCCGCTGTCATCGAGGTCTGCCGCAAGAGTCAAACCGTTTCGAATACCAGGCTGGAATTTATATTTACGTTCATTAACTTGTAAGGGAAATTAAATGTAACGTGATAAGTCTGAGGGTAGCTTCTTCGAAACGGCGTTCCGGACACGCTGTCATAAGTGACCGATGCGTTATCAATTGACATAACGATAGTGGCGAATAACATGAATTTGGCTTGTAGTTGACATGTCGAAAGCGTCTGATTTACCGCTAAGTCTGAAGTTATAAATTTTTTTCTCAGAATTCGGTTGACTGAGCAATCTGGAATAACCGTTTAATTATATTTTTTTGTTCGATCAAAGTATATAATTTTTTATAACAAGAGATTAACGATAAGAGATTTCTTTTCAATATTTTTGGGTTATCCGTGCCTCAACTTAGAATTATATCGCGTATCGTAAATATTAATTGTTTATCAAAACTTGTGGAGAAATCGTATGAGCTTTTAGTTTGTGTTTCGTGTACAATGTTCATCCAACCGGAATTAGCTGAGTTATTTTATCGCTACAGAGTTTGACGATAGAGATTTCGCTGGAAAGAAAAGATATAAGGAACGGTTGTGGACCAGGTTCCATGCAGATTCGTAACGATATTATAGGAATTTTCATTACATATTCCATAGCATTATAATATGTAACTTGAAATTCTGCAATTGGATATGAGCGACGCGCAACAAGATATAGAAAATATCTGCGAGGAATTCTCTTCATATTGCAGCCAACTTCGGGCTGATTATTATACATCAACCTACGTATCATTTTGTTTGAAGAGACTAGTTATACGTAATAGCGTTGACGAACGGGGAAATTATTAAATCGATCATAACTTAAATTTTTTGTATAATAAAAAAAGTCATTTTTTCCCGCGAGAAAAATGTTCGTATAATACCGCAAGGAGTGATTTTCTGCTCGGTTCAAGATCTAAGCATTGGAATTAGACCATTCATCGTTAATTCGAAATGTTACATTTTTCAAATCACTATGTTGAATAACACCAATTTGCTAATTATTTCTCCATCATTATAAAGTGATCATGAAACAGCAGAAGGAGGAATTTAATGTCCAAATGGAGGAGTGCAGCAGTTTTTTCGGAGGCGACAATAACCTGGATTAAAAATTAATAAAAGACTAGATCTACAAGTTGTCCTATTTTAAGCGGGATGCCGAAATATCTCGGGAAAAAGACATTGTAAAGTGTGAATAATTTTCGCACGAAAGTTTCAGAGTTAAGAAGGGGTCATGAGATGGTGCAATTTCAACTATTTTTGAATACAGTAACGAGAGGTTAAAGTCACCTTATATGTCTTGATATGAGATAGGATGTCCATCGTTTTCATTATTTGACAAAAAGCCAACAAAAAAAATAAAATTTCAATTAGCTTCCAAAACTCGAGAGCTAAAGATTTTTGAGTTCGGGCAGATTTTATAGCTAATGATTTAGTGGAAAGAGGGAAGAGGGAAGTGATGAAGGAGAAAGCATTTATCTGTGTGTCAAATAATGCGAAATCTTCGGTGCTTGATAATTTTAATACATTTATTGGACTAAAACCTGCAATGTTCAACGATTGAAAAAAATCTCGCTTATTTCCAATTTAGGATCTACGGTTTTTCGAAAAAATATCATTCAAATCTTGTATCGGCAATCATTAGCTTGAAATGAATTGAAAATAATGAATTTTGAAAATCTTTTTTGTAGTAGGCATGATCGGATGATCACGTTTCTAATCCTCAAAAGCTCAGATTAGTTCGTTAGATGGTCGAACCGGAGACACGTGAACAAAAGTTCGTAGATAAAAGTTTCCCATGACCCTCTTTACACCTTACAACTTTTTTATGAAATGTTCTACGATGCAACTTATCACTTCTGAAATGTTTGACCATTTCGCATAAAATGGAATATCCTGTATATCATATATATAATACCAAAACCGTAATGACGGAATACCTAATGACATTTAAATTGAAAATGAAAGGTCGTGTGCCCAATTCTGTGAAAATTGATGAGAACCGGAAGTCGATAGATGTTCAGAAAAATGGTGTCGAATCTCCGTCGAAAGGTTGATTTTTTTGCAAATTTTAATTCAATCAATATGGCCGGTTATTCGGAATTCAGGTTTTACGTCACCGAAAATAGCACAAGTTTCAACATTTTCATGATGTGTTTCTACCGAATACTTTATGTATCATTACATTTTCATTCAAGTCAGCCAAGTCATTAAGATGCATAGAATTATTATTAAAAATTCGATAATTTGCCATTCCTTGACTGAAATAGGTAGAAGCTTGGAAAGTTCTATGAATGATCTTATTGATTTTTCACCCCACTTTGATCCAAATCGATAAAGCCGTGATCCTAGAATTCAAGATGCAACATTTTCTGCGCACACACACACGCACACACATGTTAGAAAATGCTAGCAACGATTGGTAAATGATAAAACATGTTTTGGTGTAAAACAGAGTGTCTTTTAATGCGAGATGACATTTCTCACGATGATAATTACAATAGGCAATCCATTTCACAATCATGACCACAAAACTTGAATTCGAAAACTTCTCTTGTGAAACCTATGGAGGAGACCGGGGCACGATGGACCCCCTAAGCAGCTAATTATTTTTTGTGGTTTTTGAGCAACGGCGACAAGTTGTTTGGATCTATCTCGAACAAATTCATCATTAGCTTGCCATAATTAAGAAAAAACTAATAATTCCGGGGCACGACGAACCCCCACCGAAAATTTTACAAATTTTCTTCTTTAAATAACTTTACATCCTTCAATTCTATCTGTATTGAATAAATCATTGATCATCTATCAATATGCATGAGAAAAAATATTTATATTCCGCCGCAAACGACTTTTATCTGAGCTAACATTTTTGAAAAAAAAATCGTTTTCTTCTAAGAGAATTTTACATACTTTAATTCAACACGTATTAAACGAACCTCTAATAATATCGAAATGTTCAAGGATAATTTCTTTTTTTTTTGGAAATTTTTTTTGAGGATCCGTCGTACCCCGGTCTCCTCAACTTCTCCAGATGTTTGAAAACATTTTTATTCGTTCGGGATACCCTGTATATTAAAAAAAAAAAAAAAGTAAAAGAAATAATTACAGTGTACTCCCCGAATTGCAGTTTCGTTTTGAAGGCTACTTCCGTGTATTCGTGATCGCAGAAAATGCAGAGCAGATCTGATTGACGGCTGGACATAAACTAGCTCATTATCTTCATGGCACTAAACCTGCAAGGAGAAAATCTTAGAGGTGTGATCGAGCCGAGCAGGGCCACGATCCAAGATAAGCTCCACTGGGGATCCTGCATATGGCGGGGCTAGCGCGATATGAGAAATGAGTCCACCCTCGATCGGAGATAAGGTAAGGCTGTAGATGGGCCGCGTTGCCTGTTCCGAAGTAGTCGGTACACGGGATCGTCGTACACTCAACGTGTTGGATTCTGACCAATTCAGGAGCACGCGTATTTGGCTCAAATGGGAAATTCGATGAGAACCGCTTGATACGTCGGTAACGCGCGCACTGGCACGGTGTAATATCCGACCCGTCTGAGATATTGGCGCACGATTTTATCGACCGATTTACCGGCGGGTCAAACGGTTCTCATCGGATTTGTGTGCCTCTGAAAAGGTCAGAATCCAATACGTTAGGTGTACTTCGTACACGTAACGTGTACGCCATCCTCGCCAAGCGAGAAGCCAACTCTGCAGCATTTGCCATGCCATGCAACACCCACGATGGTTAAATTAAATCTGTAATATCCAAGTCGCTTGAGATGTTGGCGCGCGATTTTATCGACCGGTTTACCTACGGATCAAACGGTTCTCATTCGATTTGTTTTAGAGCCAAATACGCGCGGCCCTGAATTGGTCAGAATCCAACACGTTAAGTGTACCTCGTCGCCCAGGTGTAATTTTCCTCTGCAATGCCACCCATCCTCGCCACACGAGAAGCCAACTCTGCAGCATTCGCTACGCCATGCACCACCTACGATGGTTAAATTAAATCTCTACTCTATTCAAAGTAGCGATACTAATTCACGTCCGCGCACCGAGCCTGTGGGTGAAGAGAAGGCTGGTGTTGGAACAGCAATGTCTCTCAATAAAGTAACTCACGCTTGGGTGGCCACTGCTGCCTTCGCCGTCGTGTTTAAAAAATTAATTTTCTGTTTCTAAGTCCTTGCTTACCAGAACGTGAGAGAGAAGCTAATACAATCTTAATAGGTACTGCTTGCTCGAAAAAGTTTTTTGATATTCACCGCGTCGGATTTATAATTTACAATAAAAAAATATAATTTAAGAACATTTTTTATCAAATAAAGGTATTCGGACAAGAGTTGATTTATTCAATTTAACAATTGATCTACTCGCTCGATTTATTCAAATACAGCACTGTGATTTTATTTACAAATAAATTTGAGGCATTCTGTATGAAATCATTCAATTCTGCACGTTAGTATTTTTAAGTAATTTTTTTTTTTTTTTTTTTATTAGGATTCACCTTCAAGTTAGAAATATTTAAATCTATTATACTTCAAATTTCACCTTGTTTATACTTCACGGCAAATTCTCAAGGATTTAATTACTTTGGTTTTATCACTTTAAGATTGATCCCGTGACGGAATTATTTTTTACCATGCTTTTTAACACTTGGAAAAGTTTTGAATTCACAGCAATCAAAGTTTAACGTAACGAAATTTTTCAAAACAAATTCTGCACATTCTCCAGTCTACGAAAATCACATTGTGATGAAGGTAAAGGACAATATTAATTTTCTTATGATTATTTATCACATTTTTAAACCAAATCGCTACTCAAAAACGGTGCCGAAACCTTGTTAAAATTTTTAATGCATTGACAAAAAATGTATTTTCTATTTCAATAATTTTATAACGAATCATGTTATAGATTGAATTTTTTATACTTTTTACATAACTTTGACGTGCTGTTCACAGGGTGAAAAACGCTTCAGAATTTTCTAATGTTTTCAAAACGTCAAACATCAATCGTTATACCAATCAAGAATCATCAAAAGGCGCAAAACAATTGCTTTTAAATAATTTCATCATGAGATCAATCTTGAAATGTATGAAACAAATATAAAATTGCGAAAAATTCGTTCAAAATTTTATAAAAGGCTGAACGTTGAAAAGGTTTGAATATTTTACACTCAAAATTTTTTGTTTGGAAGAGTTAAAAAAAATTAAATTGATTGTCCAATTGATTGATTCGTTAGCTATAATTGCGTCCAGGTTCGCTAATCAAGTTATATTAATTCTTCAAGAGACGGGAGCGTGGGAATTTTCAGATAAAACACGCCTTTTCCATGAACTAAATTGATCCAAACCAATTTTGTTGAATCCCGTAATAATTATTCACGTGTTATAGAGAGTCCGTAAACGAAAGACTTGAAATTTTATAGAACACGCCTTCATCTCCTTGATGTTATTTGAAAGCGAAGAGCTGACAGTATCGAGTAAAATAAATTACGTTAGTTATGACGTGATACTTTTTAGCTCTTCGTCTACCCAACCAGGATAAAATTGTCAACTATATTCAAACCCTGGGAGAGCGTAAAATGGAGCTGTTATTGTAAGTAGACTAGGAGACAATTACTCATCACGTAATCTCTGAGTTTTCTAGGGAGAATACAAGAAATGTAATTCGTTTAATTTCTCTCCCGTGGTTTCCACAGCACTCAAGCTTTATCTCGATGCCTGAAGAACAGAAGTAAAATTACACGAGCATGTTATGTGACACAATCTGTACCGTGAGTCAACTATGCGTGTAACACAGAAATGGAAATCAGTCATGGGGATGCGAAGTTAAAGTTCAAATATGCTTTACCGCCCATAATTGGAGTAATCTTGACAATTCAATGACCTCGAAATGAATCCAGAATCCAAAGATACTGGTGAAAAATAATTTTGAACCGAGTTCATAATGACCGATGAAATTCCTCCAAGATAAATATTAACTGGATACGTCATTTTTAAATTTTCAGGTTTCACATTGACGACTCGGTACGTAAATCTGAGAAATAAATTTGCTGTAACCTAAATGAAAAGTATTTAGGCTAAGATGGATAAGTTAGACACATATGTGTATGAAACGTCCTCTTTAAATAACAAACCTTCCAGTTTGTAATGAGACGCTCAATATAAAGAAATTTAAAAGTCTACCATTCATTTAATAAACTTTATTTGGACCAAAGAGACGAGTAACCTCTGAAACGAAACCACAAATTATTCGAGTGTTTTATTTGGCATCTTTCGTACTTATCTAAAAGGCATCTGCCGGGAAAAGATTTTCTGTGGTAGATGCGCGTCCATCGTAAATCTTCGCTCAACGGTCACGCGAACTCGAATTGTTAATATATTCAATTGACCTCACGTTGAAATGATCCATGATTTAATTCTCAAGAGGATAAATCCGCCATCTCATTTACATCAGAGCTGTGATCATATTAAAGAAAGGAAATATAAATTGGGTTATCCCTTTTCCGGATTGCAAAGATAATTTTATTACTCAGGTGTATACCTGGTTAATTGTGTATTCTGAGATTACAACTGGCTGATAGAGTCCCGTGAGTTCGTCCAACGCTCACTGTTTACCCCGTCCTCTACCAATACCATGAATTACGGAAAAAAACTTATTAATGTATGATTCGGTCGTTATCTCGTACTTTGTCAAATTAGGAAAAAAATATATTCCATTCTATGTTGTTTTGTATTCTTTTATTGTATTCTTTTGGTACCTTTAAAAATTCGGCGTTTTATCTACTTTGCGAAGTATTAAACGTTACTCACAAGGAAAGTATTCCAGGTCGATCTCTCCGAATTGATTTTTTTTCTGTAATATGTTACAGTAGGTTTAAAACTAAGCAACGACTATTTATTTTTATCTGCCATCAAACACTTTAAGGCGGTGAAAACACTCTCCAAAGTAACGCATGTCAAGAGGCGATTTAGCAGTTTTTTTTTTTTGTTTTGTAATTGAGAATATTACATTTTTCATTTCTCATTATGAGAAAAGTTATCAGTTTTCAGTCTACTATAACATATTAGAAAAGAAATCAAAAGAGAGAGATCGACTTGAGATATTACTTCCTTGTCAGTTGCAAGGTTCGAATAGTTTACAGGACATTTTTGACACGTTTACTCTCAAACGTGGCATCGAAGCTGTCCTACCGTATCACCTCATGGTCTCTGCAATGGGCCACGAAAGAATGAATACTGAGTTCATCGTTACTTCAGTGATATCTTTGAACCTCATCTGGCACAACTAAAGCACAATTTGCAAACAAAATCACACATCAGAAGAAAATCTCCGTCTTTCAAGTTAGCCTCACTTGTTGGCGTATTGAATTTCGTTCTTTACAATATAATCGTCTCTTAAGAGACTCGGTAGTTCGTTAGTTCATTTTTCCACGAATTCATTAGTCTTCTCTAACTTTCAGGTTACAGAAGATCTACCTGTAACTGCCCAATTCTTGTACGTTTCGTTATCAATTTTATTCCTACCGAAGACTTTTGGTAGTCGTTTCACGAGATTTGTCACTTCGGGACACTCGTCACCGTTAAATAAGTTACACGATAAATTCGGAGGTTGAAATGTCATATTTGATAGAACAGTTTTGTATGGATTTGAAAAAACTTCCTCGTCCCGATCAATCCACAGTAGCATCAATTTCACCTTCCGGTGAACCTGACAAATGGAGATGGCATGTGTACCGGTAGAACTCGCAAAAATACATTCACGATGATTCACACCTCTACAAATTTAGAAAATCCAACTTTGCAATCAGAAAATTGTTCTTAAAAGCACTTACAGAGTTGATTTATTAAGCTAATATTAAAGCTTAATCGGCTTTTTACAAGTCGACGAGCACCTGCGTTCTTTAAAAAATCATCTACCGTACATTGGCGCAGCCACAGACAATATTATGAACGAAATGTTGATTTGAAATACGATGATGTTGAACCAAATTCTGAGATGCCGTCGTTTTCAAACAAATATGGAGGTACGATGTTTCTGAATGTAATTTTGAGATACGATCTTTTTTAATCAAATTCTCGAATACGATGTTGTTCAACCGAATCCTGAAATACCGTGTTGTTCTGAGCATCGTCAGCCGTCATCTTGTGAGCTCTGAAAAAACATTTTGCCATCCCAATTTTTTAGATCCCAAGATGCAAGTCTTGGTCGTTCACAGGAAAAACATGACGTGATTTTTTTCAACATACTTGATGGATATGTTGTAAAAGTATTAATTCCAATCTTTCCATTGTATACGTCACGTAGAGGTTGATTTACAAGCCGCATTTTCAACATTCTCGAATGTCCCACCTTTTTGAATGGGTTTCAACAACGCTCAACTTCGAGGATTACGGCTGACAGGAAAGTGCTGACTCATCGTCAAGCTGTAGAGATCTATAACTGACAGTACACCTCCAATCATAAGAACAAAAAGTTTTCGTATTTAAGAGACGAATAAAGAACAGGTTTCGGAACGATGTAAACAAACGAGTCGTTACGTAAAAACACGTTAACATCAAACATGAAACAGGTTTAAAGTTTAATAACTCATAAAGTGGATGAGACATTAAAGTTTTGAAGTACCAAAATGATGACAAAGCTACACCGAATAACACGTATCTCGTTCTTTCAATAAAAGAAAGAACATTACAGAACAATTAATTTTTCAATTTTTTTTCACAATTCATGCTACTTTTTGGATCCTGCTTTAATGAGATATCCTCAAACTTTGGATTTCTATGCGTTGAATGGATTGAAAAAACTGAAATTATGAGAACTGATACTCGAAATACGAATGTTTAAAACACCACCCATAAAAACTGTTGCAGTTCTAAAATTCGCAAACATCCTTTCGGGAAACTTTGTTTTTCGGTCAACTCTACGACATGACCGAGTATGAATGAACTCGTGTACTTTACGGAACAGATGTGAAATGATTGTCACGAACTGCACATTTTTGTCAATAAATTTTAAATAAGTAGTTTTCCATTTCGATCAAAGAAAGAAAAAACCCACCAAACAATAATATTTTTCTGTCAATAAGGCCTCACTCTGTCAATAATGTATTTTAAATTATATTTTTCAATGACCCATGTATGGAAGTTCAATTTTCCAAGTCAAGGATTTGTACGAGAGCTGAGATGATTCGGTTAACTAAACTTTGTTTAAAATTTTTTTTTTTTCTTTGTATTTCAAAATTAGAAGCTACAGCCAATTGATAAAATTATATTCTAGGCATTTTAAAACACAGATGCATTTTAAAGTGACGCTGTTTTTATGAAACACGAAAAAAGAAATTGACTCCTTAAAAAAATTGTCCACTGCTTATCACAATGCAGAAAGAAAGAAACATGTGGTGAAATTAAGTGCTACAAGTAATTTAAATTCATGATATTATAGTATCTGAAAATAATTTCCACGCGCCGAAAAATTGCAAAAATGCAAGGAATCAATCGAAACATTCCCTTGCCTACACAAGCAGTATAATATAACGTTTTTGTGGAAACTAATTGTGAGCTTAAGACAAAAATTGTACATACCAATTAGGATTTAGTCTAGTACGTGAATATCATGAGTTTCGATTCGTACATTCTTGTGAACGTGATGTGGAATTACGAAAAGGTTCTTCAGGGTTTGGCGACATTTTATTGGGTGGCTTTGATCTGTAGCCATCGCGAAAGATTCGCGCATCCTTAGAAGATTTCAATCAGAGGTCTGAATAACGCTGGGATCTCTACCCAAACCCAGAGATGCCATGGGATTTCCGTTAAGCCTGAAACGAAGTAGAATCCACTTTGAATGAGAATATACGTCAACGGTGTAGATCCGTATTTGAATAAAATTGTTGAAACTCTGCAAATTTACGAAGTGAAAAAGAAGAAACTCCGTACATCGTTTAAATGAAAATGTAATCAATTCGCTTAACGATGTAATATTACCCGCAGATCAATTGAAATAACAGAAGTGGAGTCGTTTAGGCAATTTAAAAATGTCGAGACTCGTATATCATGAGAATATAAAAAAAAAAAAGATCTATAAGTCCAGAGTTTGTTTATCTCCTTCGTTAGCGCACCACCTGCTGCTGATAGACGGCAGGTGATATTTCTTCAGAAAGTGAAACGAGGTGAGGGGGGAAAAAGGAGAGAGAGAAAAAACCGCTACTCAAATAAATTACAACTTGTTCAGCGCAACGCGAAATTTCATTTGGGAGAAATCTATTTAAATCGTCATTTTCTCTCTCTCTCTCTTTCTCTCTCTCTTCATGCGAGGGAAAAACGTAATTTCTATCCAGCTCACCGGTTGATTAAAAACTCCACTCTTTCTCCATATCCCGCCCCCCTCGATTCTCCCTCCGTTGGATAAAATCATATAAAACTTTCGAAGAGAGACGTTTATTTTTAAAAACAAATCACAACCCGAGAATATTGGCTTGAATAGGCAGGTATACAAACCGTGAATATTTCACAGCGCAGGTGGGAATTACGACCGATGTACAGTGAAAATTTAAGCCACAGTAAAGAATCAGGCTCATCTCGTTTCTTGACTGAGATGAAGCTCAATTTATTATGTAAGGGATATATATGGTACTTTGGTGAATTTGGTTACGAGCCACTGTCGACCCTCGTCCGAGAATCTATTCACCCGTTATTCGCCCTTTTTCTGCATCATTCGATCCTACTACCTTCCAACATTTTATCAGATATATTCAGTTTTTCTATACGGATACAGTCTCGAAACCATGACCCGAATCACCAGTGAGCCCCATCTCGTAATTGCTTCCCGTTTTCCAAGATGCTCGTGTGTGTACAAATTCCGTTCACATCGACCCTTTCTCAACTTCCCGTTCCCCTAATTTTTGGTGGGAAAAATCAACTAGGCACGTTGTTACAATATTACCCCGAGAATGAAAAGTTCAATCGTAATCTTGGTCTCAATCGACGCTACGCTACTTAACTTTTTGTTAGAAGTAATTGGATTTTGGATTCGATCGGTTCAGTATTTTTTTAGTCATTGGAATAACGAAATGAAACGAGTAAAATTAATCTGTTTATTTAATAATGTATTATGAGAAGTTGAAGTAACTGAGAAACGATGGTTAATTTTTTTCCGTCACTCACGATCGTCTACAGACTTAATGCTGTATAACTTTTCTCCTGCATCACTTCTCATAATCAATTTTAATTTCTTATTTATTATACCTGCTGTCTATGTACACCCCATACAAATATACACAAAAAGCCCTGCTTCGCGTATTTTGAACCGGACGCCGCTATACAGCGGCAGTGATGAATAGCTGATGGATCTTAGGACGAGAAAGATCAAAGCCCTTGGAAAAATTATGATTTTTTCCCTGCTCTTCTTCTTTTTTCTCCGCTTTTTCTTGTTACTCTTGTTGCTCTTCTTCTTGATCTTCTGCGAAATAAATTACGTGATTTCAGAACGTGATGAATGTTATGATTCTCTACCAAATATCTGACTGACCAAAAATCGATACCTTTTATTCATTTTATTACGGAATAGTCATAAATTGAGTATTTATCAAATTATGGCAAAAATGCAAAAATATAAAATACCGGTAAATATAAAAAAAAAAGCTTTCAGATGTCGGTGACTAATTTGTTTCGAATAGTTTCAGAATGGTTAATAATATAATAAATTCATTTGATTTGACTCTACGATGGCTCACTTTATTCAAAAAACGACCTCTCACATAAGTCACTGAAACCGATTTTTTCAGTCGTTAATTCGAAATTGGCTTTTGTTGACTATAATCAGTAAAGGTGCAATTTTGTAAAATTGAATATTCACTGATGCTAACATGATAAGAAAAAGTGTTTCAGTCAGTTCGTGGAAAATAATCGTTCAACCAAAAAGAGTCAACGTCGAGTGAAATTTACAAATCTACTAGATTTTGCATTATTTTTCAACGATTTGAAGTGAAGTATCGATCTCCAAGCATTTGTTTGTAATTCCAATATTTCAATTTTTTACATCTGTAACGAGATCTTTGTAGCTCGCGAATTTAATCATTTTAATGAATATGCAATGTACGATTCACTAATAAAATGAATAAGAAATGTAGATTTTTGACCCCCGAACCTCCTTAAGAAATGAGAGATTTAACGGTTCGAAATATATTCTTTTCGTTTAGCATTAGAAACCTTTAGGCAGAGGCGTTCTGCGAAATGGGTATTTTCATCGTTCGCGAAAAGTTATGGCTACGAAGAGTTGTGCTGAATCGTTTGGGTACAAATCACGAAATTCAAGATGGCGTAGATGACACGTGCGATTTGTATTAAAAATGGCGGTGGTGACGAAATCAATTCGTATCCTAAATGGCAGTGATGACGCATGCGATTTGTATCTATCAACTTCTCAATAAAAACTTTCAATTGAATAAACAACAAGCTGCCGAAGACATGCAAATTACATTTCCGATGACCCCCAACGTTGGGAATTTTTGATATCATGTACATTTTTTACAGTGAAAAGGCATCGTCAGAAAACTTGAATTGTAAAAAAATAATTAACCTAATTACAAGTTCCCTAAATTTCTAAATTAAACTCCGTGATAACAATGAAGAAAAAAAAAACATTCAAAATTGACGGTTCGAACCTTACTATAATCCATAGAATCAGGATTTGTTAATTTCTCAATGTTGAGTCGTACTTAAAAATTTGGACAAATTATAGTAAAGATAAATTTATCTTTGCAAACAGAGATTAAATTACCTTTGTAATCCAATCGTGTCACTCAAAAACAATAGTCACAAAAATTTTTTAGTTAAAAAATTAACAATATCGATATTGCCAACGTTACAATATTGACAACAAAGAACAAAAAAATTCAGCTGTAACTTTTTAGCTAGCTATCAAGTCTATGAAAATGATTCTATTTACACCCCGAAACTGCTTTCCGTGTAAGTAAATTAAATTTCTGAACGTTAATTCATGTTACGGGAAAAGAAGAGCCTGCAGACATAAATTGTGGTTGTCACCTAGTTATCATGTGCTGTTTTTTTTATACCATCGTCCGTTCTCAAGTTACGCTTGCAGCACGCACTTTGGAATATAATCGTCGACTCTGAAATGAGGAGGTATAATTCAGCCCCTGAAAGGCGGGTGAGAAGGAGGAGAATAGAGAATTTTCTTTTCTTCCCTTGAGGATTTTTAATTCACAGTACATATAAACGTCTGCGCCGTTTGTGGTCGACTCGTAAAAAATGAAATTATTCTCACTGCGAGTACTCGTGCTGCATTTCTCTGCCTACACAATCTTCAATCCGGATTCAGATTCAGACTCGGAGCGCACAGTCTTCTACACCCAAAAATGGGATAAAGCAAATTAATGTGACGCTTAATAAACTCAGACATTTTTTTGAGTGATAAATTCTTAAGAATCCAAGTTTATTATCTCTAGAATTATTTTAATAGGCGCGTGGCTATCCTGAAATGATCATTTCACCTTTAATAAGATTTCCGCTGCTGATAATCACTATGACTTCTTGAATTCCTAAGAATATTTTAAAGTGACCGTAGAGAGTATACGTATTTTTTTAAATCACATCAACAATAATTTTTGTATGTTTGACCCCAAAAAGTCATATCTCTGGCGTTCAGCAAAAAAATAAATAAATAAATAAATAAACGTTGTAACAAATACTTGAGGAGAAAAAACGAACGACTGTCTTTCATCTGGCAACTGCCAATTAGATGTATATTTTTGATAAAAAATGAATCAAGTTATGTGTGATTTGTTTATCTGAAACTATCGGACACCAATTTATTGAATATAACCTAATGTATCAGATAAACTTGAAAAAATCGTCAGTAACATTTAAATATTCTGAAAAGATCGTTGATAACAAAAAGTTTATCATTCTCCTAGCACGAGTATTTCTAAACGACAAGTTCCTGAAAATTCCATGGTCAATTTGTCCATGGGTCATCAAATTAATCTAAGCGTTACTTGGACTTTCAAAAATGTATATAAATACATTTTGTTTGTTTATTTACTTTTTTTTTCTCAACGCAAAATAATCATTTAGGGAAATACATCCGGACAATAACCGTAAAGAGATCCAAATGTTTCATCGATGCGTCCGTGCAGTTTATGGAGCATTTTAACGCGTCGGGAAATCACCCTGGGAATTTTGGATCGATATCTGTACACTGCCGAGCAACAGTACCGTACTAAAACTTACCCCTGCAGCACTCGTTGAGCGCTTCGATCATTAAAAGCTTTCCGACATCCATGTGCCACATTAACGACGACGATAAATGGCGTCAGTCGCAAGGCCTCAAGGCTCATCGATGTGTGGGAGAAGAAATTTAATCGATGATTGTGATTAATGGGAAAATCGCCTCCTGGCAGTAGACGCCAAGCATAAGTTGACAAATAACGGCAATTAGCGTCGAACGCATTATCGTTTCCTCTACCCTTTGACTTTGTTCAATGACTAAGTCGCTGAAAGCTTAAAAATTATTATTTGATATAGTTTCCAATTGTTATTGCAATGTACAGAACATTAATAACTTTTTTGTTTTCAGGTCGTCGACATTAAGGTCAACCACTTCCGCTATTAAATCGACACCGAATTAATATGCTTCGATTCCGTACAAATTATAATTTATACGGTTCATTATTAGCATAATCTTCGAAAAAATTATTCATTAGCTTTCATAAAATAATACAAAACGTTCGGCAGAGTGAGGAAAAATTGAAAATCTGTAGTCACCATGTAAGGAAGGTATAAGTGAATAGCATCAAACAAAATATCATTACCTTTCGTCGTAACAGCAACAAAGCGAATGATCCTTCACCAATTTATACGTATACAATATTAGAACGTTATTTGTCTAATTTTCATAACTATCGCGCAATTTTTTTTACAATGTGAGGACATCTCTTTGTTCACGAATGTAACAATTCGGTATCGTAATTTTGTGTTGAGACATACAGAAAGACAGAAAGTCAGAGATTTCTCAATCGCATTTTTTTCATAAAAAAGTATTGTTTGTCTGAAACGTTTGGTTAGTTTAACAAAATATTTTGGTGAATCTACCAAAGTGTTTTTTTGTTACTCTCCTCATTCTAAAATAAATTATCGTCACTAATGTCGTAAAAAGTTTCAAATACAATTGTGATTAAAATAACGTTAAAAGTGGCAATAATACTTTTCGGCCAAATATCTCAACAAATACTTTTATCATGTGTAAATATGCATATAAATAGCGTCAAATTCATCCTCACAACGTATTTTAGCGGGTTTAGTTGAATATAAGATGTTTGACAAAAAAAAAAAAAAAATGATCACGTGTCCATAACTGTCACGCTAAGAATTGTGTACACATTTAAACAAATAATATTTATAACGGTTTATGGAGAAGCAAAAGTTCGCTAAGGCTTTTCCGCAATAAAAAGATACCCGCTATTTCAGTGGATTTAACAATATGATCTTTCTTCTATTCAAACCGGCTTTTAAAGGGTATTTTTGACTTCTTTCATAGAAACTCTTCTGTGACCATATCGGAGCCAAAAGGAGTCCAATGCTACAAAAGCGATTGCTCGTGTTGAAAACATCTTTGTAAGCCAAAATATGCCGGAACAACAATTTTCAAGTCAACCAAGTATTTCAGAATGTCTGAAACGGTAAATATTCAGACTGGTCGCAGCGAATGTTTTACAGCAATCTAATTATATGTTGAATAAAGGGGGAAAAATTAACAGCGGGACGCAAAAAGCTTCTACATTCAGTTCAAAGAAAAAAAACACAAATCGTTCACACCTCGGTGAAAATTAAGAAGAATCGCCGAAATTATTGAAGTCATGCAAGTGAATTTCTAAGAATTCACTATAGTACGAATTCACACAGATTATTAACATTTATGAAATCATGTGCTGGTGGAAACAGGTGTTGGGGCCGTCAATCGAGGCTATTCGAGCACGATTTGACATCGACGTGAATTTAGAGGTGAGCTTATGAAAAAAAAAATCACACAAGCCTGAACGCAATAGAAAAAGTAGGAATAAATTGACAATTGAAAAGTTATTATTGGATTAACTAGACAAAAAAATTCAACCATTGGCTTACGAGGATGCAAGAATTGATGAATCGCGTAATAAAAACGCCACTAAAACACTTTTAAAATTGGTCAAACATAAACGTGAATTCTAATTGATTAACACGGAAAATTGTTGGCGAACGGGAATATAGGTATGCATATAGTATTTTTAATAGGTACGATTATTTTATTTTCAAATTTGGAAGTATTGTATATAAAAAAAAAATTATCTTACTGTTGTTCTACTTGTCTACTATATACAAATGTAACGATACTTATAAAAACTTGTGAATAAAAAAACTTATATATAATATTTAAAAAACTGGTATTGATAAATTGGGCTCGTTTCGAATAATTAACGGATTAGATGTCAAAAATGTTGTAAATTCATAAATTTTACGAACACATAATAAACCCGATTTATTGCCAGTCTGAAATACCGGTCAAGACGATTGTTCCAAACACTATTTCACGGAAATCCAAAACTCTGAGAGCTCACGCACACCATCTGGGCGACTTAAGCATATTCGCATATTTCTACGACAGCACGCGTCGCCTTTTTCCAACGATCCTTATTCACGGGCGAGGATGAAACACACGAGGGTTTTTACCGTGCATCCAGTTCACCCAGCTCCTCGGAAAGCCCTCCGCATCAACGTTACATCATTTCTCAAACCTTTCACGAAACGTTTCATTGAATCCACCGAAACCCGTCCACTTTGCGAAAACCTATAACGCTTCGTTACACAGGCCTTAATTCTTAAAGAGAGCCACGGATGATTGCGCAGATAATTCGTGCCGTTATACGATAAATGGCGTTCAAATTGCTCCCCGATTATGGGGGTACTTTGATTTTATCGAGGTCGCACGCTGCGATGGAATTCAATCAACAAATTCAATATAACAGCTAGGCCAGAAGCCACTCCGGACCCTTCTGACCCTGTGCGATTGTCTATGTAACGTACCTATTCTGAGGATAGTTGTTACGATGTTTCGTGAAAGTTTATTCCTGACCTCAGCATATTGAAAAGGGTAGTATTTTTGGAAATGAAGTTCGAAAGGTACGAAACAAATCTTGTTGCACTGGAAAACAAATGCGGTGTGGGCTTCTGTAAAATATTTTTTGGTGTCAATCCAACACTATTTGATGTCAATCTAACACTACTTGACATCCAAGTTCTGAAATGACAACGGAAATTGTTCCATAGTAGTAGACACTGGCTACTTTTGGTCAATTTTTTACAGTTTAACATTTCGGCCCAAGTGGGGGCGCTTCTCGGCACGAATTTATATTGAAAATCTGTTCACAATATAATGACAAAATTAAAAGTTATAGAGGAAAAGAAGAAGAGAAAACAAAGCATATAAACATTCGAACAACGTACTCAGGTCAACGGTCAGCGGCAAGTGGGAAGGGATAGAGTACGAAGAGCAAGCAGTGCCAATTATATCCATAGAATTATGACGTAGAGTAAAAGAATCATTAGAATCTAGTTATATTATCGATTGGTAAATCTATCGATAAAGGTGATTGTATTATCGATTGGTAAATCTGTCGATAAGGATAGCTTTATTATCGATTGGTAAATCTGTCGATAAAGGTAGGCAGTTACCGTTCGATCAAAGATGTGCCTGTCGTTGCAATGTTTATATGCATTGACTTTCTGTAAAGACAAAATAAACTCTAAGCCCCGTTCTACACCCTTTGCATCTCATGGCTTGAAATGATATGCGCATTAATGAATAAAAATCTAAGAGTTCCCAGCGAATATTCTGTTATCTCAAACATATCTGTACCTACATCGGCAACTGAAAAAATAAACGTGAACTGGAGCGAAGGCATAAATATTGCGTCCCATTTTGGGAAGACTGTTTTGAAATTTATTAACCGTTATGTAATCAATTTCAGTCGTTATTCTATCGGCCTGTAGCAGGTTTTATTCTGAAACAATCGCTATCCTGGACTATTAAGTCGCTTTAAATGTAATATAATCAAATATTAGATTCTGGATGCAATGTCCGGAATCTGGTCAACGAACGCAGTTAATCAAAACTACATCCGGCCATTTCCATTTTTCACTTTTACAATCACCGATCAATACTGTTCATTGAACCATATTAAGCAGTACGGATTTTTTCCAAACCATCTTCGAACGTGGCAAGTATCTCGCCAATAAAAATTGACGATTTTTAGCGTAACCAGCAGCGAATGCCGGATAAAAATAATGTCTTTGCGGGTTCTCGTCTCCCTCTTTAGCTGAACCCTTCTGCTCGTCGAGAGCGAGGGTCACTTTTTCTCCTATAGCGGAGGTGTCCAAGTAGATGATATAACAGTTTATGTTTTAAGTGTAACCTTAATGGGCTCGGTGAAGCTGTGAAGAGATGCAGACAAGTTGGAAGGAGGAAACCTACAATGAAACTCCTTTCTTCGATAATACGAAGTGGCACAAAATGCAACTCACAATCAGTTGACCTGCCAGTTTCTCGGTAACTATGCACCGTTTCTCACTTAGTTTTTGCATTCAACAATTTTAAGGTAATATTTCTATAAACGTTAGTGAATTTCTGGCTATGCATTCCATTCAAACTTGAAACAACAGTGCAGAGACGCCATATTGAATAGATGATATATTCACCGTGAATTTCGAACATATTTGAACGATTAAACGTTTTCACATATACATAAATTATTTACAAGCGGTTTGATCAATGAATTGGCGCTCTCTGCTAGTTATTGTCAGAGCGTGAATGTGTGAGTTTTAAGTTTAACGGACACACTTAGAGGTGTTTGAAACAAATTGAAATTACTTCCACAAATCATGCAAGTACACGGTACATATTATTTCTGTTCCGAACTTTGCTGAACTTTTTTGAAACTTTTCGTTCGTTGAGGTGAAAGTAAATTTATACCGTATACAAACTTTGTCTAAACTATCAAAGCTTGGCGAAATTCAGTATTAGTTTTTACAGTTAGAAAAAGAATTTTATCGACGAATGTTCTTAATAATCTACTCATTTAATCTGATTAAGAAAGTAGCATATTTATCTCAACTTTTCCATCTGCTTTTCCTTCAATGAGTCCTCGATAGAAAAAAGTTTCTCGGGATTTAAGGAATTGATAAAATGGTAGTAACTAATGGGTCAAGTAACCGCGAAAGACGTTTGGCGGAAGCGAAGTTTTCACGAGGTTGGAGTTAGTAACGTTAGGAAACAACGTTACTTTGCACCTTTAGGATTGTCTGAAAATTAGAAAACCATAATGAAGAAAATATACTCATAATTTGGAAATCCAATTTCTTGAAAATTATTCTAAAATTTCACAATAATGAACTTTTCTCTGATGTTTCCTTATTTTAACGTTACTAATTTCACCCTCGTAAGTTTTCAAAATTGAATTTTCAAGCAGGTCGCATATCATTGTATGCAAGCGATACGCGGTGCCTCGATATCTTCACTCAAAATGAAATCCTTGGTTGGTGGGAAAAATGTAGAATAAAATAAAACAAGACATATTCAATCGGCCACAAGGTGGTGATTTCGGAAGTTCGGATCACCCATCACCATTTCCTCTACAGGGATCCTATACTTCTCCGGAGGATGAAGAAAGAGCACGCGCGGCTTTGGCGCTAGAACTGTAACGCGGAATTGATAGATTGCTAGTGAGGGATCTGGCTTAGGTTCTGACGGCTCGTGAGTCGACGCTAGCGAATCAATATCTCGCACCTTGATCTTAACCCGAAATAAAATTTCGAGGTAGAGGCCTCTCACATACGACTATATGTATGGTAGTAGCAGTGTTTGTTTTACTATTTCTCGTGGAAAATTTTACAATGAATTCCTAGTTAGATTGTGTTTCTTACGCGTTAAAATAATGGTCATAATGATCCAATGCATAACAAACCAATTGGAAAGCATTTTTTACTAACCTTGTTTTCGGTTTATCAAAAATAGTATAATATGTGAAAAGGTACATTCAGCGGGAGAAACAGCTTTAAGTATTCTTGCGTATTATCATTCACCCTTAACTGACTATGAAATAACAGTATCGACGATCTAATTCGCCTCTCCTCATCCGATGCAAAGAGGTAATCTTCAAACTCCTTCACTAGCGGGACTTCTCGTTTGATAAGATTCCCGGATGTCAAATCTTGCCACATATCTATTCCATTGACTGGCTTAAAAAATAAATTCTTCACTTGTGTAACTCAGTTAAATTTTAGGTCATTTAATTTCAAGAATTATATATATACGTGACGGGAAAGGTATCGCTCGCCGTGCAGTGTATTCGAATACATTCCGCTCCCACTCGTTGTCAAATACGTGTGGTATGCAGGTGACGGCAATCATGTATACGAGGTTTTCATTCAAGCCCCTGCGGAAGATAAACAAACATCGAGAAAAATCGAATTACCTTCGGCACCCCGAAAAATACCCTCGTCTATTTTCAGGCTCGCACTCTCCTCCCTCGCCCCGTTCCTCCCCTTCTACCGCAAAGAGTAGAAAAAAGGAAAGAAGGAGGGAGGGGACCACCGGGGCCATTTCATTCAGCACGACTCGAAAGCGGCCGGGTAAAGGTAGAATGCGAACGGCGTTCCTGTCGGGGTTCTCGGTCTGACGATGCTGAATGCTTAATCGATTTTCTAAGAATCGAGCATTTTCACCTGTGATTAATCGATTGCTACTGGTTTCTTCAAAGTTTCTATTATCACGGAATTGATTCATCTTCCAAAATTACCTGATTAACAATAAGAATCAATGTATGAGAATTTCAATTGAAATCTAACTAGCCGCAGATCGCGTGAATCGGTTAATGGCACTCAAAAAATTTCAATTCCCGAATTGACTGCTTAGGCTCATTTGTTTCTGTCAACTCTTGTAAGTTGGGTTAAAATTTTATTTCGCTACTACAGTCGAGTTCACTGTTTCTACTTCCTATCACAGTACGTTTATAAAGTTCTTAGAGCGATTTCAGACACCTGATTAACGGCAATATTTTATGGGTCGATTCTCACATTGGTAGACATACTGCGTGTATAAAAGTGTACATACGATAAACTCTTTCAAGTTACAGCAACATGTTGTTTTTTTTTCACTCAACCCGATCATTTGCATAAGCCTCCATAGTTAAAAAGTTAAAAAAAGATTGTATTTTTTGTTTCTGAAGACTGTGGGACGTGCATAAAGTGCCTGAATCCTGAACAGTGCGGTAAAATAACGTTAGTGCATGCGCGCGGGTGAATTTCTATGTTTCATACACTGGGGTTTTCTTTGGCGCATGCGCAGTTCGAATTATTTAATTTTGCGCACTGTGTCACTGAGCGTAAGTTGTCTAATGACAATTTCACGCGGTTTCAGTGTCTCTCAAATCAAACTTACTATCAAAAGTAAAATATCTGACTAGTGTGTTTACAGCACTCGCCTTTGCGGCACACGGTGCAAGCTTTACATTCATCGGAAGTTGCCTACTTTTCGCGCTTGTAACACAATGTGCTATCTCGCTACCAAGACGTGATCTTTTTTTGATTGTCGAAGTCAATACACTATTTTTTCGTATAATAAATTCTCCGGAAATGTAGAATTTTCAGCTCAAGTCTAAGTAGTGCATCACAGAATGTGACCCATTGAAATAACGTGTAACAAACATAGTTGTTCTAGTTTCTTCGAGCAATTTCCCAAAATAATTATGAATACAGTCTTAATTGGAGATGGTGGTATAAGTAATAACATTATCTTCAAGTATGATAATAGTTTGTTTTTCCAATATTGGAACAACCAGAAACCAGATTTTAATGAAGTAAGAACTTTTTCAAGGTTTGTTCAAAATGGTGGACTGAAACCGATTTTTCGAAGTCTATGAAAGTAAATATGTCATTATTCGTTTGAAACCCAGGACGGTTCGACTGTCAAACTGTACTACACAGTTGTTTTGGAAAATTCTGAGCGAAGAAACTAAACTACGTACGTACTTTTTGACGCGTTATTTACATGGGAAAGTCATATGAAATAAAGTACATCTTAGGCTTGAGCTAGGAATCCTACACTTCAGGGGTTTCAATTTTCAATTTGGCAAAAACCAACGTCCAGGCCGTTTTCCAATTAAAAAAAAAAAAAAAACATGGTCTAATCCGAAACAGTCTAGTGTACAACAGCAATGGAATAATCCATTTCGTTGTGATTAGAATTTTTTTTATCAATTGCACCGGTCAACATGAATTTTGAGTCTGGGTTCTTGAAGTCAAATTTCAATTTCTTCCACGTAAGTAATGGAAGAAAAAATATGTTTATTCGGTGAAGTTTGCTTTTGTAGAAACCGGAACGATATTTCGGATTTTAAGAAAATTAACTTATTTCTCAATACACAAACTTCAGTTTCACAACTAAATTTTTGAATAAAAGTGATTCAAATACGAAACTGAAGTTTGTTTATTTGTTACTTACAAAAAATGTTTGAGAAAATAGGTTAGGTTAGTTTATGTTAGATTTATTTGTCACTTACGATAAATGTTTGAGAAAGTATGTAACTTATCTTAAAATCCGTAAATTCGTTCTGGTTTCTACAAGACCAAACCTTATCCAATAAAAATATCCTTCTTTTAATTTTCATGTTTTTACTAGTCACGTGAAAGAAATCAAAAAACTTGACATCAAGAAGCCGGGACTCAAAATTCGCTTTGACCTGTGATATCAATCAATGTAAAAAAAGACGAGGACAAACTTGGTGTGAAATAAATGAATTTTTTTTTCATCATTCGATGCAATGAAATGAAAATTCGCTTATGTAAGTACAAACTCAAAGAAACTAAAAAAAATTTCTCTCGTTGACCCGTCTGTTGCCTGTACTGTCGAGATTCTTCTTTACGTCGAAAGCACACATCAGATAATAGAATTTGATCGAATCCGGTTAGTTTAGGTTAGGTTTAATAGAATTTGATCGATTCCAAGGATCGTCTTTTTTTTTCTTTTTTTTTTCGTCTTTTTTTCGCATCACCTCCTCGGTCCTGGGTCCTTGTCCTCGTCGCAGGACCGCCGGGCACGGGGTGCAGGGCGACCGAGGGAATGGCGCCGAGGGGCGTCAGGGTGGCTGCCTCGCGCAGGCTGCCGTCAGTGCGCGGTGAGGCGCGCCCGCTGCCACACGCCATGCTTCTACCTCAGGTGAGCAACTATGGTCATCGAGCCATGTCAAAGCATCCCCCCTGAACCGCTCCGTCCATGGATGTCTGCCTATAAAAGCCGTCCCGAAAGAGTAAAAAAACGAAAAAAACAAAAAAAAAAAAAAAATATTAAAAACAAAACATTGTGTGTTCCAAGCATGAGTGTGCGTGTTGCTTTGTGTGTCTGTGCACGTGTCGATGGCTCCCGATAATTTTAGCATTTAGCAAAATATTTCAAATATTTCACCAAATTTTGGAAACATTTTCCAAAACTCGGGATATTCTCCGTGTAACACGCAGTCCCATCATCTACAGGCATGCTGTCACCGTTTTTCCGCACACCACATGATACATTGCCACGTTTATTGTATGTCTTTACACGTACCTACCGAAATCATGCGTTTATTATGACTATTTCCGCAATCGTCTACACGTAGTGAAAAAGGGAAGTAAAAACACACAACACATCGTACGGTGTTCACTGGACGGTATATAATCGTACGATATTTGGTGCGTATCAAAGGCACGGATTGAGGATACGCGTCTCCGTGAGACGGTGCCAGAAACAATGGTGTTAGAAGCACCGGAGCCGTTCGCCAACAATTGCAAGTTGTACCGTTGTGACGAGCCGATTGTTCAATCAAGTTGATCGTCTGCGCTTACCGACAAACTCTGGGTGGGCCGACAATTTGTGGGATAGGGTTATGGGGCAAGAGAGGTGTAATTTAGGCCTACCTACAATAGCCGCGATTGAGACCATCGTTCCATTCATTCTCGGTTTGAATTCGGTCTCGATTAATGCCACGATCCTAACTAAATCTAACCCCGTGCAATCTGCCACGGAGAGAATAAAAGAGCAGATTTTACTCAATATTTTGCTGGAAAAGAAGGACAGATCCAGGTTCGTCGGTAAAACATACTTCATAAAATGCAGAAATTACTCTAGAATCAGTGAAAACTGCTACACTTACGGTAAAAAAAAAAAAAGTCGACGCGGGTATTTTTTACTAAAATCCCTGATGTTTCCCTCTTTTCCGTTGCCGTTTTGAGTAAAATCTGCTCTTTTTCTTCTCTCCGTGTGACGAGTCTGAGTCTCGCCTACCGGCCTACGATCAACGACTCGAGCTTTTATCGCCGAGATTCGTTCATCGTTCCTTAAACCGACGGCAAACGAATCTGTCCCGTGCAACAGGCACCCGGCTCTGTGTTCTTTCAATTGGGTGAAGCCCTCCCTCCGCCCCATCGTTTCACCCCCATTCTGTCTCTCCTCCCCCTCATCCCTCGCCGTATAATCATACTTGTCGTAAATCACACTAATAAAAAAATCTGTCTCGATTTCACTCACCGAATTAAACTCGCTGTCCCACCGAATTCGTCGACAATCAGATCGGGATTATATATAACATATATAATATATAATATATATATTTTTTTTCCCGCACCGTGTGAATAAGCACGTTGTTGAGTGAGCGATTTCGATTTAATAAGTGCGAACAATAAATTGAAAAGGTAAATATAACTCCGAGTTGTTGACTTAAATAGAAAAACTGATCGATGTGGTTCTTAGTTTTTTTTTTTTTTCTTCATCCGTTTACTTCAACCGTAAGTAATTAGAAATATTTTTCCAACTTTGATTTTCAATTGAGAACAATTTGGTACCGTAAACAAAATAACGATTTCGAATGTAGTAAAAATAACGAATAAATCGTTGGTGGAATATTTTGGCAAACTAACAATTTGGTGGAGTGTCGTGATTATCCGGGAAGCTGATCGATTTTGGATTCTCGAAAGCCGAGAGCGTCGCTTCGCTGGAACGAAAATACGAACGGGAAAAAAATGTGTGAAATCGAGCAACGAAGTGAAATGATGTGAAATAAGTCGAGCGTAACTTGGTGAAAGAGTGGAGCAGAAAGAGTTTTACTGGAAAATGAAATATCGCCCATCAGGAATGCCGGCTCTACCTACACCTAATATACAGTGAATCTGGGATTTCGGTGCAACAGGCGATTCCGACTTCACCCCGGATTGACAACGACGATTTTTCGTTGGCTGCAACGATGACCAAGCGAATTATGTGCAAAACACACACGTCAATCTACCTGCCTGCGTGTAATCAAGCTAAACGGAATTCGATTATTCATTCTGACGTGCGTTTGCCCGAGAATCACAGCGAGGTTGGGAACGCGGAATATTGACCGAGGGCAAAAGTGTAACCGCTATGAAAAATGAACAAATGAACAAAATTAGAAGAAATAAAAATTAAAATTAAAGAGCAGGCGCGTAAACTTTCTGCGATTCCAATTAATCTCGTGCCCGTGAAGCTCGGATGTTCAGTTTGTGCGAAAAGTTTCACAGTTCAAATGATTTGCCCCTCGAGAAAGGCCTTTTCGAAACGTCGTTGTTATTGTTTTTATTGTTGTTACACCGTTCGCTAGAGAGAGTTGTTAATACACTGGGTGGCTCTGTTGTACGGAACCGCAAGGCTTAATTAAGGTTTAAGAAGCTTATTGATTATTGTGCGTCGAGCAACGAATCAACATCTGATTAATCAAGTAATCATTTATATAGTCCATCATATGTAGTCGTTATTATTAGTTATCTTCTTTCTTTTAGCTCGCATTTTCTTCTTAGATGTTCACTCGAAACTTATATCATTCAAACATTATCCCGCAACAGTAGAATTCCATATCAGATCTAACAAATCGCCAGTGAATATCAAAAAATAACGTAAACTGTTTTGCCAACTGCTCGTGAGCCAATGACGAGTGAAAAAATGGCTCAATACTCGTGGCGTGAATTTTTCGACGTCTGCCCGATGAAACATCGGATTTAATCGTATAACAATAATGTCATAATCGTTGTATTTGTACAGCTTTGTGCAAAGGAATCTGGCGTGATAAAGCTCGAGCAGCCCTTTACTACACGCGATAAACCGCAGAACAAATGTGCCGTGTGTAAATACAATTGATAATTCAGTCGGAACGCGTGATAATTTTACGAATACTCATCATTTTGCTTATCAAGTTTATTCTTTTGCTGAAAATGTTTTCTGCATATCGTTGTACGTGGTTTGAAGTGAAATAATTTTCTGCAACTAAGATGAAAATATAAAGTGAAAAGTGCACGCAGTAAAACCCTGCTAGAACGTATAATTTCCAGTTGATTGAAACGTGGCTGAATTAATCCACATATTGTCCACTGATCGGGATAAATTTTCAAATAATTTAGATATTTAGATCAAAGAGCGTTTATTGTTGAATGATTTCGTGTTCGAATCGACTAATTAATATCCTCTCACAAACGGACTATTGTTGAGTTCATCCTAGAATTTTCATGATTTTGGATTTAATGTAGGGAATAATTAAGTAGAATTTTTATCAGATGCCCCATTATGGTTGAACAATAAGCGATAGATTCAATCTAGTGAAAATCGGTTATACATATTTCTACGCCACTTTAACTACTCGAAATATCAATATAAATATTAGATAATTTTTCGGAAAATCAGGTTTTCTACATTAACCCCTTTCAGTCCCAGTGGGATGTTTAGGGACCCACCTCAAGAATTTCCATTTCCCATATTTATCCCAGTACATTTGAAACTTCAAATGCTCTTTATTACTTCGTATGACTATCAAAATATGGAAAAATCTAATCTTTTCCACATTATTAAACCCACGCACACACAGATACGTGCTATTTTGGATCCGCCATCTTGGATTTAAAAATTATCAAATTGTGACTTCAGATTCGTGATCAGCGACTGCAAAAACTCTCAGTAACAAATATCGGCCAGAATCATCGAATTTTTACAGTTTTTTCGATTTTACATCCGCCATATTGGATCCGCCATCTTGAATTTAGAAAATATCAAATTGTGACTTCGGATTCATGATCAGTGACCCCAAAAATCCCCGAGCAATCAAAATCAGGCCTAAATATTGTGTTGGAAAATTTGTGATAAAAGGGTTAAAGGTGGTACAGAAAATAATTTTTCAAAGTTTTAAATCCGATCTTGATCCAAATCACAAAATATTCAATTAGTTTTTTGAAGAGGGAGAGCCAGTTGTGATCAGAAACACACTCCACCCTTATATTCTGTACATAAAAACCAAATTTTAAGCCAAACCGGGTGATAAAATACCTAGTCGTTTTTCGAACGTTTCTAGAAAAGATAACAGATATTATAGCGAAGAGTGGTATCAAAAATAACCCTAATTCAAATTTTTTTTTTTTTGTCCTCTATAGAAAATATGAGTGGCATTGGGATTCTTATGAATTAAGAATTAATACAATAACTTGCGGTAAACTATAAACTTCATAGTCTCAACTGTACTTACATTAATCTGTTTTTATCCACTGTGGAGATAACTTTTTATAAATGTTTTTTCAAATCATCCCTGGAGATCTCTAACGCTTATAAAATAAGCCCGAAAAGATTAGAATCAGAAAAAAAAAACAACAGAGTTCAAGCTCTTAAAACATTTTAACGATAAAACCTTGTCTCAAGTCGTTATGATATCTTACGTAAGTTTTGTTATTCGAATTTCTAAGGATATTTTTTCGTTTGTGCTTACCGTCATGCGCGAAAATAACATTGCTCGAAGTTTTTCAAAATTTTTTCGTCGTCTTCTCTTAACTTTTTATTCAAATGGTACGGCCCTCGTTTAATCTTATAATTAAGCAAGATGTTTTAAATATGAGGAAAAAGCCTCCGGACTCTTCATCCCGTTAAAGAGAGTAGATGTTCAAAAATTAGATGATGGGTGTATAAATTTTCTAAGAGACGGATTTTCCTCCGTACATCTCGAGTTGAAATAGATTCTTTACTCACCGAATTATGTATTAAAGAAAAGGATACATTCAACAACACGTTTAATCTTCCTTACGAAGTTGAACATTTTTCGAAGAAGCTTTGAAAACGATCGAAAGATATTCGGAAAAGAAGTTGTTCAGAAGCTTCGGAAAATTTTTGTATTCATATATACTGATTTACGAAAAAAATCGTACGTAAATCTAATTAATTTTTCGAGTAACTGAAATTGCACTGAAATAGGGAAAATTCCTGAATATTCTTTTTAAACTGATCAATATTATATATATATATATTTTTTTTTTCAAATCAGGCAGACGTTTATTTCGATTAAAGTGAGATAATATCTACCCCTTCAAAGATGCCGGGTTCAGTCAAATAAACACCAGCTGCCTCGACAAATCTCTTACCTCCCCGGAGAGCGTATTTCGACGTCTAAGGATACCGTATTTACGTTTGAAAGTGAATTTATCGTTTGAAAATTCGAAAGCCGAATTGGGTAAAAATTAAAGTCTCAGATTGCGAATGGAGCGGCTTATTCGTCGTTCAGTCGTGTAAGTATGAAATTCGTTTCGCGTCCAAGCGCACAAAACGAAAGGAGAAACTTGTATGAAAACGGTGTTCAGCACGCGTTCAAAATTCTTATTTCGTTCTTTGGAATTTAGCAATTTTCTTCGACGATTCGACGATCACGAAACGTCCGATACCTTACACCCGCCTATATTTGTTCCTGTTCCCTTCTTTTGTGCTTTCCGTGATTTTTTTCTTTTCCTTCTTTCTTTATCCACTCACTGTATACGTCATACTGTACCTTAATACCACCAGCATTGTGTCGGAGCAAAGAGCATGATGACGTTACTCTGACGGCAGTCGATTCACTCGCAGCTTAAAGACACTCGTCACGGCAATTATCCAGAAAATTGGTTTTCACGTTTTACTTTTTCACGAAAACCCGATCCGAATGATGCGTATCAAATAATTCCAATTTTTCTAATAATTCAAACCCATCGAATAATTCAAGCCTTCGAGTTTCGAGTTCGGACGATTTTAATTTCTCCAATCGTTCGGTCGAAACCTCAAATTCTTTTCAATACCTTGGATAAAAGATACGAATAATTCAGTCACAATCTCAAATATGCCTTCTTTCTTGTTTTTTTTTTTTTTCGAGACCGTCCAAATTTATTGATTTTTTCATACATTGTGTTCATTTTAAGAAATTAGACTTAATATTCTATCAAACAGAATTTAACGGCCGCGCGGAGAAAGAAGAAAGGTTAAAAAAATTAACATTTCTCAAAAATCTTTTAACGTAATTTCGCTCGGAATTTTTCTTCAGACAATATTGGATACGCCTCTGTAAAATACTTCTAAACTCTGCGAATCGGTACTTTCTTAGATCTGGTGATAAAATTACGGAAAAATTTGTCCGATGTAATGTAATTTCAGGCCATTGAAAAAATTTTCACAGAAAAATACTTACAAAATGCACAACAGTGTTTATTATGAACACAATTCGTTCAATGCCAAAGTTGGTGAGCTTGATAATGAAACTGAAACTCAATATTCATCTCAAAAGTTTTTGCAGCTGGATTTTATGAAAGACTTGAAGTTCAGAGTGATATGAAATACTTGCTACTCAGTTTAATGCAATTATTGCAATAATTAACAAATAAGCTTCCTATCTTATTCTTTTCAGCTGATGTAACTCAACCGTATTACTGAAACGCAAAAATAGAGCCTAATTTTGTTAAAAGAGGTTGAAAAAATGCAAGCTTATACGGGGTGGGGTTTAAGTTCGAATTTCTCGAGTCCGATAGCGCCTAATTCCGAATTATTTGGTGGCAAAACTTGGTCGGAATGGTCGGAAACCCGATGACTCAAAGTTCCGAAATGCAAGATTTCGAAAGTTCAAGTTCCGATAGAGAATAATTCCGAAAAAATAAATTTTCAATAGAGTAAAATTCTGATAATTAAAAGAAACTCGCACAGCGTAGCTTACTTAACGAGTGGGTGTATAAAATGAGAATGACCAGGATTCTGAACGTAAGAATATCGAGAATCCAAAACAAAGAAAGATCAAAATAGTGAAATTTCACCAAGCCCGAAATCCACAAGTCTGAAAATCTTCGATCGTTCAGAATTCCAATGCGTCAGATTTTTTAATTTTCTTATTTTCGTACTTTGGGAACTTTGACTTATCGGAGTTTTGCCCTTTCGGGAATTTGTCCTCTCGGAACTTTACACTTTCGCAACTTCGAGCGTGGGGTTTTGGCCCGTTTGAAACTTTGATGTTTCGTCAAAGTTTGATTTCTTTACTTTAAATTTCGTTATCAGGAAACTTGGAACTTAGTGCGTTTGAAACTTTTCAAATTCGGAATTTCAACCCCGCACCGCTGATTCAAAGAAACCTCTTCAATTTTCTGTAAACGTCGTCTGTTGTGCCGCGACGATATTTAATACAGACTTCATATTTTGGAAAAAATATTTAATCACGGGTACGTGTCGTACAAAGGTTCGGAACTTTCATGCTACAACGTAAAATGCTCGCTCGAATTGACCGACAACTTCGTCATGTCCTGTTTGAAATGGAACTCAGCTTTTCGGAAACGAGTTATAAGCCTTTTTCTTGAAACTACCGATGTGTGACGTGCACCACTTTCTACCCCGATACCGGACGAATCGCCGGCAAATTTTCGGTTCAATTGATTCGCCTCTCAGTTTCGAAGATCTTTTCGTCTTTTCTTTGCTCTCTCTTTCTCTCTTATTTTCTCTTTTTCCGAATACGTACGGATTTCGGATCCCCAACTGTATAATATCGGCCATACGTACGCCATCCCATCCTTTCAGCGATCTTTTGTTGTAAGTGAAAATGGAAAGATTTTCCACGTATATGGAATACGCGTGAAAGTAATTCAGGGGAGTAGACATCGAAAAATTTATATATATTTTTTTTTTCTTTATCTTGTTCTATTCCGTATACTATAATCTCTTCCGAACATGTTGGTGCAAGAAAAACTGAAAAATTCGCAAAATTGAGCTCAGGGGAGGCAGGAAGGCTGGAAATGTGATAAAAATTCGGATGTGACGCATATACACGCATTTTTCTCTAAAAAACGTTTTTCACTAGTTTTGCCACGATTACTCAAGAACGCGGTAAGATATCGCTTTGTCCTTTTTTTCTCTAAATGAAGATATTAACTTTCTCTACAAAGTGAACCAGCGTCTATGGCCAAACAAAAATGTACTATTATTGGTATTATAACAAATGTCACTCACTTATCGATGTTTTTTAAATTTTAGCTGTCATTTTTTAGTTTTATCTTCATGTTTTTTCAAAAATATTAGGTTATGTTTACAGAGGAACATCCTCTGAAGAGAATGACGCTTGAAATTGCCAGAAACTCTAACCGTTCACTCGGAATCGTAGCAATAAAAGAGCAGCGCATGAGACGCGTTGTCTTCTTTATCCGCCAGTATTTCCCATAAATATTTATATTTTTTAAATTTTAACTACCGGATTTTATAGGCAAAACTCCAATAAAAACGTTGTAAAAAGAAAGTGTACGCATGTTGTTTCAGTTCTTCACAAATGCCATTTGAATTTTATTCCATTTATGGCCTATTTAAGAAATGAGTTTATCTCTAATTTTTTATACATAAAAATTAATCAAACGAGTTTGAACACTCGTTTGAACACACGAAACAGCTTGATCTTTGAGAGAGTCAAAAACAAAAAGTGGGGCGCATAAACTGAAATTACAAAACCAGCGGATAAGGATCCACTAAAACTTTTTGTCCGGACTTCTACGGTGTCCTTATAAACTGCGCGATAATTTTATGCATAACCTTCTCGTGGAATTGTTAATATCCAAGTCGCACAGATACAGCAACCATGCTGTCAGAGGGGAATCTTTTATCCAGCTTTTTATAGTTGACCTCCTCGTTGGTAGCGACTCTTTTATTTTGCGCTGCAAAAATCCAGGTTGCGGAAGTGGGCAGAGAAAATTTATGAATTCCCAAGATTATCTGGCGGCGAAATGTCTTCCGCGGTTTTTTATAACGTTTCTCTCGTGAAAACCAAAACCGTCTTTCCTAATCCTAGAAACTTGTCGAATTATAAATTTTCGATTGATTATTAGTCAGATTTATTTACTCGGGTTGGCAATAAAACAACAATTGAGTAGTCGTGGGCAAAACTGTAATTGGTAAATAACAAAAACGATTTCATTTTCCAATTAAATGAAAATGAAATACATATTACAGTTTTGTTCTGTAGTTGCAGAAGAAAAAATTGTAATTAGATCACGATCAATACTGTAACAGAGAAATACTTTGTGCAACGCAGTGACGAAAACGCATGTTGCATGAATTTGTCATTGACATTTATACTTAATGTCATGCAGTACTCCTATCTTTACCAACTGAGCAAACTCACCCATTTCCTTCCTATATTAAATAGCTAAATAATTGGTGTATCTCTAAATGTTCGGTCGGTAAGGGTAGGATCACCACATGGCCTTAAGATTCAAATAGACAAATATGCCGCCATATATGTAGAGAGGCACGTACGCCCCACTTATGCAATTGCTTTATGTACGAATATAATGATGCAGAGTATGCAGACATTGTCTCTAATGTGTTGACAAGTGAAAAACGCCGTCCTTCGTGTTTGGGCGTGATCGTTTTGCTTTATTTTTATCACTACTCGTGACGTTCGTCATTCGTAAGCGTATAATAAAGTTTAGTTTGATGGCGGGAAATTTGAAGAAGACGGAGATTTATTTTCATTAAAATACTCTTCCTGCAGCTGACAACACACAGACAAAATCTGCCGGTAAAATATCTTGACGCCGTTTGCGAGCGTGCAATAAAACAAAATGTCGACGTCCCGCCAACAAATATTATGGAAAAAATAGGATGTTTGTGCCTGAAAAACATTTGACGACACAACGTGTCTGTGCGTCGATTGGTTTATTAATATAATTAAATGGCAGTCCGGTATTGGTTTATCAATTACTTAAACGGTAGTCCGACCCTTGGAATCGTTAAAAAATAAAACCCTTTTCAATGCAACGACATCGCAAAGACGTTAAAACTCACAATCAGTCTAAACTGGAGATTGTAGAGTTGTAATATTTCAAGTTGACGCGATTAATCGAGTAGGTAATAATTTACAAAAAAGTTTCACTTAAAAACAGAAAATGTGCAAACTGAAACCCAGTGGAATTATTCTTTCTACGATGCATTTTGGCTGGAAACTGGTATGAAGTTTACACGATACACGTATTGATTTCAATGCGAAATTCAATTCTGTTCCAGGGACATTTATCGTGTTGTCTTCGCCAATATGGACATTTCGCAAATATTTTCTCAAGAATTTGATTGCAAACGATCGCAAATTCTACGGACAATGAATTGTTACAACTAAACTAACCCAGAACGTGCGTCCCTAAAGCAAATTTCATAAATCTTGAGAAGCACAGAGTAAAATGTATAACATCGTTGAAAAACTGTTATACCTGGTACGGAAATGCAGGTGGAACATTTAGTACAAACAGATTTGTTTAAGGAAAATTTGATTAGAAGCAGTGTTCACTGGAAATGGAAGTAAGAAATTTTCTCATGAGCCAAACAGATAAGTAGCAGAAAAAATGGGTCATTAAGAATATTGCTTTTCCTAAACGGTCGAATCGGTACGTAGAAAAATATCGATCTAATGTTTTTTGCTGCACTGTAACAAGTCGTAGAATTAAAAAATCGCTCAGATACACCTCGGGTACTTTTTTTTGTGAGGATTTCGTTAATACGAAGAGCGAATCTCCTATGCAACCGATTTACGACATTCAACAACAATCTCTAATTTTTAGAGGGTGATCGAATTGCCGTGAAATCGACCGTTGAAAAAATTCTCGTTTCTTATCCCGTCTTTGCTGTGTAAAAAGTAAGTGTTGAAAATGGACATACGATGACAGTGAATAGCTAGTGGAGGTAGAAAAAGTGGGAGAGAGAAAAGCAGTGAGGTGAAAACATTGAAGTAAGGAAAGAATACTTAGACGCATCGCTCAACGTGGCCATCTGATTTTTCCAAGAAGTTCTTACTCCAACTTTCCTCCCCAATGTATTCGGCTTACATATACAGGGTGTCCCATTTGAGCTATCACAGCAGAATATTTTGTGAACAACGCATTTAAGAGAAAAATGGTTGAAATAAAAGTTTCATAGTTCGAAGGGAGGATACAAGGTCATTTGAAGGTTAACATTGCTTTTTTGAATGGGAACTTGTACTTTTTTCACAGATTTGGATTCTACGCAAGAAAAAGGAAACTTTTGTTTCAAACTGTTTCTCTTACGACATGAATTTTTCAAGATATATAATAATTAGTCAATGAAACAGTAAATTCGGAAAAAAATTTATCTCCACAGATACTGAAAATTATGCCCGTTAAAGTTAATACACTTTTCAAGACGCTTCCCAAAAGATGTATGACATTGTGGTAAATGTTCTCGTTTGATGTCTCTGCATGCATTTCTGATTCGCTCCTTCTGATATCCTCTAGAATAGTTGTTACCACATTGTAAGATTTTTCTATGAAGGAGCCACATAAAAAAAAATGATGAACTTGTAAGATGTGATGATGTAGTAGGTCAATTTATTTACTGGTCCGCCTCTGCCGATCCAATGATTGTTGTAATCATTGTTGAAGAATTGATGTCACAGGAAAAACAGTTTAAAATAAGAATTTTCTATTTTCTTTTTTTTTTCTGTGCAGAATCCAAATTTGTAAAAAAAAGTATGTTGTGCATGAAAAATCAGGATACAGTGAAGTGTAAATGAAATTTAATTACTACCGATTACGAACTCGAACTGAAATTTGGTAAATTCAAAATGGCGGTTGCAATATGCAGCGGTGTAAGACATAAGAAATTACTTTACGGACGAAACTTGGTACCTGGGAGGTTTTCGAGAATACTGCTTACGTGTCTGAAAATTAAAAATCGCGGGTCTAAGGACAAAGACAATTTTAAATTTCGTGAATTTCGACTTCAGAATTGTAATCAGTGATCACAGAAAATCCCGAGAACAATGTCTCATCCGAATGAAATAACTCATAACTTTTTTGTCAGCCATATTGGATCCGCCATACTGAATTTTTAAATTTTTAGTTCAAGTTTGTAATCCAAGATCCCTAAAATACCACCAAATTATGTGAAAAGTGTAAAATCGCTTAATTATCTCAAGCAACGTAGACTCTGAAAATGTTATAAAATCTTTTATTATCTTCTGTAATCTTTTGAAATCCTGTGATATCTTGTGAAACCATCTGAAATACCTGACTTCTCTGAAATCTTTGAATCCGTAATGAATCTCTGCAACACTTTATGAAATTCTAGTAAATACTTTGCAGCCCTTTAAAATTCAGTAAACCCCCACAAAATTTTTATTAGAAATTTTTTTAAATAATTCTATCTTGCAATCCAGACAATTTCATGATTTTTTCCCAGTTAGTGGTTGACCTTTCATTCTTTTATGAAAGTTTTTCAAATGTGGCCATAATTGAAGTTTGGGACGCTCTATTAACTAGACAGAAAATGATGGGATCAATGAATTTAATACGTGGGTAATTTGGCCAACCTTGTTTGACAAGTCTAAAAACTTTCCACTCACAATCCGATGTGTTTTGTGCTTATAGAATAACTAAAATCAGGTTATTCATTTTTTTTCTTTTTTTTGCCATAAATCGAACAGACACACAGATTCATTTAAAAATGGACAGAAATGATAGACCTTAAAATGTCGTGATCTAGTGAAAAATGAACTTTTCATTTTTGGGGTGGTTATAATAACTTCCCTTATTCTCTTTTTCTCTGAAGTAGAGAAAACGACTTTGCTCAAAAACAGAAATCGATGCGCATTAAAAATACACTTTCCTTTTGGATACCTCAAAGTATTGTGATTGCGAAACCCTCCAACGTTTTCTCCGAATAAATTTTTCCGAAGCTCGAAGCTTAGTTTGCCAAATACACCCCAGAAACGACGTTTGAAAAAGACACGACCGATCAACTAACGTACTAATGATTAACATTCGTTTAATTAAATAGTTTATTTCTTCGATAAGAATACCTCACGATTTTTTCAAGTTTTTAACTGCGGCGCTGTATGAATAAGTGGAATAAACAATTAATTTTCACGTTTTTTCCAAATATCTCGATAGGGGTTTGAGACATCGAATTTTACGCTCATACATTATTTATCGATCTTAATAAAATACATGAACTTTATTTCTACGACTGTTTTGAATAAATCGCATAGTCATCGATTAAAATGCAGTGCTTTATTATATTGAAATATTTTATGCGGATTACGTATCGCCTAACTGATCCAAAGGATTGCAAATCAGGAATTTCTTTTGGTGTCACTGAATGAAATCTAAAATGAAAATTGTATATGGATTCAAGATTATTCACCCGAAATGGTTAACACCATCGTAATAGTATCATCGGATTTTCATGACAATTCTCAAGCATGTCGTTTTTTTTTCTACTTATTTTAAACATGATGTCCAAAATTTTATCATCAGCTGTGCAAATATTTAATTGTAGCTTTCATATTTGGCTATTAAATTATCTTTAACCAAAATCCAACTAATTTTGAATTTTGAGGCGACTAATATTGGGCCCTCATTTTGAATATATACAAATGAAACATATATATGAATCGTTATGAAAATTCAGTGACATCCGGTACGATTGCGTCCGTAATTTTGGATCCATCATTCTGAATATTTATCCTTTTTCCATCATAGATTTCGCGCAGTCACACAAAAAGAAAACCCTGATAACTTTCAATATTGGAAATAATAAAAGTACGTACTCCGGGTTAAGTGTTTCAATATAATAAATAATTACATTTTTCTTGTTAACCTTGCAATTTATCGATAAAAGTCATGGAAGTAAGTTAAAGCATAAATAAAGTATTGATTAAAGCCAAAAGTCGGACAAGTCGCAAGCATCGGGGTTGTTGCAGTACGTTATACGGCATTGGCACAAACGAGTTCAACGCATCGTGTCACGAACGAGGGTTGCAAAAGGGTAACAGACGTGTTGCTCTCGCTTTTGCGGCGATCATGAGGTTCGCTGTACTTTCGCCCATATCTGCGCCTTGGAAAAAAAGGAAGGGGGTGAAATTATTGCACGACAGAAACCTCCGAGCAAATAATACGGCTACCCCTAATTAGCGAGCTTTGCAGACCCTACCTTGCTATTTTTCAATTCCTCTATTTTATTTCTCTCAGTTTGCTTTGGGACGGAGTACTTGTACCCCTTTTCACTCCCTTGGAGACGGTTCGAATACGTGCCTATGTACGTACAACGTAGTAAAGCCACCTAGTGGTGAATACTTGTGATGTATTTACCTTTTCCCTAGTTATTTCCCTGGGATACCCTTAAGATGTGTTCTCATCGCTTCTGTATTGACTGTACGGTGTTGGAAAAGCCTGACGAATATAGTGTATTATTATCCTAATCTCAGAGGTAGTCAACCCCTTTATTATTCCCTGCTTTATGTATGGTTGATGGATACGTTAGGCGTATGGCTATGGGAATATGAACCACATCTCAGGTTTCGAGTTATTCATAAGCCAAGGGTACCATGGTTATGTGCGAATATTGAACCTGTCGATCAAGACGTCTGAACTCAGCTGTATTCGGTACATTCAAAGCCATTGTGCCGTTCAAGGTGTGCTATATTTTTAACCACATATAAAATTTTCAAACGCATAAGCCGGTACAATTTATGTGTTAGAAATAATCATGGATTTGGTGAATTTTTCTAATCTGTTTAGCATTTCGCGGGAACTTGGAATAGATACGTATTGATTCTTACGACTTGATCTGATTTTAATTGTGATTATCCAATGCTGTATAGTCAGATCTAGTTGATTAGAGGCAGATACAAAGTTTGCGCATACGTTGAAGTTTCAGCGGTCATTCTTATCCCTCTCGATCCGAGTGAAAAGACAAAAATAAAAGGAATCGGTATAAAGAGCACTGATTTACTGTTTCGGAATTTGCACTCCTTCTATACGATTGAAAATTGAAAGATAAAAAAAATCGCATACAATGAGGTGTAAACCATATTATTTTACTGTTTCGCGTGCGTTAATGTATTCCCGAACTACCGTCTCGTGTAATTGTGTACGCACTTGCCAATAATACGTATTAACGTATGGAAGCGGAGCGTTAATTCATTTAACGGCCAAAACCACATGGAGAGATTTATCATGACGAAGCATGGTTGTAAATTTGGCCTATTAATAACAATTGTGAGTCCGCGCGTATCTCCATAAGCTCATGACACAATCTACAGTACAATCCGCTTATCGACGTGGATACTCAGTGATCAATCATGGAATTAAAATGATATTGTTTTCAATGTCAATCGTGTGCTCAGCCTAAAGTTGAATTAAAATCCAGATCCGTCGAATTATTTATAAAGATTAAAAATTGCTGACAATGATAATTCGTTCGACAGCAACCAGTGGATGAGCGGCAATAAACTCCTCGAATTCCCGATTCGAAACAGTACCAAATAAACTGCACAAACGTTTTTACATTCAAACGCAGTTTCACGCCAAATAATCTATCGATCCCTGCCGTTCGAATCCGAATTCGTATCCAAAGGTATCAATAGTCCAGTTTCGGACTCAATCAGTCTGCACCGGCATTCAGTGCTGTAGCGAAGACTAGGCCACAAGTCGAGGCGATTACAAGCATATGATAGAGTGTGTAGAGTGAACCATTCGTGCCCGTTGAACACCATACAATACAGGGTAAAGTAGTTCCTATGGGCTTTGCGTATTGTGTCGAGCACGAGCGCAATATTTGCTTTCACGTTCACGATGTAATGGATATATTGAAAGGGGTTTCCCTGCCCCTCGGAACAGCAAAATGTGACGGGCAATTAAGATTGCGTAGTGTTACGCTTCTTACCAATTCACGGGGTCTCCCTCAGTCTCCAATAAGATGGCAGAGCCGTCTTAAGGCGTCGACTAGTGGAGCTATGGCCCAGGGTGCTCGGTGCTCTTTGGGGACAAAGTGCAGTTTTAACAAGGAAAGTATCCCCGGTCGATTTCTCTGATTTCATTTCTTTTGTAACATGTTATAGTAGACTGAAAACTTGGTGACACGTATTTTTTTATCTGGCATTAAACACTTTATATATAGCGGTGATACCACCCTCCAAAGTAAGGCATGTCGCGGGGAGATTTAACAGTTGTTTTTTTTTTTTTGCAATTGTGAAAATCACAATCTTCATTCCTCGTTATGAGAAAACTTTTCCTGATGGAATGGTTGAAAAATTTTATGTTCTTGTGGGTGAAACTGCCAATTCACACCTTGACATGCCTTACTTTGGAGAGTGGTTTCGCGCGCTTACAATGTTTAATGGCAGATAAAAAAAAAATACGTATCGCTTAGTTTTTAGTCTACTATAACATGTTACAAAAGAAATCAAAGAGATACCTTCTTTGTAAGCAGCGAAGATTTCGATGTGCCGAGTCCAATAACGACGGTGACACTGTTTTCGGGGCTGATAACGATATGCGGATCAATACGTTTTTATTGTTTATCGACCAACTTTTCACAGAATTGGTGCGCAGAAGTGCTGTATGTTCTGATTTTTACGCAAAATTCGGAGTCCTCGGTAGACTATCATCGGTTCCAGTATGTAACATCAAGAACCAAACAGCTCGGATCGTTAAAATATACCCGAACGATCGGGAAGATGAGTTAGTTGAAGAGTGCGCTGATTTTCACGATTTTTTAAAAGTATCACTCGAGAATAATTTTCCGGAATAACTTCTGAAAATTATTCGTAGTAAAGAGCTCGCTGCAAGTTACCAAAACGTAGAAACGGTCCTCCAGCTATTTCTGTTCATATTACCAACAAATGCTAGCGTAGAGCGCTTGTTCTCGATGCTAAGGAAAGTAACAAATCATTTGCGAAACTCGACTGGTGAAGAAAGGCTCTCTCACCTGAGTTCCTTTACAACTAATTCAAACCTGCTTGAGAAAATTTCATTTGAGAAGCTTATGAAGAACTTTGCTGTAATAAAGGCTAGAAAAGCCAGCTGTTAGCCATTTTGTACGATACATTTATCACGTTTCAAAGATCATCGACTTTGCGTTGTTTTCTTGAAGGCCATTGGATGGGGAGGGGTGGGGGGTGGAGGGCTATCTTGAGGGTAGCTTTAAGACACCTTGATAAGAGACACGTACACTCGGGGACAATGAATCTGAGACGGCTAATTTTTTACACTAGACAGTTATGTTGGCAACACAGAGAAACCTACAGCGCCATAGTCGCCCGACGGCGAAACAAACTCAATCTCAATAAACATAATGTAACCCATGACCGTTGAATCTAACCTTACCGTAGAATACTTGTTGACGTGTCAATCCATCGTGACTAGAGTACAGTAGTCCGATCTCTATTGGGCAGCATACGAAAAAATCCTCGACAGTTCTTCGTTTAATAGTTTTAGATGTCATCAAAAGCAGCGCTGTGATCGTAAAGTTCCAAAGTGAAGTTGGTAATTGACTATATACATATATATATAAACATCGATCGTGACAGAAATAAAATTGCCCCTCACCTGAAAGGGAATATAGTTAAGCACGCGTGCCTGTGTTAATTATTGTGGAAAAAGTTTTTATTATCGTCACTATATCAATGTAAGAAATTAAATTGATCGCATATCACTTAGCAAAAATAGCAAAAATACAATGCTTATTAATTGAGTATCTTATTAAAAAAAAATAAGTAGAGGTTGAGGATCAACATAACCTCACAAACTTATTATAAATTTTTGGCTACGACGGCTTCGTGATAGAAAAAACGGATGGTGTGACCTCTGCGAAATATACCGGAAATTGCATTATTATGAAGGCTATAATTATTATGGTGATGTTGAAGCCTTTTGTCTATGAAATAGATGCATTATAATAAAAATGCGTATATCCGTCTCGGTCTAGTCTCACCACCACTCTTCGGATCTTTGCGATATCAGCGCCGTTCAGCCTCAGCCAGCGCAAGCCTTATTGTATGGATTTTTGATGCCGGATCGAATGTACGAAGATCGGATTCCTGTACTCTAGTCTACATGCGTCAATCCAACAAGTCATTATCTCCGCGGTATTCTAAGGTTAGATTCGACGGTCATGGGTAATGTTATGTTTATTGAGATTGAGTTTGTTTCGCGCTCGGCTGACTATAGCGCTGGAGGTTTCTCTGTGTTGCCAACGTAACTGTCTAGTGTAAAAAATGAACCGTCTCAGATTCATTTTCCCCAAGTGTAGAACTTAGATAGATTCTGGCACTTTCGGTATCCCTAGAAATTCTATGACCCGTGATGTTGGATGACCACCGTTTGCACTGTCGGTCGCGCACCGCAAGCCGAGCTGCAAACAAAAGAGCCTGCGGCGCGCTGCTGGCAGTACAAGTGGTGCTCATCCAAGACCATGGATCGTAGAATTTCTAGGGATATCGAACGTGTCAGAATCAATCTAAGTGTCTGTATCTATATCTCTGTGTGCGGATCCCCTTAGGAGGTTTCAAAGATCCGATAAACCGCTTACGCGTCGACCGGATCTCACCCGAAATCTCGAAACATCTCAGAAATTCGATTAGGCACCCATCTCCAGGATGTGCCCCGGATATAAGTATAACATCGTATGCAATCCTGCCATTTATATTACAATTTTCTCAACACGGACTGAATTTCAAGTGCTCCTTCAACTCCTGCATTTTGATCCATGCATAAGGAACTCGAGGCATTTCCAAACCCCCGGGCAACTCGCTCTAATTGAACTGCCGGGACTCCCGATGGTCTGTTCCACCACTTATTTGAATTACTTGCATCGCTCTCTCTCTCTTTCTCTCTATTATATTCACCCGTTATCGTCACTGCGCTCCAGCTTTATGATTATTCGCATATAAGTTTAACTATCGCAATAAACTACAAATAGTTTGAAGAATCATCGCTGAAAATGTTACAGAAATCGCTGTGACGGAATACAGGCATCTTTGAGTCCATTACCTTTCACATTCTAATACCTAAATTTTTTATTGGGTATGAATGAAATTTTACGAGTGATTCGATGTTAAGATGAGAGGATAATGTTTTCAATCTTGAAATTTTGCAAGCACTTTTTTATAACTCCAAAAAAATATCTTTGAGTTTCCTTTTCTTATCTCACAGACTATTAATGTATAATATTATGTGCAGAATGATATGGAAATGTATGTTCATAAAAAAGTTCTTGTGCAAAAAAAAAAATCTGTGTCTAAACCTGAAGTAGATTCGGATTACAATATCTTATTCTAGCGTCTAAAGTTCAACCAAAAAAACCTCTTGAAAAGCAAAAGCTGCTTAAGCCTTTCTTGATTCTTTTCTTGAAATTTCTGTACTCGTTTTTATCTCAAGTTTACGTAAGAGCAAGCTAAAAAAATCTCCTTAAAAAACAAGAATAGATGATACTGGAATTTTCAACAAAAGCCTGGCTATCGATTTTTCGTTTTAAATCACTGAGAAATACTCCAACGTCAATCAATTCAATTAGACGAGTGACGACTATTTTCTCCAAAATCATTAAAACAGATTTTCCCTGCAAGTGTTCGATTCAATATTACCATTGAACGATCGGTATCGCCAATGTTATAAAAAAAAAATTGTTACATTGAATTTGTAGAAAACAGAACCTATAATTAACGGACCGAAGTCTCCACGTGTGTGAACTACATAAAACTGAGAAATTAATTACGAGAGAAGGCAAAATCGGTTATTACGAATTCGGCTTATCACATTACCGAGATGAGTTTCAGTTCTCACTCACTTTGAGGTGATGGCACCGCCGCTTGTACCTGAATTCAATGTTTTCCATATTGTTTTATCAATTTTCCAAACTTTTATTAACCGCCTGTACCCAAACACGCAACAGCAAACATTATTATATTTCAAAGTATGAAACGATTTCATTTCCCAGGAGAAAAGTAAAGAGTAAAATACAATTGGTTCACTTCGTCGGCACCCCGACATCCTCTTAAAGCCGACATCACCGTTGGCAAAATAATACGTAGCTGAGAAAGTCCCGTGCAGAAATTCGTCCAGTTTGCCTGGCTTCAAGACAGAGCCAGATGAGTATATACTGGCCGAATCGAACTCGCCAAACCCGATCCTGATAGTGAACAGATTTCTTCCAGATAAACTAACCAGAGCGAACTCGTCAAATCTCGGCACGGCACTCTCACGTTTTATTTGAAACTCCCGGCTAGGGCGAACTAGGCAAAGCCTGACTTGGCACTGGCCACATTGCACATTACACGTACCCGATATATCACAAGTACCGATAGCAGCCACCAGGCGTCATGGGAGTCTGTAGCGTTCTCGTGATAAAAGCATCAGATGATTTCTGATAACCCGTAACCATCCACTTCTGAGTTACTACAGAACATTGTTACAATGTATATTATTTTCATAGACAATTTTGCCATTAAACTACAGATACTCACTTTCGGTAGTATTTATTCCCAACTATCTTATGATGGTCCAAACTGACGAATAGTTTTTTCGATTTCGCATTAAAGTATGTTCAGTTATTGGGTTTCAAAAATGGTCATCCAAAATCAACTCGATTAAAAAATTTCAAGACCTGGTTCAAAATTATCAAACACTTCCAAAATGATCAAAATTAGAGTCTTTATTTCCGTTCAAGCTTATACTCATCACATGGTTATTTTCTACGTTGGAAATTGTAAATATTCTTAAAATTTCAACTCGATATATAAATTTATAGAAGCTGCTCAGGATTTTTTTAATCATTGAATTGAAGCAGTGTACTTGAGACGATTTAGAGTGACCTGTAAATATAAATATTAAAAAACTGTGCATTTTGTTTTTCTTGAAGGTGACATCTTAAAGAACAGAAATGAAGCACGAGACACGAAGAAAAACCGCAAAAAAAATTATTACTGCTGCACATTAATTAACGAATATTCATAATTTCAAATTTTACCTAAATTTATTTAGTTTTCAACAATTATCATTTATTTGTCATTTTTGTAGAATTCTAATCAAGTTTGAAGACAGAAGAAAGTAAATGATTATTATAAATTTATGTAAACGAAATTTTATTCTTGATTAAACCTATTTCTTACATAATTTATCCAATCGAAATGGAATTTCGTTTATATAAACTTATATTAATGATTTACTTTCTTCTGTCTTCAAACTTGATTAGAATTCTATAAAAATGATAACTGTTGGAAATTAAATAAATTTAGAGAAAATTTGAAATAATGAATATTCGTTAATTAATGTGCAAAAGTAATAATTATTTTTGCGGTTTTTCCTCGTGTCTCGTGCTTCATTTCTGCGCTTTAAGATGTCACCTTCAAGACAAACAAAATAAACAGTTTGTTATTATTTATATTTACAGGTCACTCTAAATCGTCTAAAGTACATTACTCCAATGATCGAGGTCTTGATCCCTGTCTCGAATTGAAGCTTCTACTCGGATACTGGCGACTTCCTTGGCTAACAGCTACTGAGTTTTCTAACCAGAAACTCGTCAGTTTGTCTGGTAACATTGCGTTACACGCCTAGTCTGGAACTCGGCAGTTTTCCTGCCCGCTAACTGGCTAGAAAGGAGGAAATGTGGAGAAGGTCTGGCCAGCGCCTATTTTAAATTTCTACATATTTTCTCGTAGCTTTTTCCCGAATGTTAAAACGATCCATCCATGTTCACTTTGGCACGCGTGCTCGTAGTCCTCGATCAAAGGGAATAGACGCATTGCCGATTTAATGAGAATGTGCCCGTGATGGACGAACACATACATACCCAGCCAAAAAATACCGTGCTGTGAATTGCCAAAGCACTCACTGCAGCCTCTGTACCGAACGATCGAAATTTATTCACACCCTCTCAGAGGTCGAGGATTATAGTTATTATCGAAACTGGCTCAGAGGGAAGCGCACAGTGGTAAAAAATTACTAAAGCCTCGACAAAACCTGAAAGAGTTGCCGATTTTCAATGTATAATACTTCCGGGAGGGTCACTGGTAACGAATCAAACGTGACGATGCCTAAAACTCACAATGTCGGATCAAATATGGGAATTTGTGCAACAAAAACCACCATCACATTGTATTCAGATGGAAATTCCCTTTTAAGATTTTGACAGTCACTACAAGATGAAGATTCGATGTTAAAATATAAGATTTGAAACTCGCTGGATCCAATGTGAAACATTAGCATACGCATTGCTTTTCGGGGTGATCGCGAATTCTTCGTCAACTTAAAATATTCGAACTCCTATTTGCATTTAAACCAATTATGAATTATCCTCATAACGTAAACGAATTCACTCGAGATACGATGTCGTTGAACCAAATTCCGAGGTACGATGTTTTCAAACAACACTCTTAGATACGATTTCCTTTAGCTCAGCCGCAGAGTTCACAAAGTTTGACAACTGTGCTGGGGGATAGATTTCGACCCCTTGTCCCGTGAAATGACGGTGGTCTGCTAAGGTGCGACTGGGGTCTGAAATACAACATAGTTGTTATAGCTGTTGGATCGCGGAACGAAGTCTACGTACCACATTGGCCGTGGCAGAGGCCAATAACAATCGGCGAAACTGGCCAAGTCAGAGTTTATTCCGGTCTAAAATGTACAACTTACTCCCAAGGGTATAATAAATGCAAGAGGCTCGGACGCTCGCGGCTCAAGGTGGTTTATGGTGTTAGCTAAGTGCACCTATAGCGCCGCGAACTTTTCACCCTGGTTCTGTGACCCCGTGACAAGATGGCGCGTCTTATTCTTAATAGCCCTGTAAGGCTCATGAATTATTCACACTTTACATAATACTTTGAGTATAAAGAAGAAGGAAAAAAAAAACGAAGTAAATGAATTTCAATGCGTCGAGTGCACCGCGCGTTTCACACCTGCAGGCGGAGTTTTATGTAAGCGCTCCGGGAAGTACAGTTTTCCCCGATATTGCGTTTTCTTCTGCGAGGTAAGATTTTCGCAGTTCGAAGTCGAATTTACTTTACCTGCTTCACAATTCTCGGAGATATGCTCAATACACTTGACGCTTTCTCAAGTTGAATTAAAAATACATGACAGTGTGATCCTTTTAATATTGTTAATAGTCGGGTTTATTTGAGTTGTAATTCACTCCGTGGATGGAACATTGTTTTAATTAAATTCAGTCAGGTCTGAGACACACCTTTCAGTGGAATATAGATACATAGAAAGAAATGCCTGGCGTAGCTTCTCTCAGGAATCCAAATGTTACGGTTAATTCATTTTTCTTTTTACAGCTCTTACAATTTTCCTTATTATACGCTGTGGCGAGAACTTTATAACTACTGAATTTTATTCCGAGACTTTTCTAATCAAACGTGCTTATTTACACACCCTAACATAATCCACACGCGCTATAAATCCAGGGAAATTTTGAAACAGATCTTTTGTATGAAAGAAACGCTGAATCTGAGAAAAAAAACGATGATATAAGAAAAAGTAATTCTATTTTATTAGGTTGATCGCGTAATGACTGAATAATTTATTCAGTCCAAGAACTTACGAATTATGAAATCGAAATGAAATTTGTTTAAATCGAATAATTTTATACCAATCAATTAATTTGTGATTTCATTTTTAACTAAAAATTACGCTTAACGATCGAAATAAATATCTACTTATAATTTTTCAGTGGAAACAAATATTTCCGAATCGAATCTAGTAAATGCGTAAGTTGTTCGTTTACGAAGCAACCAATATTTATTCGTATAAGTCTCGATTAAAAATTCATCGTGCTGACCTTGAGGGATAGTTTTGGGATAGTTTTTAGTAGTTAACCGGTGTCAACTGTTAGTAAATATTTATGCACCTTAAAAACTCCTGCTTTCAAATTTACAGAGTATTTGTAGTTAAGATTTTTACGTTAGTAGAGAATTCATACTTTCAAATAAAGTGAACAAAACTCATGATATCAAAAATTTGAGATACAAATATCTGGTATAGAAAAAAAAGTTGTCGCGTCATTCCCAATGAAGTGCGAGTCATGCAAATGTGGCGGGATAATTCCGTGTCAAATCGACCAATTTTCGACCTTTGCTGTTTTTAATTATATTGAAAAATTTTCAGATAGCAGCATCTGTAAATCACAGATTGGATTAATTTTTTTTACTATATCGCTTCCAAGTTACGGATATTCAAACCTTATCAAAGTAGCACTTATTTAATTTTCTCAAAAACTATTTAAAAAATTTCATGTTACGTTCCGCGATGGGTTTGAGATTCTGCTCGTTATAGGATAATTTTTTTAAACATTTTTTGAGCACTAAAAATTTTGCATTGGCGCGAAACAATGTTTAGCGTTTCGAAAATACGATCAAATACTCAAATATTCTTAATCCTGTGAAAAACACGTTTAATTATACAGCAGGTGAAATTCATTTTTTGACATTGTGTCAAATTTTGAAAAGGTACAAGTTGAACTAGATTGTAATCGTTGAAAATTATCAAGGTGTTTCGAAAAATAGAAAACTAACCAAGCAAATCTGTCATAATTAGGTTCGAGTAAAGTTAAATGAAACTGAGAATACAATGTTTGGGCCATTTATTTAGAATTTTGATAGCTCGAGTTGTTAAAATTTTTTTTGGAAATTTGATGAAAATTAGTGATAATAATAATACCAATTATAATAATAATTACAACCAAACGATCCACCATTTCTGACTAATCACACTGTGGGCTTTCATGATATTCGTATAATTTCGATCGAACATCTCTCACAGTGAGGGAGGAAAAAGTTTTGGGTGCCGGGTATGTAAGGCACCAGGCCGCACTCTGAACCGCAGGGTGTGTTATCGATTTCACCTGAATTGTGCCTAACCAACAGGTGCCGCTGCAGCCAAAGTGAAATGCGAAACACAGGCGAGCCTGTCTGCCCACGAACTGCAGGTAAACCGCAAATTCGTTGTCAGAGAAACACGGCTTAAACGGAATTTCCGATGAAATATTCCATTCTGCGAGCATGGTTACTGGTTTGGATTTCATTTTACGTGTGAGAAACTCTGGTAGGAGAAGGCACGCATATAAGGGCAAAGATCTAAAATTCTACTCCCGATCTACAACGGAAATACTACCTATTCACGGAGAAAAATAAACTAGCGTAACAAAAATAATATTAAAGAAAATACGTTTGAAAGTTATTGAAATAACGAGTTTTTTGTTATATTGTTTAAAACTTTCGTCAATATAAAGTGTAATTATTGAATACAATTATTTTATTCTTGGCGTTGTTTCTTTGATATTCGAGCTAGATTTAACAATCTTTCATCGTTCATCCGATACATTTTTTTTTTTTTTTCTGAAGTAACAGAAGCTACGGTATTACATTCAGAAAATTTGGCTGAGACAAGAATTATCGACGGCGATGTTGTGTTGCCAATTTTTGTATTGTTTTTAATGGATTGTTTGATACAACTTTTTGCAAAAGCGCTTGGTTTTCACCCGCCATAACGTTTTAGTTTTGATATTTGCCCAGTTGCCGGCAGCCAATATTGTTAGGGTTCTGCGAAAGGGTTCCATGTGTAGATTTTCGGGTTGTTTAATTTTAGATAAGCCGCTATTAGTTAGGACGTGTTTGAAAATTACTGTATCTCGATGAAATGCGCAGTACATTTACCATTTTGGCAATTCGAAAGGAATCGCTTGTTTGTTATATTTTTTGGACGCAAGTCCAGTACTAGAAGAAGGTAAAGTAAGTCGTCTTGCGTTGAGTTTAAGTTTGGAATATAAGTCGTACGGGGACGCGTGCATGAGCCGAAGACGAATATTGCGAATACACGAGGCATAAACAAACTTTGCCTTCATGGTGCACACGATACATATGTAACAAAAGTATGGTTTGAATATGTTTTTTATCACGGAGTACCGAAAAAAAGCACTTTTTGTAAAACCTGCTGGAAAAGTTCGATTTTTGAACTCTGCAGAGCATGCAGAAAGTGCCTGTTTTCTTAACGGTGCGGTAAAACAACGTCGGCACATGCGGACGATTAAAACGCTATATTTTACACAATAGGGTTTTGTTTGGCAAATAAGCACTTTCGAACAATTAGATCTTACCCACTGAGTCATTTCAAGTCAGTGTCACCTTCGTTGCTTCCCTTTGTCAAATCCAACGCACCTTGTGTTGCAAAATAACTTATGTTACACGTGCGGATGGGTGATATCTAACTCGTGCAATTACAGCGCTTACCTTGGCTCACATTGCAAACTTCAGACTCGTCGGAATTCACCAACTTTCTGCACGTGTAACATAATGTACTATCGTAGTACTAGGACGTGAAAAGTGCACTTTTCCAATTGTCGAAGGAATGATACTACTTCAAGTACAGAACTCAGGAAAAAAAGACGCATCAACCTCACTTGTGATACATATTAGTATATTATGTTGAAAGTGCGGGAAGTGGATGTTTTCCGATGAGTGTGAAGCTTGCAGCATAAGCCAAGGTGATGGTGGTAATTACACGTGTCACATACCAGCCGCCCATCCGCACGTGTTTCACTCGCTATTTTTTCCAACACCTCTGAAGGAAAGTTTGATTTTTGAAGCAGCGAAGATGCCGCTGATAGCGCATAAAATTGGGATTAGGTGACTTATGTTCCATAACACAGTACGTAATTTTGAGTGATTCTGAAGTTCACGTGCGCCATAGAAAGCCCTAAAGTGTAAAATCGATTATTTCAGCTGTATATATGTGCTAAGGTCGTTTTACTACACCGTTTGGAAATGGGATACTTTATGCACGCTCCACAGGTTTCGAAAATCAAACTTTCCGAACAGATGTTGAAAAAGGTGTTTTTATGTAATAGAACCATGTTTTTCTCACTTTTTGATGCGTGTAGAAAAACAAATTTAGGGCGGTTAATTGGTGAAGAATTCATTCACAAATTATACGTGAACTACAGTTACTTTAAATTAATCGCATCTTATTTATAAATAATTTGTATTTTGGAAAGAGATAGGGTATTGTGATTCCTCTAAAATGACAGTTTTTGTACCTTTTATGTCACTGATTTAATTTTATCCTCCGACACTTTTGTGTTGACAATTAGACCGTACGCTCAATAAATCTGTCTTTTCAACTTTTTGTTAAGCTTTTCTATTTCTTAACAAACTAAAGCGGAAACATGAAAATTTGCAGTAAACTAACAAGAGACGTTCAATGCCAATTCGAGGTTGAATACTCCAGATCATAAGGGATTCTTTCGGACACGATGCCCTTCGTTTAACTTTCGATAAACTTGAAACTTCAAATTTGAATTCATGTTGATTGCTTCGTTTTACAGTTTGTTGAAATATCATAAGATGTAATTCCACGAAGGAAGGAAACTTAACAGTAATAATAAACTGTTAGGTATTTATAATCCCGATACCATACATGAAATTCAAAATGAAACAATACGCTGATTGTTTTTCGAGGGAGATGAAACAAAATTAAACGCGTCTCGATTATGGGCACAGACTATTGTGAATTTCAAAATACAAATTTTCTTTAGTCCCAAGACGCCATATGCGAATATTTCACATTTTTTATTTTTAGGGTTCTTCATAAACAGCTGAAAATCGACTGAAAACTTTTTGCTGAGCTCAGCCTTTCACTGTGCCTGCACCTAATCCCCCCCCTGGATAGAAAACGCGCGCTCCGTTTGACACTGAATTATATCGAAATGTACGGTTCGATAAATACTTTTTTCGGTTCACTGTAAATTCGACTTTCGCGCAGTCTGACTTTTAGCTCATTCCGCTTCGGTGCTCCGCAGTTACTTTTCTTATAACTTTTAACGTACCAGCTACTGTGCCACGAAGCTATTACAGCGTCAACTTTCGCAAAGTTATATTTTTTATCACCTGTCACTTGGCTTTATAGCATTTCTTCATTTGACGTAACTTTTGTTCTTTACTCCGCTTTCACGTTCCTCTAGATATACTCTCTCAATAAAACATTTGTTATACAAACATGCGTTGTGTAATCTATTTACATGTAATTAAGGTAAAATTTAATTATTAAAATTATACAAGGATTGAAAATGCATATTTCATCCACTTTTCATACCAAGTAATTGTAGCTTCTGCGAGAGTGATTATTAAAAACGGGTGGAATTTAATCTCACGGTATAATAAAATATCCCTGAAAACTCCAAAACAGAAATTCACACCGTAAAATACTGTTCATGAAAATTGTATGTCGGGTTTTTCTGTTACCAACGCTCAAAATTATTTATCATCAGAAATTAATTGAATTGAACAGCAAAAATATTCATAATAATCCACGTTTCCCAGAGTTTAATTCACATTTTTCGTCAATATTCACTGAGAATCTGCAGCCGTACACACCTGTACATAAAGGGTGTTCATTTTGAACGGGGAGCCTAAATATCTCGGAGAGAATATATTGTATGGGACAACGCTACGGACAAGAGTTTAATTGTTTTTACAATTATATCATCGAATGCATTAAGGGGTTACATTCGATCTTAACGTCGAAAAACAGACACATCTTAGATATTCTGTTACACGCAAAAGTAAGGAGTATATTTAATTGACATTCGGTCAGTGATTACATAGTATTTTTATCTACGTTAGAGTCGTGGAAATGCAGGTCGATAGAACAACGTCAAATTGTTTTTAATGTCAACGTTTCGGCCACAATTCGGGCCCTGCTCAAAACAAATTTCTTTATTATGTGCACATACATTTTGCATTAAAAACCTCGCTATTGCAAACGTGTTATCACAGGCTAATGGCCAGTTATTGAGTTCTTGATTTTTTTTTGTTTTTTTTTTTTTGTTTTTCAACTTCAAAATAACTCGAATCAAGTGTTGAGAAAGAAGAAGGAGAAAAAGTGATTCGGAGGGAGCTGTTTGTTTTATAATGATTTGACTGTGCTCTCATTTGGTCAATCCTTCACTGTTTCCTGTTTTTGTACGAGGTTAGTTCCCCTTTCAATCACGACTGTCTGTTCTCTATTATGATATGTTCGTTATTCGATTAATATAAAAAAAAAAATTCTGTAAGACAGAGTGCAGTCTACATTCCTCTATTCGTGGTGTACCCTTAAACTTTAAAAAAAAAAAATTGATCTGATGGTCGATGATCAACGAATCTTACGCACATAGTTTGTAATTTAGAAGGTCAGTACCGTAATTAAACTGTGTAGATTATTTCGAATTTGTATGGTGAACGTGTTTGACAATTCTCTTTATGTTCGTATACATGTGCATATGATAAAAAAATTTGTCCTGAGGAGCCAAAATTATGGTCGAAACGGTGACATAAAAAACAATTTGACGTTGTACTATCGACCTGCATTTCCAAGACTCTAGCGTGCATAAACTAAGAGACCAAGATGAATTCTGCTGACTGTTTTTAAGTATTTACAGTTAATTCTTTGGTTGAAAAGACAGGCGTTCAAGAATTGCAATCAAAATTTGTCTTAATATAGATGAGAATAGTAATGGTTTGTGGATCGGGATATTGAAGATTCGAAAAAATACGATATACACGACGATTTGAACAAAATCATCGCATTGTAAATCGCTTCGCATTTTCGGAATATGTATGCAAAGTTTGAAGTTAATTCATCGAACGGTGTTTGAGTTGGGAGATCTACCACATTAGAAAATTTAGTTTCGAGATAAACGCGTTTACAGTTAACGCGTTTAAAGTTTTGACCTCAGTTTCCAAGATGATTTTGTATCAGATGAAATGGAAATTTCTCTTACCCTTAATCGGCAATTTCTTGCACATATATGTAGGAGGTCTTCTCCCGTATTCGCAGCTTTCGCACCGGCTGATCTTTCAAGCCTTGGACTCGGCTCTATTGAAGCGCACACCATTGAGTTGTTTCACTCGAATGCTTATAACTTTTTCAATTTTTGGAAATTCGACATCGGCTTTGGGCCAAAATATTCTTGAGAGTCGTAGCTATAATAATGCCACAGAAAAAAATCTATTTCTGAAAATTTGTGACGGAATGTAATTCCTTGAGAAGAGGGTTGAAAGAAACTTTAAATTTCTTGATAAACTTGTTCTATTGAAACCTATCGTTCTTACTCGTTGAAATTGTGGTAGAGTTTGAAAAATATCTGTTAAAAAAAATTTTTGCAATGGGCATCGAAACTACAAGGCAATGGCACTTTTGAGTTCGGTGTGGTTTTAAACCTGGTTCATTGGCAGGAAGATCAGGAAAATAAACGGAGTACTTAGCTTTGCACCTATTAACGTAAAATCTTCAGTATGATGTTTTAGATGCTTTTATTTGGCTATAATCTATAATAATATAGATTCATTCCAAATCTGAAATTTTCCAGTACTTCAAAAAAATTAGTATCTGGCTCATTTTACGAAGTGGGTTAAAAACGAAGGGTCACCAAACAAGTTTAGATTTCAGATCTAAAATGATCAAAGTCTCATCAAATCTTATGCTTATAAATTGTAAGCTTGAAACAAATCCACAGCGATGATCTCATTTTTTGGCACCAAATCGCCCTACACTAAACTCTAATTACATATGCGGGCATCATTTATAAAATTTCAGTGTCAAACCTCTTTGAACTTCAAAGTTTTTGAAACCATTCGTAAAAATTGATTCTATTGAATTTTTGTCAAGGCCTGCGATCCTACGTAATAAAAATGATACGTTGAACTATAAAAAAAACTGGTAACACTATATCACGTACTCTTCAAAATCCTAAAACTTTCACCCAAGATGTATGTCTGTCAAATCTTGTTCTCCTGAAATATTTCACCATTGTATTCAAAATTAGACACTTTATATTGTATAGCTGTTACATATGATTGTTATTTCTGTGCCTGTATGCAGTCACATGACCACAAACCTTTTCTTACCCTGGTTTCTCGTGGGTATATCGGAGCACAATGAAATACATAAGAACCTAAAAAACGTTGGGACCGCGCGTCCGTTCTTCGGAGCACAAAAACGCAAAGTTATAGCTTTTCATATCTCGTTTTTGCAACATCCTTTGTTTCTTTACGACGTTATGAATGATTCGCAATATGAAAGAAGTGACCATTTGACGACTGACTTTCCACCCTCGCTTTTCAGTGCTGAATATTATACGTGTTAGTAAATTCTTATTCATCCACCTTGCAGATGCCATACAACTGTAGGGTTGAGATAATCGCGAAAACTCGCCATCTGAAAAGGAACCGTTCATAAATGACGTCACCGTGAAATTCACCTTTTTAGACCCCCGTCCCTTCCCATTAAACATGAAAGAAACATTAGAAACTTTCATTATTTCCAAAAATTCTTTTATTAAATATTTTGAATACTGCAACTGCACACACTAATATTAAAATATTTTTACTTTAATACGAAATGGGTTAAGATTCAAGACTAGTAACCGCACAGGAACCTTCACTATAAAACTCGTGACAATTCAAAAAATACAACAACAATAGATATCAACAGGGGAATCCCCCACAGTCACGGAGTAACGCGTAATTTAGAGCATGTAGATGAACGTTCGATGCGTTACATCATCGCCAGCTGGTGGACGATCAGGTGAAGTAACACCGCTCAGCATAAAACGTCACGCGCGGGCTTTTCAAACTCGAGTTATGGTTCTTCGGGTGAATGTTGAGAAAGAGATTGAAATTTCGAAATATGACGTGACATTTGGCTGTACGCCCATTACCCCCATTGAGTGGGGACGTCATATATGCACAGGGCCAAAAGTAAATAACAGTAAAATAGATATTACATTTCAATTTGCTGGAACCGCTTTGAATCTGCGTTCAATATAATAAAATGTTTATAATCCGTAAACGTTAATTAGAGCAGTGAATATATCTGCAGGAAATTTTATCATATGCACTCACCTTAATTTGAAATACTTCTAAGAAGACGTTATTCAATTAAATACTGTTCAGGGACACGGTGTTTGATGGAATAAAACATGTCCAGGTATCTATTTCTCGCAAACCGAGCTTTGCCACGTTTGAATAAAAGGAAACAAGCATTGCCGGGTTTTTTGTCGTCTCTCCGTTTGCTGTGTAAAAAAAATGTAGCTGCACAGAAAAAGGAACAGCAAGTACATATCGTTGCAATTGAAAAAGTTTTACCGTTTATTTGTTCTTGACTTTCAATTCTCCACCGAAGTTTTAAACAGTTTAAGAGAACTTGGGTATGTTGTTCTCTGTAATTTCACCTCACGCTGGACAATTTACACTGGTTTGGGGAATTTTTTAAGCTGAGAAAACTAAATCTTTTACACGGGTTGATTCCGATCAGATTTACGCACACGCGACTGAAATCTGGTCGGTAAAAATTGTTAATTAGACTTTTTAAAAAGGATGTAACCAGTTTATCAATTTTAAGTGGTCTTTTCTTGTAACGAAAAGGAATTAGATGTGTAAAGTCAACTCGCTTAGCTTTCTAACTAAACCTGAATGATGTATGTGCTTTCCTTGATCTTCTCTTTTTATTCTTACTCTTTCACTTCGCTTATCTTAATTCTCTTCGCGAGCGACCTGCCTAAGTAGGTGCAGAGATTAAATGCCGCAGTTTTATTTGCGTATATATTCTTACGATGTTACTTTAATTAAATCAAGTGGGATCTGCAGGTGATGCTGTAATGCCTATTTTTTCAAAAGTAGAAATAACAGTGATTGCGCTGAGAATTACTTATCAATATGTTGAAATTGCATACGCGAATGTTCCTTAAGCTTGTCAAGTACAAGTACGAGTGATCTGAACTCTAAGAAAGTGCTGTCCATATAATTACCGTCACACTTGTGAATCGAACAATCTTTTTCTTTCCAGTACGAGGAGAGCGATGGAACCATTTTAATTTTTGTGAGAAAGAGTAGTGGCGTAAGGAGTTTTTCAAAGAATAACAGTTTTCGCGGTTATTTGAATCGATATCTAGGAACTTACTGAATACCATCAATCGGCAAAAGAAGGAAAATACTTTTTTCATAAAACTTTGTCGATAGTTCAAATTTCATATGAACAGAACGCGTTTTATAATTTCACGAGGTGCCCACTTGAATCTCCTCTCATTTACTCAACATCAAAATTCATTGTTTTCCCTCCATCCTTCGAACACTCGTAATCCAACTTTCGTATCAGTCCTTTCCCTAATTCCATCATTCAGATTCAGTCGTTACTAATTCGACTCAGTGTCTTCATTGTTATAATAAATCTAAGTGCCAATTAAACGCCCTTTAATAAAATCCCCAACATCGCAAAGTGGCATTACCGAAAATAGTGACAACTTGTATAATACATTTCGGTCGTAAATCCATCTACACGAGCATTTAATGTATTCCGTTTCTACAAAGCCTATCAAATTTCGTTGAAAATATGCAACACGTACTCGAATTATATCGATCGTATCTGCGTGAAGAAGTTAAGGTAATAAGTTCAAAGTGAAGTATCGATTCTTCAAACTTTCAGGAATTCAATTTCCGACGTCATTTAAAAAGCTCATTACTTCAAAGAAACGCAGACATGGCTTTGGTGATTATTTCAATTAATATGAAACGACCCAGACCACGGTTTTTCTGATCGAGTTCCAAATAACGCGCAGGAAGTTCAGACCATGGGTATATCATCAACCAAAATCGCTTTGATATTCGCGCAAGAGAATTTTCAATACGAAATTTCGAGTGAAATTCATTCATACCAAACGACTGAAAAACTTCGAAATCAATGTTAGCGTATTGAATGTGCAAGTCGTTATTCGATCGACGCCACGGGACAGTGTAACATCAAAATTGTGACGTCAACGAAACAGCGTAAGACTGTTTCTAAAAGCACGATTTTTGAATTGTCAGCTTCAGGTTTAAGGAACATGTTTTAACGTCTACTAAACGAATTGGGCGTCGACAGGCTTTTTGCAAGTATTCTATACAATTGTAAATTAGCATTTGAACATCCTCAGTACTAGCTGAGTAACGCAAGAAACATAAATTTACGAACACGAAATTTCCTACTCTTTCTACTAGCTTGATTTTATCGGTAGATATGTAAGAGGTATTCTCAGTCCAACTGCTTTACCGACCGAGTACGGTCTGGACGATCGTTAAGCTCCTTACATATATACTTTTATCGTTTTGGAATACAACTCTCACACACAAACGTGTGAATTTTGAATGACGTTTACAAAAACTTACTGCTGTGTGTGTTTTCCAGAAATATTGATTTTCACTGTCCTGTGATGAACCTTCAGTGATAGGACCTCATAGATCGAACTGTCAACGGATATGTTATTTCGGATCAATAATGAAAAAAACTTGTACAAATCGTCGACGTACTGATCTCTATTATGAAGCGAGCGAAGGAAGACACGTTATAACATGAAACTGGAAATTAGGAACTGCAAATTTTGGGCTATGGAACACCCCTCAAAGTTTCATCAAAATCCATGGTCCGGAAGATTGTTACTTTGGAATGGTGGGTGGATAGTTCCGCGTTAACTAAGTTTCGTAGTTCGTTGATTTCGAAAGTTTCACCAAAAGTTCATCACCATTCGTGAAATGACATCTTAAGCATTTTCTCAGAGTGCCTCTGTTTCTCCGTTTCGTTGCGTCGACTGGAAAATCTCGAGTAACGACTCGAAGAGAAATAGTTCGAAGTGACTAGGTCAGGAATTCCTCGGAAGATATTCCGAGGTGCTGTAACGATTGATGATAAAATTTCTAAGAGCTCGTACTGAATTCTTTCAAGAATAACTGAAACAAAGATTAAAACAATTGATTTAAGGAAATTTTATTCAAAATATCCGTAATCGAATAATTTATCTCGAAACTAACTATGAAGGAATGTAGACGAAAATTAAGAAAATTGCAATTCGCAGAACAAATTGCATAGACTTACATCATTCCAATGGTCCTTAACAGACATTCAATTATTTAAAATGGTTATTTACTTGTAGCAAGTGTATTTGAAACGTAATTATTTTTATTGGATCAATCGAATGTTACTTTCAATGGATAAAGCATCTGCCAAGGATTATTGGAATAAATGTTATCTTGGAACCGACTATTTTTTCAGTTCAAAATACTGCGCCTAGAATTGAGAGACAGAAAACCAGCTTTCGATTGGCTTCAAACACAGCGCTGAATAATGTGATGCATAAATTTTTTACTCCGTCACGTGATGTAGAAGACAATTGCGATAAGCATTTACAAAAAAAGTCCCGACTGAAATAGTCGCCGAGGTGTAACGTCTCTTTTAACCTAGACAGTATCTAGTGGACAGTCTAGACTCCACGCAATAACCTCGAGTTTAATGAACAATGCCGGCAATAGTGCTCACAGAATTAGTGATTCTAGACACGCACTGAACCTTCCAAGTATCGAATGTTTTCAAACTATATAAGCTGCGGATGTCATCATGTTTGGTCCTTAGTATTCACGTGGTATGATCGTGATATTTCAAGCCGCTTCGGAGTATCGAAATTGTCACCTTTTCAAAGTTAAGTTTATCGGAAACTGAACTTGCAGGTTTCTGGGTTTTAACCCTTTCAATCACATATTTTTCAACTCAATATTTTGGCCTGAATTTTGTTACCCGAGAGTTTTCGGGGTCGCTGATCACGACTCTGAAGTCAGAATTTGATAACTTCTTAATCAAAGATGGCGGATCCAATATGGCGGGTGTAAAATAGAAAAAACTATCAAAATTCGATGATTCTTTCGATATCCTTGTACGGAATGAAATTATAATATGCGTTTTGGGTGATTTTGTACGATATGCATACCCAACCTATCCTTGCCTTGAGAACTCGTGACACTCTTGTGTCTTTTGGGGGACTTTTGCCACGTCTATCTTCTACCATTTCCGCATCCCCGAAGCATTTGAGTGGCTTTTTCGTGTATTACCTCAGCACCAACAAGTGGAGACTTTCGGCGAGGGGTGGGGGTTAAAAGTTGGAAGGGTCGATATTGCGAATAACTGATATACCCAAATTTCAAACATGTGAAAATAAAATAACGCAAGATTTTTAACAATTCATTTCCAAGTTTTGAACCCCACCCTCAACAAATCGTTCTGCCGATCGTACTTGGTGTTTTATTTCCTCGAAATGCGCCCTTCACATTACAGATATGTTGAGAGGAGGAACATTTTACGTTTGAAGGGATTCGTAAGAAAGTTCAAGATTTGAGGATGTATAGCTAAGTCAAAAATCTGTCGAATGAAAAAAACCAAAAAACGAAAGTGAGACAGGACAACTAAAGCTGATCAAGTTGAATCTGATTAAAAAAAAAGCCTCTGCCATCTAAATGAAAACGTTTCAACTCTGAATTTCAACTGTAAAAATCTTATTACTCATAATGTCGGAAAAGTTACATTATTTCACAATTGTATCACCAAAAAGTCCATATTTCCAGATTTTGTACTTGTGCTCCGCTAAGAAATAGGTACGTTATTGTGAATCACAATTTGACTTGTACGATCTTTGGAGAATTTATTTACAAATAAAATTAGCTATTGCTCATCAAAATTGAAAACATGATATCTATATTCCGGTGAAAAAATTGTAGAGTAATGAGATTTCTCTGATGTAGTTAAAACGATGATGTTGAATTTCCATGTTTCAATATTTTATACTTTTATAGTTTCATCACACTTTTCTTTCGCCATTTTTTCAACTCGACTGTACATCACATACACGTTAAAATCTTAATATAATATTACGCACCTAGATACTAAGAAACAATTGAAACCGTTGACTGAATCATATTCCCAAGTACAAAATACAATAGAAAAATATTTCCATACAGCTGTACCAATTTTTGTATCACAAGATCGAAAACTTAATCACATTTTATTTCTCTTCTCCGGAAGAAAAATTTTTCAGACTTACAAAAACTTCATCAATGCGTCGAAAAGATAAATTTATCATGCTGATCTTTGACGAATTTTTATTTTTCAACAAAAAAAAAAAGATTACCCAAAGTGCGTGTGGATTATCAGCCTGCGATGAAGTCTTTTTTTTTATTTTTTGTTCGATAAATCAAGATATTGTAGGTGAAAGATGCACGTGTGTAAATTCTGCGATATTGCCTCAGAACTTGGTGACGTGATATTCAAATTAAGTACATTAAGACGCCGCTGAACTCGCTTGTCATACATACATATATATTTCGTGACGTCATAAGCACTACGGCGCTTCTGGACATTATAGACGTTGAACTAAATGACAGACTTCTTGTGGACACTAAGTGATTTGATTGGTTGGATCTAACGGAATGGGCCAATAAAATCACTTAGCGTCGTGTTGCGCCAGAAAATTGACGTAAATCGGAAATGACCATCATGAACGGGCTCCTGTCACGTGAAATTTCCTCATCAAGGTGTACCATCTTTACGGTCGACAAACTGATGGAATAGGTTTTCCCGGATTACGTGTGTGCTTTTATATGTCTCTAACTTCCTGTCGAAAATGAAATAAATTCTCAAATCGTAGAAGCGGTGAATCAAATCGGCCATGTTTTATGCCACGTGATTTCATTTATTCATCATCATTCAGCGATCTACGTTAGCAATGACTGAGTTAAGGACGTACGCCTTTATTCAAGCTATAATATAAAAATTTTCATTATATTCATTATACTTTAACGAGAAAATTCCCCCGCTTGTGACATCACAAAATATATATATATATATATATATATATATATATGACAAGCCAATTCAGCGGCGCCTTAAGATCGAGTGACGAGCAACTATCCGTATTCATTAGACCGACAAGTAAATTTGCGACCCCGATCAGTTCGGTTGAATACCGAATGGAAATGGGATAGGTGTGAAAATTGTGACAACTTGTCGTCGGTGTGAGGGAAGGATTAACGACTTGCGCTAAGTGGGTTTAATTACGATTCAGCGGAAAATACATAGTTTCCCGTCGATTCGCCAGCTCGTACCTTACTTCGCCCGCAAATTATCGGATCGATTTGTAGAGGATTCACGTGTGGGATTCTCGTTAGTTCTAAATTTATGTGGCTCTTAAACCGTCAGACGGCAGTTTACCCGAGATCACAAGGTCAGAAGATTCAGACAAGAGACTGAAACTTGAGACGCAATGCGTTTCAAAAACGTCGCGGTGTGGGATTTCATTTTTATGCTTGTTTTTTTTTTTTCTTTTTTTTTTTTTTTGACAAAAACTTTTACAGACTCGTTAATCTTACAAGCACTGCAGAGCGTTTAAAAACAATTCTCTTTATCGGGTTTCGTAACGGATAAACAAAATATACGCTCTGAGTTGGAGTCGAAATTCCATTTAGTAAGTAGAGGAAACTAGAGCCACGCTCTTACCTACCTCTTTTTTATACCAAGCCACATCGCATTGCCTTTACAACCCCGCCGCAGGGTACTCGACTTAATTCCATCAGCAACAGTTGGCTCTGCTATACTTTCCGTGGCAACACACCAAACACCAATTTCAGTTGCTATAACATTGCTCGTCCTGGTCATAGAGAGACGTACGGATAAGATTAATGTGCAAATTGAAAATTCTAATTACTCTAAAAAAACTGTTAAACGTTTTTACTTGAAATTATTTTTTAGAACACGTTGAAAGCTTACTTCAAAGAATAATGTAGTTAATATGGTCACAAATTGAAGTATACTAAAAAAAAAAGAGCAATAGAAATAAAAATAGAAAAATGCTATTTTTACAAAAAAATTCACAAGTTTTTGTTATTTTTCAATATCAATGGCTCAAATTTTGGCCGAGGAGTTTAGGTAGTTAAAATTAAGGAAAAAAATCCTGCGGTGGCGTACACCTCTAGGTGGCAAGTAAGAGTTGAGGGTCCTATAGGGTCGCATTCGCTTCATTTTTAAATAAAGAATCACGTGGGTCACAAAACTTTTTTTACTCTCGGACTCGTCGGTGTCTCAAGTCGAAAACGTAAGCTGTTCTCTTCGGACGGAAAACTTAAATAATTCGCGTGGGTTGTTTTTAACCCCCCCCCCCCCCCCTCCCGCCCTTTTTGCAGTTCTAGGGTTAACATCGCGTGCTTCGCACTTAAATGCAGCAAACGACGAAGGAGCTGTCCTGGCACATCTGCTCATCATCCGTTATGCCGGACACCGATCCCTCGAGCCATAAAGATCCAATTACTCCATTCAAATGTCTTGCCGTCGCCGTTTCCACACCTCGAGACCAAAATTTTCCTCATTTCCCTCAGAGCTGCACGGAATTAGACGTGTAGGACTTTTATCGTTTTAATACTCCGCAGCCCGTGCAAGGGCTCTGGGAAAATACTCGTCTCATAAATCATCCCCAGCAGTATTTCTACGCAGACGGGGAGGCATTACGTTTCTCAAATTATGACGCCAATGGAGGGTGATTCAAAACGACGGTTTCATCGCAGTTTGGTTATAGACGAGCCGCGATCGAAAGAAAAAAGCTCGCTCGAGGCGCCTGTCTTCGACTATCCACGTTTTTCTCAGCCGGAGAAGATAAATTATTCTTATCATGGCAGGTGAAAAAGTACGGTGACAAAAAAATGAGGACGTAAACTCTGTTTTGCTATTGAAGCTTTGTACTCTCACGGTGTGCAGATACTCGCCTCACTGCTAACGGATCATTCCGGTACTAGACGCAGAGCGGGCAGAATTTTATTGAACATAAAATTCTCGCTATATCCCCATCGAGTAATTTATAGCTCCCGTTTCATGTATCGGATAAATACAACAGAAATGAAAAACAAGCAGAAGCTCGAGCTCGGTAACTCGGTGGAGAAAACGAGCAGAATTTTCACTACTCGTGTAAGGGAGTACCGTAAGGATTATAACATGGTCGAAGATGAAACTTGAAGTGAAACTCAGCTCCGCAAAGATGTTTTGAAAACACGTACATACACCAGGGTCGGTCCTCCGTATAGTCATTTTAAAATTTGCTCGCTCCCTTGGGCCAAGATACCAGAAAATAAATTTTATAGAATATATTCACAACCCTAGGGTGATAGCTCAATTTTCAGTTCTACCCCAAAGCCTAAGAATTTTTCCATACAAGTGACACGAAATTTTCGGCATTTCGTGGTTAGTTTTTTTTCCTCTGAATGTATTGCGTCAGAAAAATTGAAACTTAGTAATTTTCTTACCTCTGGTCTTGCGTGATTGACAAAAGATTGTACAAATCATTGGGAATTGAAAAGGATGTTAGAATTGGGACAGAAGCCTAGGACTTAAAAAAAAAACGACCATCATTGATTTTACACGATTCTTCGCTTGTATCGAACTCTTTTTTTCTTCGAATGATCTATGCAGTGGGTTCCTCTTACGTGTTATATTTTCTCTCGTTATTTTTCTCTTTAGGGTCCAGCAAAAATCGGTCTTCATGTTGACGTTTCACCTTCCTTGATACTGATTCTCCATTTCACTTGTGATCTTACTTATGATTTCACTTATATATCAATGAAGCTCGTTTTTTTTTTTTTTTTGACATCTTAATTACAATCTATAAATGTTATAGTATAACTTGGAAGTAATCATGTTTAGTGTATTGCTGTAGGTGAGAACAATACTATTACTTGATATTTTATGCTATTTCATGGCTATTTTTTACGATTTTTTGCTATTTTTTCGAAATTTACTCAAATTTGGAAAGTGTACGGATCCAATGAACTTCAGATTTGGATTCAGCGCATCATAATATATAAGGAACATACTTGATCTGGTTGAAGAAATTTTTTTTCATTTTCACAACTGCAATTGTTTACGATTTTTAGCGATTTTCAGCGCTTTTCTGCAATTTACTCAAAATTTTGAGGGTGTCCGGGCCAAACGGACCTCAGATTTGGATTCAGCGCATCGAAATACGTAATTCTAGATGGGTGTGGTCAAATGTACAGACCACTTTTTTTTTGTGTGCCAGTGTTATCAAGTACATAAAAAAGTTGAAAAAGATACGTTTACGGAACGCACATAAGCATTATTATGCGAAGTCTGACACCGGTGTCAACTTTAACCCTTTCATGCATATACTTTTCCTTAGATGCAATTCGCTTGAAATTTTACATACATGCGCTTTTGGGGTCACTGGTTACGAACCTGAACTCGAAGTTCGAAATTTCAAAATGGGGGATCCGATATGGCGGACGTAAATTGAAAAAGTTATTTGATATTGATAGAACTTTATGTTGCATGATTTTTGGCGTCACTGATTACGAATCTGAACGAAAAGGCAGATCCAATATGGCGGACAAACAACGACAACAATTAAGAAGAAAAATGTTGTAAAACATCTGTAAAATTTTTTGTTGTGTATTAAGTTCGTGTGGAAATTGAGATTCGGATTTTCATGGGAGATTAGCAGAAAATGCTTTTTTCGTGGAAAAGTACGAATCCGACCATTTGTCATGTGCTATTTTTGCAATGAATGAGTAAATACATTTTATATTTTTTTTAGACTTACAAATATTTTAGGGACCATGTAGAATAAAAAAAACTTCACAGGTGTTACCAAAAAAGTAATTTAATAAATAAAGAGTTGCAAAAGAAGCGTCCCAGCGTGAATTGAAGGGTTACATTGATCAACCATATAAATTGTCATTTCGACAGTAATTAAAGACTCCAAACCCTCACTGTTTGCTTCAAATTTGCTTTACCAGTAATAAGGAGATTTTAGTCACGCCTTAAGTGATCAAGTACCTGATTTATGCGAGATCTTAGGTCTTGAATGTTTATTACACGACATCCGGAACTGTAGACTATGGTGAAATTATGGATGGAAAATAGTGAAGCATTGTGACACAAATTGACGCTGCGGTAACTTCGACTATTGCTTACCTGTGACTTTGAAAATAGTTTGGCTAAGCATCTCTAATTAACTTCAGCAACCAAAAGTCCAAGTTTCAGGCTAATCGATCAAAAATAAATACATTCTCCTCGATTAATTTCATGGAAAAAAGGAAAATACTTCTCCAGGAAATCGTGTAAGCAGTATTTTACCTCGCTTCGTCCAAAAATTGTCATACATTTTTTTTAACTCTACAAACGTTTTACGATTAAAACGGTTTCTTTACGAACCACGGTTCGAAAGAGACTTTTGACCCCCTCGATGAGCAAAATTTCTAAGCTAATGGGAATTTGTCACCCACTCTGGCTTTAAATATGTGGGTGAAGTCAAATGTGAATGTTCTTAAAAAGAAGTGATTTTTGCCGATTTCAAGGTAGAAAATCGCCTGAGGATTTGACAACACAACATTTTTTTACAGGGTCGTTCAATGTGAAGCGGATTAGTCATGTCAACGATTCTAACGCCATCTCGCTAGAATGTAGTATTCAGAAAATTTAACTTTTCAGCCAAACAGTTTAACAAAATTTTGGTCACAATCACGTGAAAATAATTATGTGCGGAACTATATCATCCGAAAACTTTTTGGTTACATGCGAAAATAACGCTAGGAAATGTATTCCTGCAGGAAGTGGTAATTTAATTACAGGATTACATCTTTTGGCTTTGTTGTTGCATAACGTGAAACTTTTTGAATGTAGATTTGCGCTAACTGCGATAATTTCACATCGGTGCTGCGTATAGAGATCTCAGAAAGACAAATTGTGAGGTTTTTTTTTTTTTGTGAGCATAAAAAATGACGAACTAACAATAAGAGGTTCGAATATTGATGACCGATGAGAAACGGACACGCACCAAAAAAATAAATAGTACCGCATAAAACAGGTAGTTTCAACTATCACTTGCAGAAGAATTTTAAACAAATGAAAAATGATGCCATCAAAACCGTGTCGAGTTCTCGTAGAATTCCCCATACATAACTGATGTAGAGTAAATTTGCGGCGCTCTTCAAACTTTCGTTCGTGCGAAATAAAAAATTATGCTCCCAGTAAGGCCAGTCAAATTCAAAAATGTCGCCCGCACCGAGCAAGCAAATCTTTCGATGGTCGTTTGAAAGAAGCAAAATTTTCGTGGAAAGATCGGCAGGAGTCGAATTTTCAATGCATCATTTATAAATTTATATTTGTATAGTGTTTTTTCACATTGTTACAGACAATCTGAAGGTCTGAATTAATCTCGAGCTTCGTGGATTTTTTTAGCCCGAATGACAGAAAACCGGTTCAGGATTTTTCTTTTTGTTGTTGTTTCTTAGTCAAAGTTCAAATAGTATCATTTATGTTTTTTCAAATTTTTCGAGCGTCTATAACAATAGCGAAAAAAAAAGAATTGAAAAGAAAACAAACTTCTGATCAAACTATTGAAATTTTAGCTTCTTGGTAACAAACGGTAAGAAATGATCCGTCTATCGTCTATTGTTATGAAACTATGAGTTTTTGAAGATAAACTGACATAAGTTTGTTACACGAACTTGGTTAAAAGAGTATGAAAATGTAAAAATATTTCTGTTCAAAAGTTTATGCCGTCTCAATTCGTCCAAATTTTTTGGATCATATATTTGTTCCTGAAATTGAAACAAAATACTGTTTAAAATTAAATCAGCGTATTTTTTTTTTCACTAAAAGTTACCCAAGATTCACTCTCGGCTTCGGTAAAGTGATCGTAGTATAATTTACACGGAATGACCCACCGCGAAGTATTTAAGGACAGTAAACGTTTCAAGCAGGTGTTCTTTGGAAAAGAGATCAAACGGCAAACGTCTCTATGCCGAACAAGTTATTTTTACATTGTTTCACGAAGCTGAAAAAAATTTCGCGGTGACCGAACAGCAGATCGACAAATATTTCATGAAGTTCTTAATATTTTCAATAATTCCTGGAAACAAGGAGAAAAAAAGACCGGGAACAACCAATTGCCAATTCCACTGAGAATTTTCATACCAAATTACTTTGAATTGATTTAAAAACTTTTGGCCATCCCGTTTATACATTGCGGAAAGAATAAACTCGATGTGAATAAAATTTTGTGAAAAGTTTCTCGTGTAAATTCGTCGGATGCTTAAACAAACTCGGACGTAGCTCATGTTTAATAATTAATAGGCACATCTTCACCTTACAGAAACGTCAATGGCGCTTCGCGACGCTTTTTTGAAAAACGCGATAAAATATATGTAATCGGACAGGTCTCAAGGATGAGTAAAATTGTCTTATGGAAGTATTGAAAATAAAAACATAAAAGGTTATTAAATTTTTATTGCGAATACAAATTTGGAAATGGTTTTAGTTTGGTTTGGCACAGAAGATATTTTACATCAATGACAGAGTTAAAATTGATACCTATACAATTTAGAGTGGTCCAGAAAAAAAAAATTTTTTTTGCTTATCATCTCAAAACCTTCCTCTAGGTATAAAAAAAAGCTTAATAACTTTTTACCCGTTAGAATTACGAAAAAACTACTTCTGAACTTTTTTGTAGAAAATTAAATTTCCTACAAGAATCATTGATGAGAAATTAAAAAAAAATCATTTTTTCGTAGATTTACCGGATAAAAACGAAAAAAAATTTTTTTACGTGTTATTTAAATGGGAAAATAAAAATTCATTGAGCTTAATGGAAAATTGAGATATCGAGCTGCGCTTTGCAGGGAATTTTTTTTATACCTAAAAGAAGGTTTCGAGACAACAGCACTTGAAAAAAAAAAAAAAATTTTTTTTGGACCACTCTACCATACATGCTTGAAACACCTACACCAATTTCATGTTTGCAACCGCTAGGAATCAATTTTAAATATTGGCCAGGAAATTTCTGCACTGCACGCAGAGAATTTCTGCATCGCACACATTTCTTGATTCGAAGAACTATCATTTGTCCGAAGAAAAGTGATAAAAACCGCAATTTGGATTGTCAAGTTGAAAAGTTGAATTTTTTTACATGCCAGTGGTGTGTGTAGGTAAATATGAGAACCATTCAACGTCTCACAACACTAGATAAATTTATTATTATCGTAAACTAATAAACCGAACACTTTTGTCCGTTTGAAATATGAAATGTAATTTCTTGTTCGAAACATTGTAATGGAAGAAAAAACTACAAGGTACAAAAACGTACACTTTGAATACAAGTATGAAACATGCAATCCTATGAAATATCACTCGACCACGCTCGTCCAGACATGACACCTTAAGGTCATGTAGTACTCCTACCCTTACCGACCGAGCAAACCGGCCCGCTTTCAACGTTCAAATTTCAACGGTGCATCACTCTTTTGTAGCGGAATTTACGAAAGTTGCTCTTATCCCGAAAATCTTCAATAAAACGTGTGTTTTTTGACACTCGTTACTATTCCCACATTTTGCGCATTTCAGGGCGAAAACAGTGCATAGCTGAGACACGTTGCACAATTCTGGAAAGAACAAGACGTAAAATGAGCTATGGTGAGACTGTTTTCATGCAATATTGAAATCACTAGACGAGAACTAGGACTTGTTAATTCAATTAATTCAATATAGGCAGAAAAGGGGTGAGTTTGCTCAGTCGGTAAACATAGGAGTAGGGGAGACCGGGGCTAGAAGTTGCACGTTTTACAAAAAATGAAATTTCGCACGATGTATAAATACGAATTCATCCATAATTGATGTGGCGTTAGGTTTACTATCAAATATTATTTCTGCGACAGAACTAATTGGATATCGAAAATGGTTCTTGAGATATACATTTTTTTTTTAAGCCCGAACGGACTGTCACATGTTACCCCGGTCTGGGGCAAGAAGTTACGGCCCTGGGGTAAATTGTTACATAGTTTTTTTTTCTGTGATTTAAGAGGAAGTTAACCCTGTTCTTACCTTCACAATAAAACGCAACAAGTATGATTATGAATAATAATCTTTATTTATTGAAAGTAATGAACACTTGAGATTTCGAGAAAACGAAGCTTAATTCGATCAAAAACAAAACATTTTCTTCGTTTTACTTTTGAATCAAAAAGAAAATCGAGTTTTACCAGGACAAGGTTTCTTTTTATTTTATTTTTTACTACAAGAAGCCATCTTAAAAAATAAATTCCAAAAAGAACTGTAATAAAAAGTAGTACACGTAATCACTGCAGCGGCGCAAAATTTGTTTTTTGCGTTAGAACATAGCGTTTTTAGTTGAAGCCTTGGCACTATATTCCATAGTTTAGAAATAATAGCCGTTGTAACAACCCACCCCTGTAACTTCTAGCCCCGGTCTCCCCTGTTACATTACCTTAAAGAAATAGAATTCGTCTAATAAGAGATGCAATAAACGAATATTTTCTGCAGACTAGAAGGACCACTGCGAATCCGACACGTCTGTAGAAATTCAATTATCATCCCGGATGGTCCTTAAATTCCCCTGCGATCTTCCCTATGCGCGTGCAGATCAATCCGAGCATGAGAGTGTCTTCCCGCTCGACGGATTCACCCAGAAACGTTACTGAGAGGTTGTTGAGGTAATTAAGAGAGACTCTGGCCCTCTACCGAGCCGTCTCGCTCGCCTCTCTCCCTCTCGATTCAGCTACAACCCTCAAACGAAACCTTTCCACGTACGCAGGACCATGATACAGAACATGCCGGTTCGAAATACCCTAGAGACGACGGTTAACCACGGCTTCATGCTCGCGGGATCCGACTCAACGTTCCTGTAACTGAGACTAACTAGCTGTTGCATAAACTGAGTGAAGCTCTTCGCTTGGAAGGAGCTCCTGGACTCTGTCTGTATCGGTGCAGTAGTCAAACGACGATTTGACGCTGCGTACGCCGGTTAATTTTTTTTGCTGAAACCAGTGATGAGCAATATTGTAACTAGCCGATTGCAAATCACAAATCACTAAATGTAAACGCGAATACTTGAATTAGAAGAAATTTAAATCCATGTACGCCTCTTGGATATCATGGCGAAACGACGGCAGCGCTATCTGTCGGTTAACGGCGGCAACTCGAGGACGTTGTTTTCATACCAGTAGACATATGATGCACAATTATTGTTTTATTCAGTGCAATATGAAATTAAAAGTGATATTATGAGCCACACTGTCATCGAATGTGGATTTCAGAATATCCATGCAGAATTCTTTCGCGGAAAATCTGTGTCGAAAGGTAAGTAAATGCACGAAACATATGGGATATTCTTTCAAATTCATTGTGATTTTTACTACGTATTTATTTTTAGGATTATCGTATTACTAACAATACGATGATCGATTAATTAAACATTTATAGGGTATAAACTATTCCGAAGCCATCGTGTACAGGAGGTCGTCGAAATTCATGATGAAACTAGTGGAGAACGAATCGTCCGTGGGAAAGTAATACCACAGCCGCTGCACGAAGTGAAATTAGAGGTCTGTATTGATTATGAGACAAATGTATAGTTCAATAATAATGTGATAAAATATATTTTCAGGAACTTTGCATCTATACATGCAAAACAGAAATGGAAAATGGAGATGTATCTCCTTATCAAAAAAATATAAATAATAAAGGAATAAGTATATTGGACATTGAAATTAGATTTAGAAAACTACATTTTTTATTTCGGTTTATAACAACATTAACAAATGACACATTTTCTTTTCAGAAGTCGTTCGTGTCTAGCTATGGCCGATTTTGGTATGACTTTTTTTTTGGATACAGGCGGGAAAATTGTTGGAATATACGCTGGGCTGTTTTAGATGTTAGACCGCTTGCCACCAATAAAATGAGCACTGCAGATCCGAGTATTCTTATTCGGCTGCCATGGCTTGTTATCCGGTGTACTATAAAAATAAAACATTACAGAAAATCTGACGTTTGTATATTTTCAATACGTTTATTCCTTGTATCAAATTGTTATAATATTACTTACATTCTTCTGACAGCTTTTATCTACTCAGTTCTCGTGATAATTTTCCAATTTCGTCTCGGAAACGAATAAAAAGTTAACTCTGGATTTTTCGATTGGGTATTTTTGCAATCCACGACACAACAGTACCTCGTACCACCCATTTTTTGTTTATTTCGGAGAGCACTTTTTAATTGAATTAATACATAAAACGCAAAGCTGACCGCACTCGCACGTCCACGTGTTGTCTGAATCTGCCACCAAGACGCGCCACTAGAATTATCGAAGAGGCGTATACGTTTGTATCTTGTAATTCGACTCATTCGATTCCATACAGATATGAAATTAGAGGGTAATTTATCGGAGAAAAAAATCTATCATGAATGATGGCTCGTTTCAAAGGTCTGATTAAGCAAAATGTAACCGAACTAAAAAAAGAAATTTTTTTTTTTTTTTTTGATTCCTTGATTTTTTCCGCGACCTTTGGTTTTCGAGAACGTAGAATCTACGAATAAAATCGTGATTATATTATATTGACTCTAGTTTCTAAGTTATTGTAGCATTGAACACTACAACACTACAGTAAATTCAAAAAACGGCGATAAACAAAAAATTTATTTCATGAAATTCAATTTCGCCTTGAGTCTTTAAGCAGATTCAAAATTGCGTTCTACTCTGGGACGTGGATTTTCACTGCACCTCATCGACCAACTCGGAAAAGTTGAGTCAAGTGCCTGTGCGGTGCACAATAATTTGGCACCCCGTAACGATAGCTGGAATATTAAGAAAAATATCGCGAAGCCCAGTTGGCCGCCTGGCGTGATGAACACGCCTCGTAATTTCCACCTTCGCGATCCCTCGACTGTTACTGCATTCGGTAGTAGCTCAATACCACTAAGACCGGTGGCGGAATTTTTTGAGGGATGAAAAGCAAACACTCGCTATCGCCACAATTTAGCAAATTGAAACAAAAATCGTATATTACGAACGAATAACGATACAACAATAGAGAGGCAACAAAATAATGCTACAAATTCGCTCTCGGCGATTCCAATCGAAATCAGATGTCAGATCTGACGGAAGAAAAAAATCGGACTTCGACATTCACATCGGAAACCTATCTGCTCTAATCCAAGGAACTAATCACTACGAATGCAAAACTTGAGACTAATACTAATCTGCAACGTGTTCATCGCGCTACAAATCGTAAGGAGATCTTGTTGATTATCCGACTCGAAACGTAACGTCGCGTCGTTACCAGCAGTCTTAAACTCACTCATCTACACCCAATTCAACGCAACCGTAACACATCGGAAATTCGAATTATTCTACTAATCCTCAACTATCGTCCACGCACCGATGGGGGGGGGGTAAGGGTTTCAACGTAAAAAAAACACTTTTTTTGTGAATTTTTTTTTAAAGTATGGATTGAACAAATTTAGTCAAACCTTTTGTACATTATTAAGTATACTTTTAACAATATTCTGTAATTTTTTCATGCGGGAGTATTGAAAAACAAGCCGGTGACAGAGCTTGCCCCAGAACGTATCAGAAAAAAAATAATTTGCGGTGTTGACTATACCTCGGTCGGAAATTATCTGATATCAAAAATCATTAAAATTTAGTCAAAATATCGTCAAATGCTCCCCCCCCCCGCAACGTTCTTTGATTATTTTTTTTTCATTTCAAAATTTTTGGTGGCCATCTAAAGTGTAAACTGCTATTTTCCACGAAAAATTCCGCCATTTTGTGGGTGGGAAACCCCCTTGATGTAAAAAAAAAAATTTTAACCAAACGTTGGGGGGAGGTATTTTATATGTAAAAAATGTGTACCAAGTTTGAAATGAATCGGTCAAGTAGTTTTTAAATGGCAATGAACACGGACTTTGAAAAAGTAGTTTTGAGAAAAAATCACAAGCGCACGGTCGAACGTACAACGACAAACTGACGCTCGTCTCTCGTTTTAAAATATTGTACAGTGTATAGTATATACATACGAATATAAAATATGGTTTTATGGCTTTACTTACCTGTCTTTACTAAATAAAATATTCTCGAAACAGGATGATGGATCAGAACGATAGAAGTGAATAAGCTGTATACCTGCTGTCAAAGCTATAGTGTTAAAGGGCAGGAGACTAACTAGACAATAACTTCAAGAGTTTTGCTCAGATCGACTTAAAATTTTGGAAATATACTCTTGAAATGTTTAACAATAAGTTAAGACACAAAAAAAATTCGATTTTTCGAAAGTGCAAAACCTTACCCCCCCCCCACTTAACAATCGTCAAGTCAATCATCGACACTCAACTTAACTTGGCCGAAATTCTAATTGGTCTACTTAATCGGCTACACTCAACTTAACTTAATCGCAACGCATCCGAATCCGTATTATTTCTCGAAACTCCCAAATTGTTTAAAAGCTCCGCCAAACGCTCACCCACAGAAATTCGCGGCCTGAATCCAATCCAACATTGAAAGACACGTTAGCGCGACTCGACCCTGCGTAACAAAATTTGGCTGTACGGAAGTTTGTTACAAAAAGTGCTTACGCATTTGTGAATAGCACCTAAAAGAAAATACAAAACTGCAATTTTTCGGATTTTATGCTATTACTTTTCACAACTAACCATATCGTATTTTACGGCAAAGGTTTTGGAATCAAAACTCGACATCGGAAGACAGTTACATCATTATAGAGTATCCATCGTTATCACGCGCGAAATTTTATTTTAAGGTTATGTAGTACTTCAATCTTTACCGACCGAGCAAAGTCACCCTTTTTCTCTCTATATTAAATAAACTAACGAACGGAAAGGGTTCAATTTTCGACAGTGCATTGCTCTTTTATCGCGGAATTATGGAAAGTTTCAGGGGTCTAAAAGCGCAAGGCTGAGATACGTTGCGCAATTCTGCAAAGAATAAGGATTAAAATGAGCCATTGTGAGAACTAGGAATTACAATAATTTGATAAGTAAAAGAATATAGGAAGAAAAAGGGTGAGTATACTCGCTCAGTAAAAGTAACAGGTACATCGCTTTAACAGCTGGTCAGACCGATTCTGTGTAAACTAAAACCGATTCTTTACAGCTGCTTCGGAGTTCGCTAATTCTCTCTTAAACCAGTTGGACTTTAACCTTCGAAACAGATTTCGAACTGCACAAGTTACAGTGACGCGTTCTTTATTACAGGGATTCGGATTCATCGAATAGCTGTAGAAATACGGATATGGCATTTGCAGAGGTCGAAGGGTGGAAGTTTAAAGAACGAAATCCGTCCCAGTAGTGTCCGTGCTCACCCGCGATACAAAGACTGATGATTTTCCTCCGATCCTCCATTTATATCTAAAGAGAGATGAACAAAGAGAAGCCTAATCTTAGGATTAGCGATCCAATTACAGGATTTTAGGATCCTTTCACACAGCGGATATACACTTGTTCCATTCCACTTAAATACACAGCTTCCCAGCAATGCTCTTACCAAATTTTTTATAGCAAATGGCCTACAGTCAGTGTAAAAGCAACAAACGTAGATAGCGGAAAAGAATTTTAGATACCTGATTAGTCAAAGATCATTTAGAAATTTAGGTCGACTATATAATGCGGTTTGGCCACTAATTCATTCATTATTTTTCTTTTTTTTTTCCTCAAATTCTGAGTAACTTGTGAATACCGGGTTGAAATTGAATGGCACCGAAAGCCAAAATGTTGTTCAGAAATCTTCAAATTCAATCGCAGCGCAAAAGGTAATATTTTCCAGTTGAGAATGAATAAATGGGTATACCAGTGTTGGGTTATTTTTTAATTTTGAATTAAAAATTGAAAGTAATTTCATTCATTCGTATTTACAGATTAAAGTACTATTGGACGGATATTCCCAACCAAAAGTGAGTCTCGGTGAGAATATTAATCTCGTGACTTCGTGACGAGATAAAAATCTGAAAAAAATCAATCCTAACGAAGTTGATAAGATAATTTGTTTTGAATAATAATAATGCCAAAAGTTGTTAATAAATTGCTTAATCAAGAATTTGTGTAAAAAAGCTCTAATAAATTAATTTTTTTAATTCATATAAAGTGAATTAATTGCTTTCTCTGAGTGAATGCTTTGGAATTTTTGGCAACTTTGAATAACTCCGTTTTCCAAAAGTTTCTAACGCTATATCCATGAAACTGTTCGTTCCATGCCTCGAAAACTTTTTCCGTGTAATGAATAACCATTTACGAAAATCTATCCAAAAATCGAGGACTTTTGATCTATTTTTCTAAATTTTTTCAATTTTCGAAAACGGGTTTTTCAAAATCGCCAAGAATCCCAAAAAAATTCATATGTATTCAAACAAATCAACAATTCATTTGGTATAAAATTAAAAAAATTTCAATAGACATTTATTACACACATTTTTGTTTAAAAAATTTATTAACAACACTTTGGCGTTATTGTTATTCAAAAATCTTATCAACCTGGTCATGAATCATTTTTTCAAATTTTTATCTCATGGCAAAGTGTTCAATATTCCCACCGAAACTCACCTCAATTTAATTTCTCGAATTCAGAAAAATAATAATAATAATGACTAATTCATTATTCTGAATCAAACGTTAAAAACAATTCTCAATTCCGGTGCGTTGCGATTCGGCGCGGTGACTCTTTAACATGGGAATATTTCGGTACAACATTTATAGGCCGCAGGGTGATGAAATAACCAAAATTCAGTAGAACTTGTGATTTTTTTCTAACGTTTGCCGGTAACAAAATTTTTCTCGAGATAAAAAAGCAAACAAATTTCCATAGTTTGTTGTTATTATAATCAATGCTGTCACTCTTACTAGTCAATTTCCTTTTGAACGTTTGTTTTTGTTGATGTGGTAATAGAATGTCAGAAGTTGCCAAGTAAGAAAGTGAAAGGAGTACTTGTGTCACTCGCTGCTTATGGGTACGCAATATTTTAAGAATTGCAGTGCTGGTAACGCACAAATTTCGGGGTAGCGCGCGAATGTTTAAACTGGGAGCAGCCATTGCGATCAAAAACGCGCACCGCGTCAGCATCGAAAATCGTAAAATACCTATCACTTAAAATGAGAAATGACGTCACCGGGCATGGTTGGCACAACTGCCTCGGGTCGATAGCCTAAGGTCTCTGACTCTGCACAAGTGCATGGTTCGCTTGTGAGAGCTTACGTGCGTTTCTATGCACCGTTTCCATGCACCGTGCCGTACATGCATTCCTCCACAAACCTTATACTAGACCGTATGTCGACAGCGACCGAGATTCTTACGTTTATGTAAATTTTATTTCAGAACCAAGTTTCTGCCGACGACGTCAAGGTTTTCCAAACACGCGTCGAAGCGAGCTTTTTTTTCTTAATTACCCGCTCTTCGTATTCACGAACAAATATTGATCCGCTTAACTCGCTTTAACACACCTTTGAAACAAATATATAAGTGTTTGCATTTTTTCACGTCCCAGAAAAGGGCGGTCACCCATTTAGACTGATTCAACTCACATTCAGGTGCATAATGATGTTGTCTGTTAAAGGGGATAATAATTAGAAAAGAATGGATAATTATTCAAAATTTTGATCCTCTTATTATACGAGGACAGGTTTCACGATTCTTTCTTCATATTTCAACAGAGACGTTGGTGGAAACTTTCAATTTTTAATTTCAAATTCACGTTAACTTCTTTCCAAAAATTTACGCGAACTTGAACTGTACAGAGTTAACTTTCGTCGTCAACGTCGTCCCAAAGGTGTGGAAATACTGATAATTCATTATCCATACCTACAATTCATTCGTGCTTTTGTGCGCAGGTGAATTTGTTTATATGTGAGCCAAGGATTTGCAGGAATTTATTCGCAGTCCGATTGGTACGCACCGAGCGGATAACACTGCCCATGAAAACGGTTCGGTTCAGTTCAGTTAGTTGATGTTTTCCACATCCCACATTTCAGACAAATATAGGTATATTTCCTCGTTACCTGCATCCATATTTAACCCTCGCCAGTCGGTTGTTATGTTATTGTAATTACACCGGCGCTGAGGTCTGACTGATTATTCTCACAACCAGTTTCTACCACCCATTAGGCCGGTTGTGATACCGGATATTGACACCCAACTTGAGCCCAATTCAATGCTACCTCTCATGATTAGTCTGTATCTTGAATGGGGTTTACAAGATACTCGAATTACTGAGGTTCATTGATTTTCGACCACTGGTTTGCTGGATAATTGAGTCCTAGTCAAAACGTAGATACCATTTTTTATTGAGTGATATGCTTGACTCAATTCAAGTTTGAGTATTTCTTCTTTGTATTACACTGTTCCAATTTCAAAGGACAACACGTCGCAGTCCTCCAAGCTGCAGCCATTCATTCGTACTATATTCCCACCAGTGTGTCTATTTCTACACGTCCATGGCTTGTTATTTGACAGATCAACAAATTCTAAGAGAACCATATTCTTCCTGCTTCCACATTTTTTTTGACCTTGTTCTAACTTGAAGTGCGAAAAGTCGTCGTATACGTATGTTCTTGCGGAAGATATTTCAGGACAATTTTACAGAAACAAACTTCACACGCACGTTATTGTACGTATGTAAATTTCTCCTATCGCCTGCGTTATTTAAACCAATATATAATCGTCAACGAGTCTTCAGTAGGTCTTAGAAAGGAATCAATTCGGTATCAACGATTATTTCTTCAACCATTTTTCCCTACAAATTCGTATTCATAGAGGCTTTTATTCGAAGAATGAAAATCCTGTAACTATATAGGTATCATTGATCAAATGAGGAGTTTCATACACGCGCCTCATCAGCTCGTGAAAAAAGTAGGGTACAGTCGTTTTTTCTAAAACGAATTGGCAAAATAAGTAGCAAAGTTTGGAATAAAAACCTCCCAAGGCTCCCAGAAGAAGTTCGTTTTGGGGGGTGTTGCTTGGCGTCACTCCCACGCACTTGGCCTAGCAGTTGGCCGAGATAGGACTGCAAAATTTAGAACCCTCGGTCCCCAAAGCCCGGTCGCTTTCCAAGTCACTTGAGGGGCGTTTCTCAAGCCCCTGGACAAGTCAAGGAGCTTATTACATAAGGAATACTTGCAGTTTAATAGTTTCGTCGCAGTTACCCTTGTCTACGAAAGTTACGCCATTCGACTCATTTGCAATACGTTCATCATCGCGGATAAAAATCTTTGTTAAACAGTTTCCGCACAGAGGATCTAGCCGAATAAGTATGTCAAAAATGCCCCCGAAGATTTTCAGCTGGGAATAGGGGCAAAAGATGTGTCATCCAAAGGAACACATTTCGGCCAAATTTGAACCTTCTAATCTTCCTATTTATTGTCAAAAAAAAATGAAAACCGCATTTTTTACTAGTTTTCCGGCGTTGTTCAGTGTCTGGGTATTCTATGGTTGATTTATTTCACTTCCAGGCACGCTCCTACAAATACACAACAGACAAAAAAAAATTGCTCCAAAAATGTATCGATTGGCCGATACTACTCATGGAGATTCCCGATGTAAATTTAGAATCTCAATTCTGTCATCATTTTTTGTAATCATGCGAATGCGCCAATGGATTACGCACTGTTGGATGCTGCTCACACGTGGCCGCCATCATATATTGTCTCTCCAACGCTAGGTATCTTTCAAAAATTATAAGACCCACAGAGATTTTATCGCGTCTTTTTAATATCGAAAAAGTTAATCCGGTAATTAATGATGACAGTGACGAAGATTGAAACTATTTGGTACGCATTTTATAAATAAATGAAATTTTCAAATACATGTAGGACTATTTATTTCCAACCTCCCACGTAACATTAATACTAGAATGTGAATTTGAGTAACCTCCAGTGTGAATGTGATACATAAATATAAATACTTAAGAAAATCATTCACCGTTCCTGCTGATTTGATATGGGGTCACATTAAAGGCTAGCTAGCTAGCTAGCTCAGGGTGAAATCTCGAGTTTCGTTTTGGAACAATCTGTCCGTACGTGTATTTGTAGAAGCGTGTTCGGAAGTGAAATAAATCGACCATCGAATACCCAGATACTGAACAACGCCGGAAAACTAGTAAAAAATGCGGTTTTCATTTTTTTTTTTGACAATCGCGCACCAATGCGAAAAATCTGAAAAAATTAGAAGTTTTGTACTTTGAGCACATACTCTTGCTAAAACATAATGATGGATGCAAGTCTATTTTATCATAGTGAAAACAGGAAAAGAAAACTTCTTCACTTTTTTTCTTCTCGAAATTGACGCCAAGATGGGTTAAAAAAGACGTTTTTTACGTATTCTGACCGGATTCGCGTTTGCGATTTTTTTTAGTACGATAGCTCCAACAAGGTCAAAGAAAAAAAGGAAAAACGCCAAAACGCAATATTTGACAGTCCGCAATAAATAGGAACATTAGAGGGTTCAATTTTGGTCGAAATGTGTTCCTTTGGATGACGAATTTTTTGCCCCGATTCCCCGCTGAAAATCTTCGGGGGCATTTTTGACATGCTTATGCGGCTAGACCCTTTAACCCATAGTTTCTTTTATTTTCGTACTACATCCAAATTCACCAAAACCCATTCTACTCACCTCGAGTCAGTATCAAATTATTCGACGTGTCGGACGATTCTCATATCTTTACCGTTCATAGAGGACGAGATCATACGGTCAAGGAAATAAAATGGCGTCACAAAAACCTGAACACAAAACATAGAACGTTCATAAATCTCAGTGAGTGGTGTTAAAAAATAAAGAAATTGCAGTCAAACCCACAATTTTGTATCCAGATGTTAAATTGATCTGACAGATTTTCAATCTCAACTTTTCATTTTCGGGATGATGACAATAACTTGCTTTTTTCTCTGAAGACGGAGAAACGGAAAGTTATCTAGTTTTTATATGGATCAATGGAATGACATACTTAAACGGCAACATAACCTATAAATAGTTTATTCTACCAAAGACTCATGACGCTATTCCGGATCATGTAACCTCTCCGTAACTTCTTCCGTGGTCTTCAGCTTTACGATTCTACTGTAACATAGTTTTGTTATGAAAACAATTTAGAGAGAGGCTATATATTATGTCACGGGAACTAATAAAATTGAAATGAAATGGAATAATGAAAGAAAAATTCTAACAAGAAACCAACTCATTGTCAGACTTAACAAACAACGAAATGGATTCCCTTAGAATCATGACAATTGCACATGGAGCGATGTCAGTAATTACGACCCATCGATGACCTTCACAATTTTTAATTTTATTCATCTGTTAGATAGCATATTATAGGGCGTCAAAAACATGATATTCAAGTGGGTTTATACGAAAATAAGCTTCCCAGTAACCTCACGATTGACGAAAATCATTGTTAGTCATAATCGATTTTAATAAAACTTACACAGCGTAAGTATTTTTTGAGATCGACAAAATAGCAGAAAAATATTATCCTGAATTAAAATGTGTTTTTCGGTTTCAATCGAATTTCTGCATTTATTTATAACTGATATGCTCGTACCTTCCAAACTCGAGGCACAACCATTTTCTCTATCGAAGTACAGATTCGACATTTTTGTTTTTCAATTTAGAAAGAACAGACTGTGTAAATTTTGTAAAAGTCGGTTATAGCTAAAAGTAATCTTGACAATTTTACGACTACTAAGTTCTAAGAACTGTAGAACAGTGCAGATCACATTATTTGTAAAGCCCAATAATACACTAACGGAAAAATGAAATTTAAAATATTGAGTATCATGGCAAAATTGACATGGTTTCCAACGCTCCGTATACAGAGGTGAATCTGAAACCATTGTCGCAGTACTCCATAATGGTAATTACTTCAACCATCGGAGCGCAGATAACGGGCAACAGCAGCTGCACAAAGCCCAGAGCTTGGTCAAGGATATGTAACGTGTACTGCGGAGCGAGAGCGTCTATTCTGCACCACGGTCTTAGATACAGCTCTGGGAACTGCAATGCTGGAAGCCACGATTATGTGCGTCGTTTAGCAAGAGCAAATTTCAGTTCTAGCGGAGCCACTAGGTGTCGTTGCGGTTCTATTACTATGCTATACATAACCTCAATACTGACGAATAGAAACATGCATGCAGACCAGAGTACAAGAGTCCGATCTTCGTACACTTGGGGACAATGAATCTGAGACGGCTAATTTTGTACACCAGACAGTTATGTTGGTAACACAGAGAACTCTACAGCGCCACAGTCAGCCGAGCGCGAAACAAACTCAATCTCAATAAACATAACATAACCCATGACCGTCGAATCTAACCTTAGAATACGCGTCAATCCAACAAGTCATTATCCCCGCGGTATTCTAAGGTTAGATTCGACGGTCATGGGTTATGTTATGTTATTGAGATTGAGTTTGTTTCGCGCTCGGCCGACTATGGCGTTGTAGGTTTCTCTATGTTGCCAACATAACTGTCTAGTATAAAAAATCAGCCGTCTCAGATTTATTGTCTCCAAGTGTACATTTGATCCGGCATCAAAAATCCGTACAATAAGGCTTGCGCTGGCTGACGCTGAACGGCGCTGATATCGCAAAGATCCGACGCGTGGTGGGGAGACTAGAACAAGACGGATAAAAACACACACGAGAGCAAGAATGAGGCACTTTTAATTTTTAAGTGATCTTTCTCCCAAACAACTCTATTAAATAAAAAAATGAATATTGAGACTGTCTAGATGTAACAATTTCACAGAGGTCACAATATCCGTTTTTTCTTTCATGAAGCCATCTTCGCCACAAATTTATCATAAGTTTGTGAGGTTATGTTGATCCTCAACCTCTACTTATTTTTTTAATAAGATACTCAATTAAAAAGTATTGTATTTTTACTATCTTTGCTAAGTGATATGCGATCAATTTAATTTCCTACCTTAATATAGTGACGATAATAAACACTTTTTCCACAATAATTAACACAAGCACGCGTGCTTAGCGATATTCCCTTTCAGGTGAGGGGCAATTTCATTTCGGTCTCGATCGATGTTTATACATATACATATACTAGCTGACCCGACAAACGTTGTTTTGTCATATAAATTATTTCTAGAGAATATCTCCTAATATATATAAAATTCACGTGTCACAGTGTTTGTCACCAAACTCCTCCGAAACGGCTGAACCGATTTCAATGAAATTTTGCATACACATTCGGTAGGTCTGAGAATAGGTTTATAGGTGTGTGACGGGCTATAGAAGCTCCTCTGCGTCTTGCTGGCATTGTACTAAACACTTAAATCGAAGAAATCCAATTAGTTAATGATGAAAAGCAGTATATTAATTAATTATTTATGTATTTTCGTTTATTATTTATTTACCATTTACAAATTACCTACCGAATGTGTATAAGTCTCCTAGCAGCGACACCTGGCGGGCTAATTATCGACCGATGCCAAAAATTATTAAATTAAGCAGCGACACCTGGCGGGCTAAACTGGTATCAGCCGGTGATGAGCAATTATCACTTGTGCAGTTATCGACCGATGCAAAAAATTATTAAATGAAGAATATTTATTAAACAATAGCACTAAGAAGTATGAAAAAAGTTATAAACCTATTCTCAGACCTACCGAATGTGTATGCAAAATTTCATTGAAATCGGTTCAGCCGTTTCGGAGGAGTTTGGTGACAAACACAGTGACACGTGAATTTTATATATATTAGGATATATAATATATAGTAAATTCTTACCAACTTCACTTCGGAACTTTACGATGACAGCGCTGCTTTTGATGAAATCTAAAACTACTAAACGACAAATTGTCGAGGACGATTTTTCCGTATGCTCCCCAATAGAGATCGGACTCCTGTACCCTAGTCGCTATGGAAACATGGCTGACTAGTGCCGTCCCTTTCTGAACCACGGTCTTAAGGGGTTAGGGTCTATTAGGAGGCGAAAAAAATTGCCTTCCTTATAAATTTTTGTACGACTGGTTTCTTTATTCTCATACCAGTATTTTTTCAATAAGATAACACATGTTCGAAGAAGTTCCAATAATTTTTCCAAGACAAAATATTGATTTTCCACCGAGTTGTAAGCGATCTCCGAGATGTCGAAAAAAAAAGCGTTTTGCCGTGTTCACAGGTGCTCAAGACTAGATCATCTGTAATAAATTTTTTTTATCGAATTATTAGTTAACAGCACTAGCTTCCGGGTGACCGAATAACTGGGACTAATTTTGATTTTTTACAAAACAGCGTATGTGCAAAAAAAAAGATCGATTTTTTTTCGCTAAAAAGAGTCGCTCATGTATCGGTTTAAAAAAATACTCATCGTATTAAGGACTCCTTCGTTCACTCGTGAGATTATTGTATCTCAAATAAGTGATAGAAATTTTGAAAGCAATTGGATAAACAGTTTTCGAAATAACTTGAACACCGCCTCAAAAATGTTGTTTTGAGAAAACTGCGTTCAAAGTTGCAAGTGGATTTTACATGCAGATGAAAAAATTTCTCTTGTACTTACAATATGTCATCGATTCCAGGATATATATCTCAGTATTTACCAATGGATTCACCCTAGGTAGGCCGAAAGACCCTTATAATACCTTTCGGCGTTGAGCGCCGTCTGCCGCTTTTATACTTACTCGAGACCGCCTCGCTTGAAATCGTATATCACCATACATTACGGTCGGATCTTTGTGAAATTTACAGAAAATACTTTCGAGATATTTTACTTTCGAAATTTGAAATAAAAGAGAATCGAATTTTGAAGTTGCTAATTGACCCTAACCCCTTAAACATGGAGTTAAAGAAGACAAACCTATAGAAATAAAAACGACACCAGAATATAGGTGTCACTGTTAACAGTGTGCGAAACCGCTTACTTTCAGTTGGCTATAGACATCGCACTTACGCGTACTGTACCTATCTCGAGGCGACATAATCGCACTAAAGAAGGTTGAATCGTAATTGGATAATGCGATATGAAGTGTAAATAAATGAAACTTTTTGGCAGTAAAAATGATAAAGCTAGACTGTTAGGAAAGCAGTCTAGACTCACCTAGCATATAAATACAAGGTAAAATATATTGCGAATTTGAATAAGATATACCTTTTTCACGAGTATATTTTACACAAGTATATTTTTATGCATCGATAGTAAATTAATTTAATTTTTCCAATTAACGCAAATTTATTTTCATTGACTCTTTTGAGCCACAGCCGACAGAGCGTCACAAAAAAAAGTAGATCCACATTGAACCTAGCTCCTAATTTAGATTGACACCGGTAACAAGCAGTTACACAAATTATCATAAATTTTACGTTATTCACGCGTAAAGTTGCGTGTTTCATAGTAAGTAACTATTTTTTTTACCATCATCGGAAAAATGGATAAAACAAAAGTCGGTATATTTGTTACATTATAAGCTTATACGTAATAAAATTGCGTATTATATACCAGTTGCGTTCTATACTACCTTTCGCAAATTAAATCAATTCAAATGTACCCGCTAGTTGGGAAATAGCGTTTCCACTCTGTCAACAGCGCCACCTTTTTTCCGAAAAATGGGACCACTTTCTGTTAGCGAATACGAGGGAAATTTGTCTCCATTCGCCCCATGGCTTAAATATGACCCCCCCCCCCCCCCCCCCTTGTCAGTGCCACCAAAGGTGTAATGATCGCAACGATCCTAGCGGCGTTTAGTGAACTACCAGCCAATATGTCTTCAAACCGTGAAGCTTAGACCTGTATGTAAGACCGTGTTCGGTCTTGTTTTTTGTACAGAGCAATACCAGCGGTTCAAAACTCTAGTTAATCGCGTGATGCGTACCCAAGAGAATATTCGGAATATTCTGAGGTAGGGTTCTTATCGCAAATCCGTGTCGTAATGAAGTCCAAGCTGCCCGGGCATGAACAACAACCGCAAGGATGCATAAACTCATAAGTTTAAGGGGTTTAAATTTCCGTCCAAGCCGATACGAAATATTGGACTGGAGGAGGAATGTGGCATATTTCTGTTCACACCCTACAAACCACACGAACAAGAGGCAAGGGAGTGTGCTTATACATACCTGGGCCGTTTGGCCCTCGACTTTATGCTCGGCCAGTAGTAAACCCGAAGTATGATCGAACGGTTAATAGAAGATTTTATTATCGGGCGTGTGTTTCACAGGTGCGTGGAAACGAAGCGGTTCAGTAGTCCAACGATCATATCGGCTCCATTTCGAATTACAGATGTATGTATTTGTATATTGGTTTTGTTTTAAGGGAATATTTTGTGTAAACTGCAATAAGCTCACTTTTTGAAGCCGCATAATTGTCAAACGGATAAAATTTTCTGCAAACTGTTCAATCGCACAGAAAACCTATACCGTCGAAGAATGGGCCACTCTTCACTGCAGTTAAAGTTGATTATAGCAGTTTGATGACTAAAATAACCTGGCAAATTAAACCTGTGGTGTATTTTTACCTTGTATACATATGAATCTTTTATTGTCCTCTGAAAGTTCGATATCAATAGGATCTCACAGATTTTAGTGTGAATCAATGTGTCATTTCAGATCAGTATCGAAATAAATACGAATTTTTATGACCTAATTTATTGTAAGTTAAACGAAGGGAGGCCCATCAGATGAAACTACTCATCAGGAGTTTTGCATATTTTGGGCTAAAGAAATACCTCGATAAATTTCAACAGAATCCATGATCTGGAGGCCTGATACTTTCTTTGTCAATGAATTGGAGGCAGTCAACCATCTAGTTCCAAAATTTGCAGCACACAAACAAGCTTAAGCATGCATTCCATTTGTATGTGATATGGTCAACAGATTTCACAGTACATTGACCTCGACCACAACCAACTTCGACTCGCTATCCATGGCTTTCTTGAAACTCCGAAAAGATTAGCGAATTCTAAGTCTCCGGTTTTTAAAAAATATAAAATTTAAAAAATCAATCATTAGATGCGATCCATAAATTTAATCAGCTTTTCCTCTTAGACTTATTTAACGTTTTGAGGTCATTAGGTAAGCTGTTGAATGTTCTAACAGCTGTTAGACAGCTGCACTTTATAGCAATTGATTTTTTACGTTCAGGAATTAGTATACTCTTGAATCTAGTAATCCCGGAAGAAGTTTGAAATTTGTCTATTAGTAAATCATAGTGGTACAGAACTGAGTTGAAGGTGAATGACTGTTCCAAATTTAGAGGATTATTATTTAGGACAAAGTTATTTTTGCTGACAATTTTTATCAGTCTATTTAGGAGCCTATACTCGTATATGGCAATTTTACTCTTTGCTTTCTTTTGCTTAGGTAGCTTACTAAGAGTTTGTGTGTAATTCCTGTGATGCCATAGCTATCAAGTTTCACCAGTAAGATTTTACGATCCGCTGTATCAAATGCTTTCGCAGGATCTAAAAAGGTTATTGAAATGGCTTCACTTTTACCAGTTTTATCTACGATTAGAACTCTGTTTTTTTATGAGACCTAATAGTTTAGGTAACAATATTTAATATTTGACACAGAATTTGGATATTCTATTAAAGATAATTCGTTCAAAAATTTTTGCTAGATTGGATATTAAAGATATAGGCCTATAATTAGAAGCAAAATGTTTATCACCATTTTTGAAGATAGGCATGATTTCAGCACATTTTAGAGCATCGGGCCAGGCAGCTTGAGTAATGCTCATGTTTATTATACACCCCAGCGGTATAATTAGAAAATTCAATAGTGTTTTGAGGGTTTTGATATTTATGCCATGAATACCACTATTTTTAATCTTCTTTTTTTTGAATGATTTCAGCGACTTCAAGGTGATTTATAGGGTTAATAAGAATCGATTTATTATTAACAGATGCCAGTTCCAAATTAGAATTGGGGTGTTGTTGGATTTTATTACTTAAAACACAATACTGCTGTAATTGGTTTTCATAGCGTTGGCAATATCGACAGATTTACCGATTGTAACATTATTTTTAACATTATTGTTCATATCAACAATGTAATAAATTTTATCCTCTTTTATAGTGTTTCTACCAAGCAAACCATTTATTTTGTACCATCATTTTCTACGATTGTCGCTATTTTTGAGAATCTCATTTCTATCATAAATTATCTTGGCCTTACTAATCACTTTGTTCAAAATCTGTTCATATAATTTGTATTCACTTCCTAAATATTCACAACTTTGATTAAGATTCCATTATTCCGTAGTAATTCTTTCTTATGACTAGATGTCAAAATAGCTTTTGTTATCCATTTGTTTCTGGAAGCCATTTCGTTTTTCCTTTTTTTTTTTTATTATTGTCAATGGCATAGATTAAACAGTAAAAATTAACAGCATAAAAGGATACCTTAAGGTTTTTACTTCTAAATTTGCTTAGTGATATAAAAAAAAGGATAGTGATCAGTTCAAGTATAACTTAGGTTAAATGTATTTAGTATAATTGAGCTGTTTTTAATAAAAATATTATAAATGCATGTGCCTCCATGATTATTGTCAGATGGTCTCGTTATGCCTTTGAATTCTGGATAAAAACCAGATTCAAACAAGTTATTCAAACGTTCCTGACTAATGAAATGAGTTTCGAGAGTATCAATGTCAGAGTTGCCCAAGATCAAGTTATTTGTGGCATTTTTTTTTCAATATCGAGAATCTTTTTGAACTATAAATGAAGTCAATTCTAGGAAAATCATGACATCTGTAAATTGATGACAATTCAAAAATTTTGCTACCTTCAAATTTAATTCATGACCTTAAAACTTTCGATTTACCAAATACGATTATTTTAGTAGTCTCAGATATATTATTTGTGTTATCAATAACGACACCATTTTATTTATTAACTTCACTGAGGTTGTAGTACATTGTATACCCATCTAGTGAAAATAAATTTCAGTATTCAAGTTACCAACTTTCAGAACAAACGATAATAGATGATGTTAGCAGAACAACTAATTTTTCATAGTTCGCGTTAAAGTTTCTAATATTGACCGACAGGATATTTTCATTATTATTCTTTTTTAAATATTTGTTGAGAAAGTCAGAGTTGTAAAAAACTTTTTCTAATAGAATAGAAGAAGTTTGTATACTTTCGATAAAATAGTAACTTATATTAAGTTATATTAAAATATAACTTATGATTTTTAAGGGAATACGTTACTGTTATTTACAATCAATCATTGGTGATCAAAGAGGATTCATTGACAACCACGACGAGTTATTTTTCACCGAGATTCGAGATGATAAAATTACACGAATTCTGCAATGTCTGTAACAATCTGTATTGTTGTTTACAATCGGGGTTTCTCATAATTATTAAACATTCCTGGTGTTTCGTTTTATCTGTATGAACACAACGTACACGTTTTTTTCCTTCAAATTCATGACAATTAGCTTGAGCTGGGCCCTTCCAACTTTAGACTTTAATACACTCTTCACATCCATGAACATAAAGAGATTGATAAGAGTGATCGATTTGCACGACCACATCGCCCAGTGACAGAATCTCCTTCTCTCATACGTACACTTTTTCCCGTTACGAATAAGAAAGGTATCAGAGAAACGTATACCCGAACACTGGAATTCCGGTAAAATCGAATCCAATATTTGAGGCTGATGTGTATGGACATCTCCATACGAGTCGGAATCTCGGGACATAATGAATCTACGCTCCTGTATATTCTCTTGGAAACATATTCGGTTCGAAAAAATTCCTTGACTATACCCAAGCTACATCACGTATTGCACACGAACTGTACGGAGATGTCTTTTGAGAAAATGTTTAAAAAAAAACCATCTCATCACAATATCTGAGCTGCGAGTGTCATACCATTTTCATAAAAAACATTTGAAGTGTAGAAAAAGCCACCGAGCAGACGAATCTTATCCGTATTTCATAAGATACAGATATTATTATACCAGAGTGAACCCCGTTTGGACAATCACTGGATTCACAGACAATAATATCGTTATCGTTGGTAAAATATTCTTAATGACAATGGGGGTGAGGGCAAAGCATATGTAGACAAAAGAAATGCGTCCATCGTGTAGGTACGTAGTTCTTGGAACAATGTTTCGGGGGTTCTTGTTCGACATTTTTTCTGATTTCACGACAAAAAATTAGGAGCAGGTTTTCTATGCTTAGGTTATTTCGGTAATTCCTGGCATTTTTTACATCTGAAATGTTTTTGATACGGGTTTGACTACTTTTTATAAGAATACGCCAACGTATAAATCGAGCACCTACGATCAGCAAACCCCTACTTATGTACTGTTAAGACGTGTCATATTTACACTTTGCAGCCGGCAAACGGTGCGCACTACAATAACTCATAAAGAACTGAAATCGTATTTGTACTAATTGAATTTATGTATGAATTCAGTAAGATAAATCTATAGCCACCGCTAGAGTATTGTAATTTAATTAACAGGTTTGCTAAATTGAGCAGCCCACTTGGCTGTACTTATAAAATATGCGCTATTGCGGTAAAAACTTTTGTTTCGACAACTTAAATTCTTGGGGTGAGGTCGAAGTTCCGAATTTGAATAGTTCCGAAAGCGCCTAATTCCGAATTATTTGATGGAGAAACTTGAAGTAAAGAAATCAAAATTTTAGGAAACAACGAAGTTTCAAATGGTCGGAAACTCCGAAGATTCAAGTTACAACAGAGCAAAGTTCCGAAAAATAAAGTTTCCATAGAGTAAAATTCTGAAAGTTGAAATATACTCAAAAAATCAGAAAAACCAAAAGTCAGAACGACCAGGATTCCAAACGTGAGAGTATAGAAAATCCAAAATAAAAGAAAGATCAAAGTGGTGAAAATTCACCAAGCCAGAAATTCACAGAACTGAAAATCGTCGATCATTAAGAATTTCGATGTTTCAAATTTTTTCATTTATTACTTTCACACTTTCGGAACTGTGACTTGTAGGAGTTGCGCCCTTCTAGCATTCCGTCCATTAGGAATTTAGCCCTCTTCAAACTTGGCACTTTCGGAACTCTTAGCGCCAGGTTTTGGATCATTTGAAACTTTAATGTTTCTTCAAAGTTTGATTTCTTTACCTTAAGTTTCGTCAAGAAAAAAAATCGGAATTTTGGCGCTTCCGCTGTGTGTGAAACAGGCTTAACACTATCCGATTCAACATTTATCATGTTTTCTGCAATCTTTACACCTCTATAATTCTTTTCTACAACAACAGTCTTTGCTTTTACTTTTTGACGATATCTCTGTTGAGATCCTTTTTCCTTCCATTTTCAGTAAATGGCATTTCTTCTGTACCGGCTGCTTACTTTTTTCATTTATATTGCTTACTTCTTCTATTTATATTGGAACTCATAGTAGTATCTTCTGATGAATTTATTTTTTAAACTCTTGTTAAGCAATGGTTTCGAGGTTATTCGACCTGTTTTTGTCGATTGAATACGATGATTTCTGTCCTTATTTATAGTCACACCCATTGGCGTTAAATCGCATGGATCACCGACATGTCGATTTCTTGCAGGAATACTGTTATTTGATAAGACATGAGTACAATAATCGTATAGATTCAACGAATGAAAAACAAACGTCTCCGCCACAACACGACTTTACAAAATTATCTCTAGAATGAGAATCAAAGATCCAAAATTCATTGTAATCGCTAGCATACCTCAAGTAAAATTCGTAAATAAATTTACGTAAGAGTTTTCCAAATTAAGTATGCCAATTTCGACATTATCGTCGGATCGATGACTAAATATCATAACTCCAAATTCTAACTCCTGACTGATCGAATTAATCACTAATATTTCGGGGTTGTAGTTCAGATGCGGCCAAATAGTCTTGATCAATTGTATTCGAGTAAACTTTTTCCGCTCAAAGTGGTCTGAATTCTTTTCGTAGTTGTACTACTTGGTTGGGTCTCAAATTGGGTAGAAAATATCAGTCTGGTAGTTTTAGATTTTTTTTATTTCGACGATATCTCTTAAACAAATTAGTATTTCCAACCAACAATTTACCGACGATGAGAACTCACTGATGTTTAATAAGAACACGATATATTTAAGTGAGAATAAAATCGGAGCGCAAGCATTTTTCATATGCTTAACCGGATATGCCCATCGAAAAACCACCCTGAGCCTTAATTTATTGATTTGGGTTTTACGTATAGCCATTTATTTAACAAAAATGGCCTTAGCAGTCAAAATAATCTTTTCATAATATTTAAATTCCATTCATCTTTATGTCATTTTTACTTTTATTTAACTCGATTGTGAATAACCTTTTTTTCGTTCAAACATTTAAACTGCATGTTATACAAATACAATAAGTGCACATGACTCGATACGCTGCACTCGAGGTAATTATACTCATGTTAAATTTTTGTTTACCTTATTTTTTATGTTTATTTTTATTACGTTTTCTATATATAATGTTTGTAATATAACTGTTATTTGCATTTTCTTCAAGATTGTAATTTTATTTCGCGTATTGATCGAACAGATCCAATTATACATTTCGTTTTGCGGAGGACCCTTACCACGGGCCAAAACGTCAACAAGTTTTTCTATGTCATTATTACGACCTTCATATCCAACACATAGAGGTCAAGAACTTACTTAATCATCTTATTGACTTTAACGTTCATCACATGGAACTTCTTTTATGATTTCCTATTTTCTAGACAACTTACTATTTACAGTGTACGATATCGAATATATGTATGCACCCATACCTACATCCCGATGGGTTGATGGAAATTATGTTGTATTTACCGTATTTTTGGAAACTTGACGTTGTCGTGGTGTAGAAAACGCTGACGTTAATACCATTCCGCCAACGAATAACCAACAGCATTTTTCATTCATGTCATATTCGTGACAATGCCCGCAGGATTGACTTGTCTCGAAATGCAATCACCGCGGTGATCGACAATTTTTTAAAGAGTTTCGGAATCTCTGAACATCTGTTATCGACAGATGCGAACATTATTTTTGTCGCATTGCCGCGACGTTCGACGTTCCACGGCAGTCCGTTCTTTTGACAACTCCGAATAAACAGCTTGACATATCGAGGTGTATGCACGTGTACAGTTCATATTTCAAATCGTAACAATTTAAGCACCATCGCATCAGTGGTTCGGTGATTTCGTAAAAATAAAAATATTTTACCGGCGTTAATAAAGATACCGTTCCGAATGTCTCGAAAAAGTTTGTGAAAAATGTCTGAATATATAAGAGAATCAGCTGTATTTTTTTTTTCAATCATATCTAATTTACGTTCGAACTTTTCAGTCAACACCTTTATTGAAAATCGACGGGATGCTTTTGAGAAATTTCTCTAATTTTATCACGAATTATATACATTCCAATCAAAGAATACGCGCTCATGTGTTTGGGATGAAAGGAAATGCATTTGTCATACAAATATATTTCTGAGCATACAAGATTTTCTGAGAAATCCATAAGTCAGCAAAGATTCACAGCAAACGTTCGACGACTTGTTTTACGGCAAATTGCGACAGACGTCATTCAGAGACGTGTCTACGTCGGGTGAGATGTGAAATCGGTCGAAAAATCGAGTAAGAGATTTGTTCGGAGAGGAGAGGAACGAGGCGATTGGAGAACTCGTGAAAATTGATTCGGGGAGTAATGGTATCGTGCGATTATCGGCTGACGACTAGAGCCCGCGTCCCACGGGACCAGGACACCTCGGCGATAATACATTACTCTAAAAAGGAGACTTTTCCATCGTCGTCGTAACCATCGCAACCAAAGGGTGGCCGACGAGACTGACTCTTTGACGTGACAATTACTCCTCGGCGCCGACCTTGCTTTCCCCAATTCCCACCTGCGCCCTCGAATAAGACTGGCGACGAGCTCCGCCTCACTTTTCAATTTTCCATAACCCGCGACGTCGCACCCTTGTTTTACAATCGTGCCGCATATGAGGCATTCCACGTGTACGGGAGACCGACGCTAGTTGTTTTCTCACAGTTACTCTCTGATTTTTAGAATTTTTTTTTAACAAAATTGTAAACGCATCCTTTGCGATCCTAGAGAAAATTCGTGGTCATTCCAAAGCAAATCTGAATAAATTGTTTTTTTTTTTTTTTGAATTTTCACAAAAAGTTTCGAAGTGTGACAACGTACGCTGAGGTGGGTCAAGTTTTCCCAAATATTTTAAATGACAGAAGAAGGTCAAAAATGATGAATAATTTTTCTTGCACTTGTGTTTTCTTGTTTTTGATGTGACGTAAGTCGACTTGGACGCTGACAACCCCGAAAACATTGAAAATTTCGAATTCAGAAAACCACGTTATTGTTACCAAACATACTATTGACCTTTGTTTCAGCCTTAGAAGTCACGTTGATCCTAGACTTTAACATATATTTGAAAGTAAAAGTTCCCGCTCTCGCCGATTCTGGCACCAAAGATGAGGATACCCATTTTAAAAATCAAAGTTGATGTCAAAACGACCTTGGAGATGACGTTCAAGGTCGTATCAAAGGTCACAATTGAATCGCTTGTTAAAGATTTAGCCTTGGTAGTTTATTTTTTCACCAAAACCCGCGAGATTTCTAGCGATTCCCATACTTTTTTCTCACCCAGTATATCATATCACACATAGGTAGACTTTATTGAAACTTCGAAATTATCGATCTTCGCATATTATAGGTTCGTATTTTATCGGCTGTTAATATTGAAACTTTGCCAAATGAAATTCTACAAAAAATCATACGTTCTAGAATGAACAGAAAAAAAAAATTTCACAAAGCTTGCACTACTTCTAAAAGGGTTAGGGTTTTGGTTGGTACGATTGCACGTGGAATCCCCCATATGTATACATAACTACCGTCGTCGTAGAGTGAACAATTCGAACCCCTTGGTAAAAACATGCCCTGTTCACGACGCGACAGCCTCGTTACAAATTTAAACACCACCCTTATTCTCCCCAACGAATAATCGCAACTTGTAAGAAACTGCGTACCTGACGCTAGGTATAAAATTTTCTGATTTGAAACCCGTGGGACCTTTTATAAAAGTTTAACTTCCGTAGGCAGTTATGGGGTCTCGATTATTTATCTAAACGTTCTCGACTGATTACTACAGTTTTCCAAATCTACCGAATAACTTCTCGCATTTGCAACACGGTACATAGAATGACACGTACGAATAAGAAATCGAGTAATGCCTGGTCCTGTAATACCGAAAGCCCGAGGGGCCAATCGAATAAAATATCTATAGTCATTTACACACTGAGAAAAAAAAAATCATCGGATTTAACGAATATTAATTAATCGAAATAATCCATGCGTTTGTACAGCACTGAGAGAACATTTTGTTCAAAGCGAAAATTTATTTGGCTTCCAATAAAAAAATTCCGTACTTACGACCAATACAAAATAATTTAAATTAATTAAACGGCGATTGAACGACACGACTCACTGAGTTGCTCTTCTCCTTTGATATTTTTTTCCAAGTGCTGCATGCTTCGTGTTGATTAAATTGTTCGATCATTCGAATAATATTTACAAGGTCCAATGGCATATTTTTTATCGTACTAGATTTACGCAATGCGAAGTGTTCGGGTATATAAGGGCTATTCCGCGTCAACCGGATCAGTCATCTCTCAGATATTTTTTTAATTTGACATGTGGATTGTGTAGGGGAAGTTAGATTTTTGTGCCAAAGCGCGAATCTCATAATGCAAAATTCGATTTTTTATTAACAATAACAAATTAGACTCCCATTTTTTTCAAAAATTCATAACTTTGGCAAAAAATTAAATACAATATATTTCTTTTTTTCAAATTACGCGGAAAGCTCCATAGAATTTAATAAAAAATACGAAATGGTAAAAAAAAGTTTTTATCAATTGTTTATTTAACAATTAATTTTTCAAAGATTTTTAAAACAGTGACTGACACGATCAAAAAATTTTTTTTAAATTCTGACATATTCTTTGAACTTCACTACAACCTGTGAATTAATTCCAGAGGGGTGTTTTCTTTCGTTTTTGAGTAAAAAATCATTAAAGGTGTCGATGCGCATGAAATTGCGGCGCGCCGAGTCTCTACGTAACGGCGGGCGGCCGGTTGCCGTCCACCGCTACCCCGCGGTGGCGTCGCAGCGTTATTTTAGAGTCATTTTCACAATGTAGGACATGATTGAAGAATCTGAAAAAATACTGTACCTTCACAAGGCCTGCTCAAAGCGATAAGTGAAGTTTCAGGAATGTGTTTTTATTTCAAAATAAGTAGCAAGTTATGTAATTATTATCATTTATGTGCACTCTCATGGTGTGTAACCGTTATTTTGAATCTCTGTAATAAAAAAACGGTGAAAAACACATTCCTGAAACTTCACTTATCGCTTTGAGCAGGCCTTGTGAAGGTACAGTATTTTTTTCAGATTCTTCAATCATGTCCTACATTGTGAAAATGACTCTAAAATAACGCTGCGACGCCACCGCGGGGTAGCGGTGGACGGCAACCGGCCGCCCACCGTTACGTAGAGACTCGGCGCGCCGCAATTTCATGCGCATCGACACCTTTAATGATTTTTTACTCGAAAACGAAAAAAAACACCCCTCTGGAATTAATTCACAGGTTGTAGTAAAGTTCAAGGAACATGTCAGAATTTTAAAAAAATTTTTTGATCGTGTCAGTCACTGTTTTAAAAATCTTTGAAAAATTAATTGTTAAATAAACAATTGATAACAACTTTTTTTTACCATTTCGTATTTTTTTTTTAATTCTATGGAGTTTTCCGCGTAATTTGAAGAAAAAAAATATTTTGTATTTAATTTTTTGCCAAAGTTATGAATTTTTGAAAAAAATGGGAGTCTAATTTGTTATTGTTAATAAAAAATCGAATTTTGCATTACGAGATTCTCGCTTTGGCACAAAAATCTAACTCCCCCTACACAATCCACATGTCAAATTAAAAAAATATCTGAGAGATGACTGATCCGGTTGACGCGGAATAGCCCATAAGCATTTTTGAAGTTACCTTTCAAGCGGGAAAGCCTGCCATCTATGGTTGAAATTGCAACCGCTCCGAATGAACTATTATTTCGTTAAAAAACACGAAACATGCACATCAAATATTCGGAATATTATCGAGTCAAAAAAAATTTTATTTCAATAAAATAATATTCATTTCGTACAAACTATGCTTTATTTATTGTAAGCGCGTATACGTAGAATGGTGTCGAGAGTTCTTGCAATCAATTTCAATTGTATGTTTGAAATTTTGAACTACACGCGATTGTTTAAAACCGAGAAAAGTTATATTTCATTGTATTAGTCAATTCCTTGAATTAAATGTGGTACATTTAGCAACTCAAGAACTCTTTCTTGGTTCCATTCAGATATCCACATTTGCTTCGATGAAATTTTTTTGTTTTGAAGTAACTATACAATGTAATGAAGCAGATAATTTTCTTAAATGAATATTGAAATCTACCTTGTGAAACAAATCCTTGTTCCAACGTATAACACATTTTTTTGATTAAATTCATCATTGATTATGGTGGAAAAACAGCCTAATGTACTATCTGGCGGTAACATTAATATTTCAGCAAGCGTGGCATTATTGTTTCTAATCTCTCGCTACTTTTGAACCGACGGGTTCGGCGGTTTAAGCACTACACGAATTAAATGAGCTTAGTTGATTCAGGCGAAGTTGTGATTTCTAAAGTTCTAGTTTAATCCTATGAAGTGAATACGTACTTGTTTGAAATACATTAAACTTGAAAACATGTAGCATTCAAATTAATGCATCGATATTTTTGCTTCAACTAAAAAGTGGTTGGTATGAGTGAGAAACTGTTCACATCAAATGAACTGGAAGTCTGATAAATTAGCTGTTTGGTTCGATAACTTTTTCTTCTCAGTGCAGCAAAAGTCAAGTTGCCGAAATACGGTGATATCCGATTTGGACAAACAAGACGAACCACTCCGCGGAAAGATGCCGGGGCACTGACAATGAGTCGCCGTAACAAATACTCGTAGTATCGTACCGTCGGTTGTTTTCTTTTGTTCAGTCATTATAAACGAAGTCTACAAGTAGTCGACCAACTTTAAAGTCAGAACGACGTTAAACACACCGAAAGCATTTGAACACATTTAAGCCAAGCGGTGTAGTTCAATAGCTATAAGAATGAGTCGTCAATGAACGCATCGACCTTTTATATGCGTTCGTTAGGTGGTCCTCAATAAAGTAATTTTTGAATTTTGACCAGCTCACTCCCTAAACCGACTTCAAATAATTCACAAATAATTCCCTAAATTTTTCAGCTTTTCATCTCAACTCTAACCCGAGGTCGTAAGAAGGTGAATTTCCCCATTTAACCCCTTCAGGGGTGCATTGAATTTTCCGAACGGATTTCGATCATATATAGTATAAGGGGGTATCTTGGGTCGCTGACTACGAATCTGGACGCAAAATTTGAAAATTCAAATCGGCGGATCCAATATGGTGGACTATAATTCAGAAAGTTACTAGATTTTGGTGAATTCGGTAGCCATGAACTTTTGAGGTCGCTGATTACGAATCTGAAATCGAAATTAGAAAATTCAAAATGGCGGATCTAATATGGTAGAACAAAATCCCAAAAGTCACTTGAAGTTACCGTACAGGATCCACCGTTTTAAATTTCGTAATTTCAAGTTCAGATTCGTAATCAGCCACCTCGAAAACCCTCGAGCACCGAGTTTTATCAAAATCCAATAACTTTTAGGATTTTGGCTCACGATATTGGATCCGCCATTTTGAATTTAGAAATTTCGAGTTCAGATTCGTGATCAGTGACTCAAGTGACCCCCATATACGAAATTCTATGGAAATTCGTTCGGTGGGTTTAATGTACTGCTGAAAGGGTTAAATGGTGAAATCCACCCTCTTACGGGTACGAGCTAGAAATGAGATAAAAATATAAAAAAATTGTAAAATTATTTTTGAATTATTCGGAACTGATATGGGGGTTCTGCCGGTCAAAATCAAAAAATCACTTTTTTAAGGACCACCCTAGTGTCCATCCCTTATTCTGTTATACAGTCAAGATTGTGAAAATTGAGCATTAGTGTCCATTCATTTGACGTGCTCATTGATATCCTCTTAAATAAACGGATAAGATAATTGTCGAGATCCAAGGCATAATTTTCTTACCTAAACTTTAATTATGAATTTTACTTATTTTAATTATGATAATATTCTTTTTCGTTAACTCAACTCTATGCATCTATGAAAATAACTTTGTGACGAGAAACTTGGCCCACCAAACAAACGTCACACATTGTCATCTACCATATTGCATATGTCATTTTAAATTTCCAAATCCTGAGTTCAGATTCGTGATACACAACCTGTATGAAAAATTTATACTCCGAATAGTAAATAGCCAGCTTTTTGCATCATGTACCTAGCTTCGTCCAGGTAGGTAATAAATAAATTTCACTTCATCAGCCATTGAACTCTTGGCTCAACAAAACACGAATCAGAACAAGCTTAATCTGTTTCGATACAAGAACTTCATGTCTTTGAAACAAAACGACTGAGGTGTATTAAATCAAATTTTTAGTCATTTCAATCAGACATTTTCTTGACACTAAATTCGCATTATCGCAAAGAACTCGCACCGTGTTGTATTGAATAAATCGATAGTCAGCATGATGATTCAAAGCCTTGATTCAAGTCGTCACAAGTATTTTACCCTAGAAAAGTATTTTGTTGAATTAAGTAAGTATTGTGTTCGCTGCATTTGACGTTAGCATTTAGTTGAATCAAACGAATACCACTTGACTCAAATAATAATTCTTACCCTTCGTGCATCAGTCGCTTGTTACTTACGATAATTCTCATTAACTGCGGAGTATGAACCAAGAATTCGGGAATGGGATAATTTTCTAAGAATCGGAGGAGGGGTGGTTAGGCAGTTATCGGCTTCGCGTGCCCCACTGAATACGTGGCTAAACTTCTATGCACGGCTATATATATATATATATATATATATTATATGTACCGGTGTGGCTGTTCTGCGTCAAGCTCTTTAGTGGTGTTAACGGAAGCCACCGGCAAGGATTAGGTGGCACCCTAGAGACCTCTCGACCCTGAAAGTGGATTTTGGTACCGGAATATTGAGGGCTAGATGTAATAGGTGGGCGTAGGTACAGTAGGTGAATTAGTACAAACAGTTACCCCGAAGTATCGTAGCCCACAAATAACTGCATGGTGGATTTTGATATATCCTCAAATGCATGTAAAGAATACAAAAATTATTCGTTTTCTACACTCAAAATTGTACTACCGTGAATAAAATTTTGAGTTAATATACAACCCACCAAACTTTGCGTCGACGCAACCAAAAGAATTATTTATATTATTCTTCATAGGGAACTAAAATGTTTCATTACTTGCCCGGGAAATATTTGGTATCACGGTCAAAAAGATTTTGTTGCGATTGGTGAATCAGATCTGCACAGTAACATCATTTTGTGAAGATTGCAAAACGACTTTTATATTATTTCAATTGTAAAAATTATCGTTCTGTCATATTTCGGTACATGAAATAAATGTAACACCAAGTAACGACAAAAGAATCTGCAGGCATTGTTGATGGTATAAGGCTAATTCAAAAAAGTCTTATTTAATCTCTGCGACGAATAATTTAAAAGAAATAGCCGACAAATGATCCTACGATTTTTTATCATTTTGTTTCTTGAGTTTCTGAAATTTCGAATATTCAATAACGTGGCTACGAGCTGATTCTAGGATGAAGGGTTTGTGTTTCCTGGAAATTGCAAATAAGTAATCTCGTCGACAAAAAAGTAATCGAAAAAACGCCTTTTACGACCCCTCAGAATAGCGTATCCCCGTAATTAGGTACAATTCCAACGGTGAGTGTTTAAAATGGATATAGATGAATTTCGATCGAATTTCTGCCTTGCAATTTATAGATGAAAATTGGCTCAATTTTCAAAGCTTAATCAGGATAATCAATTGAAAGCATCATCCGGGAATTCTTTAAAGTCATCGAACCATCCTCTTTGCATAAGCCAGTGTAGAATGACAGAGAAAAGAAATGTTATGTGCAAATTCGACTACTTAAAATGAACCAAGTACACATGACCTCACAGCTGTATTTTGCGATACTTGCTTGTGAAATGTCCTCCCTTAAAGCCGATCTCTTTTTCCACCATATGTACAAATCAGGACCATAGTGATATTTCACGTGTCCTATCATCATGTAAACAATTTTTTTTGTTTAACACAACCACCTCACAGAAAGTTATTGCAGATTCACCTTCGGTTATTGGGATCAGCTGCGACTAGGAATTGTAAGAAATCTTTGGTCTCATACAAGGGAGCGTTATAGAGGAATGCACTATATGTGGTTTGCTGAGCCGTCAAGTTGTTCTCAAGTTGTAACATACGTATAGATAGAATCAATTATTTCTTACTTTTTATGTTTGTTGTGCACGTCTTTGCGATAAAAATGTTGTTGGGAAAGGATTTCTGTGACGAACCCTGGGACCACATGTGGATCCTGAAGGACTCACCACCTTGAACTTTGATTATTTAATCGCGGATTCGAAGTCAGCGACGAAAAAAACCCTCGGCAGCCAAATTTCATGCAAATCCCATCAATTTTGCGAATTTCATCGGTCATTTTAAATCCGCCCTTTTTGAATTTAACTTTTTTAGCTTCCGATTTGAAATCAATGACCCTAAAAACCTCTGTGATACGAGTACGAGCACGTCTAATCGTAGACGGGGGCAGAAATCTACTATTTTTCAGTACTCTCCTTTGATGGTCACTTAAATATTTGTTGTGCAACAGTGAAATTCGATGTGAGAATATATTAGGATTGGTTTGAAAGCTTCAAAATTTTTGTGCCAAATTATCTTTGCGACAAGCTTTTCAAAACGATTAGTTACAGGTTCAGGAGATATACCATGTACAGAATGTTTATGAATAAGTGCATCAAACTTATAAGGGTGATAAAGTGTGACTGAACAAGTAATTCAAGATAGGCAACCCATAATTGGAGACATTGCGCCGAGTCTAAAACTTCGGGTTTTCATTTAAATAACTGCAATCCATTTGTTTTGTTTATTAATAATAATTATTCGAGGGTGCCGAAAATTAAACTAAATTCATTCTAGATACGAACTAAAGAAAAGAATGGAAAGAAAGGAACTAATGAAGGAATCGAACCGGATGCAAGCTGTGTAACGTCGGAAGATATATATTGATAACCAAACTTATAAAAAAATTCTGGCAACTAAATTCTTCCCGGTTTTCACTGAAACTTCATCCAATGCTCAGGCTCTTTACCTGCGACCTTCAATACCTTGTAAGCTTTAGAACGCAACGCTTTCGACCATGGGTTTCCCACCTAAAAATATATACTAGTTTACGAACGCTTTATCGCTCCTTCAAGTTTAGCTCACTTACTTATTTACGCACTGTATATATGCGTATTAGAAGTGACGAAGTGCTCGGTTTGAATGGTAGAGAAGAAGTTTCCAAGGTAGACAAGTAGAGTCTCGGGGCGAACGGAGCGAAGCGTAAGTGAATGCTCAAAGCAACGAGGTTCTGAAAATGAGAGGGGATCTGGAAATAATGTGGTGCACATAGGATGTGCGAGGGATCATTTATAATGTTTAGGTACAATGAACGGACTTTTAGATAGCAGATATACAAGGTGAGCAACAATGGATATTAGAGCAGTGTAAAAGAAGAATGAGCACGTGACACTATCATCAATTAATTGGCTGATTATTATCACAAACTCCTATTTTCATTGAGAAAATTGAGGTCATTTCATTAAGAAACAAAAAAAAAAAAAAATGCGATTTCCTTTAATTTCAGAAAAAAAAGAAATACATAAAATAAATTCAGAATCGTTTCGATGGACAACGAATAGTCACAGTTGTATACCTTTGTAAGAAATAAACTATCACGTTTTTTCTAAAACTAATCGCACCCAGGAACTTTCTTAAAAAGAAGATCACTTTATTTTTATCTAGCTATTTGAGTGACAATTACAAGATGAAAATACTCGAGAATAACGCTCAAAATTGGTGAAATTATGAAACGTGTTCTTTCCGCGATCTGGTATGGTTGTGCAACTAGCAAATAGATGATTCTCACGAAATAGGCATTTTGGCTGAAAACACATTTTATTTCTTAAATCGCAATGATTTTTTTTTCGCAGGATATACTAGTTGATAACATTTACAGATAATCCTAAAATAGAATCGTATTGACTGTTTTTTTTTTTTTGTCTTTTATTTTTCAGTCAGTGACCCTTAAGTCACTCTTCTGGTATGAAATAATCATGTCATACCAAATTACAGCAGGTCACAAGGGCTGTTAAAGTTTCCAAATATTGACATCATACACATTTTCTGAAACTCATTGATATTTTCAACATTCCTCTAAAGCATTCAAAAAATAATATGTCATAGTTACCTTACAATAGAAAGCCGCATTTTGAAATTGGGTTTCTGTGCCATTCGTGAGGACCGACAAAAAATCGTTTATATTTGCGTGATGGGTGTTGCTGGTTGATCATGAAATACTAACAACGCCATCTAGATCTACTTTACCGAACATATTTATTTATGTATCATCACGTTTATTGATACTACCAGTTTTTGCCAATGTTTAATGTTGAATACGTACATCACAACCGAATGCGTCATTCGTTTGCCTAGTGCCAACTATATATTTTATAGTGGAATAAATCATTAGTTATGCTTTCGAGTAAAACTATTGAACACGAACTTAACACCGCGTTTGAGGTTAGAGTAACATCGTACACGGCGCTGAGCACGAAAAATCGTAAAAATCGTAATTACGCTGGACGTTCTGAGGTCCAAAAGAATAATAAATTCAGTATACAATAAATAAGTTTTTTAATTATTGCATTTTCTACTATGAAAAATAACCACTTCGGAACAATCACTCAAATACATTCAAATGCAATCCGGATCGTGTCATCGCATAGAATACGGGCTGATCAAAGAACTCTTGAAACACACGCGTTGCATGTATTCCTTTAAGCAGTTGAAATAATCTTATTAATAGAAGATATACCTTATACCATCAGAGGTTGGCACATGTGAGTTGAAACGCTGTGGGTTAGCAGTATTGTGAAACGTCAAACGCACAAGACGCTAAACACGATTGAAAGCGCTTCAAAGACGTTCCCGATTACGACGAGCCTTTTGCTCCGAGTCTATTACAGGCACGAGGGTTATGGGCTTAATGAAGTTGATGTAAATTCCAACGCACTGGCGAGGGAGAGTTGAGTGGATACTAGAATCAGTCTTTACCGACTGAGTAAAATCTCACTTATTTTTATTGTGATCATAGCCTACCCAGCACTGATACAAAAATGCCACAGTCAGCGCAATTTTGCGCGCAATGCCAAACAAAGCGATCTAAAAACCATTTACAAGAATACATTTCTTGGCATTATTTTTGCTTGAGATAAAATTCTTTTTGGATGTTTGTATTAGGATTAATTGTTTGTTTCACGTAGAATCGTGCGATATTTTTACATCAGTGTCGCGTGGCTTTTCATAAGACACAATAAATTAGATTTAACGCGGTCGGTAAGGAGTGACTGAAGTTTTTTTTAAGGATAGAATTTATCATATATTACATAAGAGGCAAGACAGAAATTGACGGAAGACAGAAACACGGACGTTATTATCGGCATGGAGTACAAGGTAGTATGTATGTAGGGAGTGGAAGCTTTCTGAAGAAATTCAGGCCTGGTTCACCAGGCTCCCGGACTCACGACGCGCGCTTCGTTCTCATATGAGTTACCCTCTTATCTAACTGCGGCAAAGGGCAAACTTCTCCTCGGTAACTTCCAAGTTTTAATTGGTTGGTCCCGTAAGAGGATGGTCGAACTACTACCTTACACCGACCTTTTAGACGCTACAGGCATGCATGGAGTATACGTGAACGCGCATGATCACTCCGATGTCCCGAAGAATTAGAACCCCCGAAGAGAGATAGATAAGTAGGTAGATGGATAGAAGACGAGTCAAGAAACAGAGAGGGTATATAGATGGGCAATTTCGTGCCGAACCGGAAAGATATTACAGTAAAGTACAAATAAAACCGCATCGGCTAAATCAGAAAATAATATCTCTGGTTCCATTCATCACAGAGCCGTTGTAATAATCTCAAGAAATTGGGGAATGTTTGAAAATTTTTTTCTGTTCTTTTGAAATTTTGATTGCTTATATAAACATTAGACCTGTCCTTAAGAAGGGCAAAATCGAATTTTAATGGTCTTACCTCCCAAATTGGTTCGTAATAATTCAAAAAAAGTCGAAAAGTATCTTTCAGAGGTCTAAATGTAGAAGTTAAAATCGGTTAAGTCTTCGCACATTTTATTATTATTATAGAATAATAGAACAGAACTTCTATATTTAGACCTCTGAAAGATACTTTTCGACTTTTTTTCTATTTTCAGCGATTTCTGAGAATTTACCATCTTCAGCGAAAAGTTTCCTATTTTTTGTAACCTCTACCATTTTATTCCTACTATTTTTAGCTCTCAAAACGACGTTCTTCGACTTTTTTTGCTTTCTTCCGCGTTTCTTGCAACATACAGAGAATAAAGATGTGATTGATCTAGCCCAAAAATGCTTGTAATCGAATTCCGAAAAATTCGACGAAAAGGTAACATAACTGTCAACATTTTCTGAGAATTTACGATTTTTTAACTGATAATTAGGGCAGCGGTAAAAAAAAGATTAAAAATCACGAAATAAAAAATCAATGCTTTTCTTATGGGGTTAGGTGGGTTTCAAAAGCTCAAAATAGGTACATTTTTATGAATTTTTTTTTACTCAATCAACAGAATATTTCATTCCATCAATTTAACACATAAAAGATACATATTTTATAAGTAGTTTGTGAAATTTTCATTGAAAAATATTGAAAATTAAGGCGTGGACACGTCGTCTGCTATGACCCCTCAAAAAAAAGTTCTCTCGGCGTAGTCAGGATAACTCATGACAGATTCATCTGAAATGCAAAAACCAAAAATTTTCTGTTAGTAGATGTTTAAAACTCGTACTTGGACGAAGGAAAAAAAAAAAAACAAAAATTACATTTTTGGCGGCGTTGAAAACAAAAAACCCTTATTTTGAGTAAAATTTGCACCCTTCATGGCCTTGAAAAATTACTTGGAATAGAAAAAAAAAAAATTCCTTCGTTCAAGTACGAGATAATGTTATTTTGAAGAAGTGTACAAAATTTGAAAGAGATCGGTTCATAAGTTTTCGAGAAATCGTGACTACCGATTTCAAAAATGTAGTTTCGAGAAAAACGCGATTGAAGATTTACATTCAAATAATATGTAAATAATCGTACTAACACCGTATAATGATGCAAACCCATGTTTTTTCCACGTGCCATCACCTGACACGGTAACATCTGTCGTATCTTCAACATTATTTTCATCACACGTTAATTTTTTTTCTTGATTTGCAGCAGACAACAAAATTGATTCGGCAACAGTTATGACGCACTCATGTATTTTATCAACATAAAAATTGTACGTTGATGCATTCAAGAATGAGGAACTTATATCCATCAAACCACAGAATTTTTTACATCCGGCAAGTCCTAAGCCTAGTATTCGCATCACAAAAATAAACGAACAATAGCTAAGCAGCTGCCTCGATATATCTGCCTCCATATACCTGCGTCACGCTCGGTTATAGCCTGATGGGTTAAACATCCAAAGGCTATATCTCTTAGAATATGACTCGGATCGTTTTAAAATTTTAAAGGAATATTCTCAACATATTCAATTATAAGATAAGCAAAAAAAAAAAAAATTCGATTTTTTGAAATTTTGAAACCCACCTAACCCCTTATGGGAGAAAGTAAGGCTTCCTAGCGGTGGGTATAAATATGGAGGGAAAAATTTAAAAAAATTCCGATATTTTTTTTTAATTATAACGAACCAATTTGGGGGGCAAGACCATTAAAATTCAATTTTGCCCTTCTTAAGGACAGGTCTAATAAACATATTACGAGGCAGATGGCTATAATCATGACGAGTGGCTGACCGCATCCATACCCAGCTCTGATGTTGCAGCCTATTTTGGGTTCATTGCCCTTAGACTACGCGCACTTATGAATGATAAGGCGACAATTCATTTATTTTCGAATTGATGTAATGATTACAACGATGAGATGTGAACGAGAAATCGTACGTTTCAGGGAAAAAGGAAGGGTTCTGCTCAGGTGCAGGATGAGAGATAAATTCAGATGTTGGTCCAACGAAAGACGAAGACATATCAAACGTACAGTACAGTCACAGAGCTATGAAGACGGAAATATGACATAACGAAGATTTGAAGCGCAATTGAGAGCTAATCGAGTTGAATTTAGTTGAAAAAATATTCCCTTAACACGGAATAAAATTAAAAAACCACAAATTTCAGGTAGTCCTGTGATGAAAAAATCGCATCGATTTGCCGATTTTAAAATACGAAGATTCATTTAGTTGGTAAATGAATTCTTTACAAATTAACAAAATCAGTTTTTTGAAAATGGTGTAGTATTTTTTATATAGATATTGTTTTACTATTTATCATTCAAAATGATTGCATAATCGTGTTTTTTTGATAAATTAAAAAGTCAAGTAGAAAATATGTCTCTGTTGATTTGTGGAGAATTCGTTCACGATGAAAATCAGCCCTAGTCGATTAAAATCGTTCAAACTCTACGATTTTTTCATTGTAGACATGATTGAAAACTGGGACGCTTTGGGAATTATGCTATTGAAACTCTATGAACTTTCTGTCGCACTTTCAAACCTTCGTTACCTGTACGGTATTTCTTTACAGCTGTTTCACTGGATTGTATGTTTCGTACCACCCTAGCATTGAGTATCAGGAAAGCAGGACATCTATGAAACTGATTACACAGCGCTGCAAATTTTTTTCGAGATAATGTTAAATAAATAACTTAATGTATTTCACACGTATTTTGTCACACTGAATACAATGGCATTACCCCCTTTTTCCCATCGCTTCAGGATATCAAGGTATTCAACAGAAAGTTACCTTTTTTGACTTGTATTATTTCCCAAACGGCTTCATAAAGTACGGTGAGTAAAATGAACGTTACGTATTATGACCCATAGAACGGGATACTATTTTTTCCTTAATTAAAATGATAAATCAAAAATATTTTTAATCCGAATATTTCATAATTTTCACGTTTGTCAAGATATACGTATTCTTCCCTGTTTTAAACGTTTCATCCAAGATATTAATTTCAATATGACGAGGATATTTTCGTTTGACTCGAACAATAGCTTAAGCGACATATTTTAAATAAACACAAATTTTAACCCCTAACATTATCGTAATAAACATACGTGCTATTATAATATGTCAAAGAAAGCAATGTTAGCGAGTTCGCAAGAATTGCAAAATAATCAATGGCTTTCAAAAGATTGCATGTAAAATTCAACAGATTTAAATAGATATACCGTGATGTTGACGCGTAGTTTTGACGATTCTTTGAGATTTGAAAGTTTTAATGGGGATCCAAGAGATTTTGAATGATTTTGCAAGATTTCACTACGATTAGCAGATTCAAAGGAAATGATAACCCTTCGTGTCATGTTTTACTTACAGCAAGCACAAGTAAGAAAGTAGTCTTATAAGGCAAATTCTGGCAGTTTAAATGAATTCTTTAAAAACAACAACTGCATAGAAAGACGTTCGAGAAAATATTTATATTTGAATAAATATATTCAATAAATTACTCATGAGAATAAATTAGGTTCACCGTAAACTAATAATTTTTATCAACTGTAATTCATCTATACATTAAATCATTTTTTTTTTATCACAAGATAAACAGGTTCTGTAGAGATCCCGGAAAATATTATTAAGCTTGGTGTTTAGCACTTTCGGAAGTCCACGGATAGATTTCCTAACTTTTCGAGCGCATCCTGCAAATTTGATCGAGACTAAAAAATTCATTTGACACATATACAAAATATCTGTATTAAAAATACTCTTGAGTATCCTTGATATTGCTCTTTAAAATCCTTAATGACCGAAAAAAACAACTGCAATTCAGAGAAATTTGGAACGAAGTTACATAGAATCGATTAAAAATATCTGATGAAAGCCGGTGTGAAAAAATACTCTTCCTTGACTTGAAGACGTATGTCAGAAGTCGCTTATACTTTTTTTTCCATACATGGGCTGTCATCAGTTTGCGCAATACGCGGAATCCATTCTGTACCCTGAATCCAGGAAAAATAACTTGACGGATTCTAACAAAATTTCGATTAAAATATGCCATGAAACTTGCGTATGTATTGACGACAACCTAACATTTGCAAGTCCTAATTTGGACGCGAAATGCTTGATGAAAAATTGCATTCCACCGGAAGTAACTGCAGTTCCGCAGTGAACAAACTTTGGAATCGTTCATTATCATTTCTAATTTCAACTTTTACTTAATTAATAACTTCATAGGTCCCCGGTGTATTATTCACACAATCTCCATGCGGAAAGGCGAAGGAAAGCTTTTCCAGTCTTTCCAGCCCTACCTGTTTCATACCCTTTACATGTAAGAAAATTGGAAAACTTCTGGCCAGCTCACCCTTCAAAGACGACATTTAGCCGTACAATTTAGCCCACGTTTTTCTCACCTCAAACCTCCGCGAAGCTTCTCCTATTATAGTATCGGACTTGTCAGGAATCACGTGCCACACATTCCGACTCGACTTTTTCCCGCTTGGTCCTTATACATCCTCCTCCACTCCTCCAACCTGGGGTTTACAGCGTACCTCAGGAATTTCAGGAGTAAATAAATTGCGGCAATAACCATCAGCCTCCCACTTGTTGAAGGAAATCAATTGATCCTATTCGTACAAAGACTAAACAAACAAGGAATCTAGCATATAAAAAAAGAGAACAGACACATCGATAAAATTTGGTCCGTTAATGCTTGTGATTCTCAAGGTACGATGGATTTTATGATTTACTAAACGACCTAGGGTGAACTGCGCTTGCAATCGGTAAACTAAAGTCTACCATTTTAACAGACACTCACCGTACGAGTGGAAAAAGGAAGACTCATTATATCAATAAGTAGACTAGAGCATTAAAAAGAAACCATAAATTCTCACAACTGGCCGGTCACGGAAATTAAACCGTTTATCAAGTAGGCTAGCTGCATCGTACAATTGAAAGTATAAGCAGCCTATGAGACACACATGCACTATGAAAAAAGCTCTAGTGTATACATTAATACGATCGTCGTTGATAGATTATCGGCAACATAGTTAAAAAGTGTCGTTGCATCAGAAAATTGTATGACTTTGCTCGAAAGTGTGAGACTCACGTGCATATTCGCGATCATAATATTTTCACTTTATCATCATTACTTTGTAACTACACTAGTTAGATTTGGTACCATCAAAAATTTCTATATTTTCAATATTTTTTTTCTTACAAGCAGTTGTAATACCGCAGATAGCATCAGGGTACATGATTTTTTTTTCTGTATCGGATGGGTTAATCAAACAGAATAGACTAAAGGTGTCGTTTCAGTATGAAACTCTATAAGCCCAAGCAGGCGCTTTGTATTTACCTTCTTAATTGCTCGATTTTGAAGATAATCCAAATATGTTAGACGCGTTTTAAAGTGCAAATTTGAATCTGTGTTTTAACAAATCCCAAATTTATGTATTCTGAAAAAAAACCAATCGTAGCTCACGTTTGCCTTGGCTTACAAGTGGGGACAAAATTTTTGTCGACACTTGGCTGAAACCAACTGGCAGAGACGTCTTTCGCCACTAATTTCATGCCAACGATAATCCGAATGAACTTGAACTAGCTGTTGGCAAGTTGAACGGCTAAAATGACTTGAATCAGGAACCTGTTAATATCGTACAACAAGATCATCAAGTAAATCCTGTTTGTTAGATAATTAAATTTTCCTCAAAGTCAATAGGGCTGAGATGTGAATTGCGAGGTTCCACCTTTGAAACTTCAAGCCCTTGCGTGTGATGTTTCGATTAACGCCATGATTTCTTAGCATGGTTCGGCAACACGTTTGCACAAAGTTATAGACAACTTCATTGCGCATCATTGGATTTCACTCAAAGTAAATAAGAGTTGAAATCTCCGTTACAGAACCTACCTGTAAAATAAACTGGTATCGTTCGTCAATGATGATTAAAGAAAAATTCTGTTGAGCTTTTCTTATTATGTGAGGTTACGTTCAGTCGGGCCAACCACCTTCAGACAAATTTTGACATTTCTAAAACCTAAAATGTTGGTGATTACGGAATTTTAGTAGAAAGGGATAAAATAAAGAGAACAAAGGAAGCTCAACATGATTCTTTCTATTTATATCTTTATCAATCACGATTAGATTTTGCTTGAATTAAATCTGGATAGAAAGTTCAATCACATTTCAAATTTAAAGATCGCTTGTTGTTGCGCTCCTTTTTAATGGCTGCGAGACAAGGCGTCTTGGGAAAAGTATCGATAGAGCTGTTGTGTGTGATTGGATTATGCTTAAATTAGACAGAAGTGAAGATTTCATCATAGGAAACTCCTCTGAAATTCGAAGATCACATATGCAACTGATCGGTTAATGTCATAGTTTTTCGCAAAATGATCAATAATTTGTTTTCATTGGATCTCAACGGATTTCATGTTTGTGCCAAATTTGCATGCCCCTCAATCTTTTAAAATCCAACACGTTAAGTGTATGTATTCAATGCTTCGACAGGTATTGTTCTACCAAGGTACAGTAATATTCACGAATGTCTTAACCTTCCGGCTAACTTGTTTTCGATATGAAATAAAATGCAAGTCCGATTTTATGTGGATTACATGACAATGACTGGAGATGCAGCCGACATGAGAGATTGACCGTCCAATTTAGGAAAGGTTAGATTCGACGGTCACGGGTTACGTTATGTTAATTGAGATTGAGTTTGTTTTGCGCTCGGCCGACTGTGGCGCTGTAGGTTTCTCTGTGTTGCCAACATAACTGTCTAGTGTTAAAAATTAGCGGTCTCAGATTCATTGTCCCCAAGTATACCATCGGCACAAAGATTTGCCCACCGTTAAATCAATTATTGAGCAGTTTGTCCAACGTAATAACTACCAATGCTGCATGGCCCACTGTCGGCGATGATAACGTTAGGCTCACGATGGCCGGATTATTACGCCATCAAAAACACCCAGCCGATATTGTTTAATTCGTGGTAAAATCCACGATAATGAATATATAGAGTTGGGGTTACAGAATAATAGAATTATAAAGAGGGTAAAACTAGTGGGCCAGCGATAGCCCGATTATACAGCGTTCCTGGTTCCCGAATTTTCACCGCCGTTAATTCTGTGTAATATGGATAACTTCAAACTAGGTGCAAGTTTCATTAAACATCGAACAGACATCATTCCCAATCCCGTTATAACCTTAGTATATGGTGGTAGTACTACTCTCAAACAAACGCACCCGTATTTTCGTATTTCTCGCTATCACTCATCATTCCAAAGTTCGAGGCTGTTAAAGTTCAAATTTTCGAGCCAGTTCATGGATCCTGAAAAAATTATATAAAAATTTAAACAAAATTCCAATGACCGATTTACATTTTAGATTTTCCTGTACGCTTTGGAGAATCTGAGAAAAAAGTTACGAAACATTCGTGGCGAAATAACAGAGATTTAAAAATAATGATAGAACTACTTTTTACAGATGCTTAAAATCTTTGAATGTTTTCCTGGAATTTTCTGCAATTTGTTGCAATTTTTTCAGAACATCTTGATGAATCTAGGAGAATAAATAGAATGATAACGATAGTAAATAATTCAGCATCTCCAAGCCAACTAAGGCACCACTTTTTGCAGGGCGCACAATTTTCATAATTTTGCGTTGGGTTTTCTGTTATTTTTTCACATTCTTATGCGTAAACCCGAAAATTCTAAGTTCCATGGCTTCTATCTTCGTATCGGTGAGCAATATCGAAAAAAAATCAAGTATCGATGTATTCGATAGTACTACCATGTACTATAAAAGTTACCGCCGAATTGGGAATTGTAACTGCCGACCCTCAAAGGTGAATTAAACCACTTGAAATTCCCCATATGTATCGTACAATATGTAGTGGCCAGAAGTGATTAATTGCATCCCAGAAATTTCTGACACATATGGATCCTTAATGGCGAAGGAATTTGCACACATTCCATGGCTATAACTTTTGTTTAAAATTGACTAATCAAATTCTTGCTTACTGTGATAGTGTTTAATCAAATAAATAAGCAGGCTTCACTAGCGTTCGCAATGTTTTATAGACATAAACTTATAATTGGGGGCTAGCCTGTGATGCTTAGCGGCTGACTCGTGAAACCTCACCGTCAAATAGCCATATCAAGCTGGAACCGCCACATTCGAAAATCGAAAAATCTCCTATGGAATAATTAAGGGCTAATCAAAGGCTAATCAAGTGCTCCGCGTTTTTAAAAAGAAACCTGTGGCGGTGCCAGCTCGACATAAACCTGGAACCGCCACACCGAAAGAAACGGAAAACACGTGAAATTTCGGAAAAGTTTTAGGGTCATAATTAAAGACTAATTAAAGGCTCTTGGAATTCCTCATCTTTGAATTAATTGCTCGGCGTTTTTTAAAAAAAACCTGTGGCGTTGCTAGCTCGAGATGGACCAGACTTAAAAAAAAACCGGAACGAGGTCAAGTTTTAAAAAAGTGTGACGGGGGGTGGAGCAGTTAATTCGAGCGGATAGTTTTCCAAGAGCCTTTAATTAGCCTTTAATTAGCCTTTAATTAGCCTTTAATTAGCCCTTAATTATTCCATAGGAGATTTTTCGATTTTCGAATGTGGCGGTTCCAGCTTGATATGGCTCCGTCAAATCAGGTTTTCATATATGGCCGTTTCTACCCATGGATTAAAGTCATGTAGTACTCCTACCTTTACCAACCGAGCAAACTCCCCCTTTTTTGTCCTATATTCAATGAACAAATGAAAGAAAAGGGTTCAAACCCTTAGACCGGTCTAAGTTCAAACCTTGCTCGGTCGGTAAAGGTACGCGTACTACATGACCTTAAGAGCTGTCCTGAAAACCACTTGGAATCCAATACATATACTATACAACATTATTAAATAGAAAAATGATAATGTCTCAAATACATTGTTGCGTTGCAATAAAGACCTGCAATTATTCCTGATTCATTGCAACTGCTACGGTGGATAAACACAGTATAGGTATAAGCTGAAGAATTTGTCAATACTTTTTCTCCCAGAACTTACGCCTATACAAGTCCTGAACTTCGTGATGAAACATAACATGATAATTTTTTTTCCAAATTTGGTGACTGCTTTGCGAACACATTCGACACTACCATTTTCTGTAGCTTCTTGAGAGCGCAGTTTCAGTAAGCTGGAAATTATGAAACGTCCTCTCCGTTCAATTATGTTCCAAAAACGACCACAATCAATTGATTTGGCAACGAGTCCCATTGAGTCAGCGATGCGTGAGTCGTTGAATTATGAGGACCTCATACTGTACCTGAAGTCGCCAGAAGTCAAGCTAGAAGTGTTCAGTTCAGTAGATGAAATCTAGATCTACCACCAAAGAAAAATTAGTTTGATTTTTTTTTTTAATAATATTTGAAAATAACAGCACTACATTTTTTCGCCAAAGTTTTCACATTTCAGAATCCACAGAAAAAATAAAATTAAAAGTTACGACTTTTTTTATTTAAGAGTGCAAAACTCACGTTTTCACTTGAGCGAAGAATTTCAGCCTACTTGAACGATTTTCTCAGGTATACTATGAATCGAAAATATATTTCGTTTTCCCAGATACCTTCCTGGCAATTACCTCTCTCATTTAGAAAAATAAACATCCAAATAGACCTAATTTTGCCGAAACCACCACATGCGGAAATTGGCCAGGCTTGTTAAACCCAGTGCGTGCAACTAACAAGGTAGGTCTAGGATACCTTCGTCGGTCGATCTCTCCGATTTAGATCTAGTTCATATACTTGAATTTGACCATTTTTTTTATGAATGTAACCATATCTAGGGCTAGTTTACGCTCTTGATGTCTTTTTTCTAATTGAGAAAATCACATTTTTTATTTTCATTATGAGAAACTTTTTCCAATTGGTTTGGTTAAAAAAATTTGTGTTCTTATCGGTGAAATGACGAAATTTTATTCATTTTTTTTTCTTTATTTACAAAAATGAGGAAATTCATGCTTGACACCTCTATCTTTGGACGGCAGTTTCACCCCATTGAAGCGTTTTATGGCCGATACAAAAGATACTTGTCGCTTACTTTTCGGTGGACTACAATGTATGCAAAAAAATATATGTGATTGCTTCTAGGATTAGGATGGAATTATTTTTTGCCCTATGCCCAACAGCGTCATTTTGATTCCCAAACGGTTTATATTTTATTATTAATGGTGAAGTCGAGAATAATCAATGAAGCAATCAAACCGGATAATCGAATTCCTGACTGATTTTCTTTAATTCAAATTCTTTGTCAAAAACCATTCTGTGTATTGTACATTCACTTGGAGCCAACAGACAACAATGATGCTAAGTTGGCGATAAAGGAGACAGCGTGCATTTCCGAATAGCTTCTATAAAAAGAATCTAACGGAATTCACGACGTCAGTGAACTACAATAACTTCGGTCAGTTTCCTATCGATCATATATTATATCTGTTACAACCGCACAGAATAAAGCTGACTAAACGTCGAAAAACTTTTATAAAGACTAGCGCAGTAAATAATATAATTGAAATTATAACACAATTTGCAACAATAATTTATGATCATTCTGACCAATTTCTACCCGCATGAAGTATACAGTAACTCTCTTGATAATGAGATCATTATGATCACGCTTTGCCGAGTTCGATGTAAAGTGTAGATGGTAATCTAATACGCCAATATTATCTACAGTGACTACAGTGTGCTTTGATTTTACAACCTCTTCGTGTTCAAATACTTACCGACGACTCAGCTTTAACATTTCGTAGAGCAGCTTCAAAATCTAATCTCACACCAGGACTGTTAGTATTTTAAACCGTACGACCCCTTGAACTAATGCTAATGGTACAGCAATTACTTAACGAGGGTGTGGATAAACGGTTTACAAACATCAAACTATCGCCTTGTTACGACTCCCATACTTCTCAACAGTTTCTACATTCGTCTGAAAAGATGTTTCTTTGTCGGTGACTTTCTAAAGCGAAGAATGCATCAGTTTAAACATTGCTGATCGTAAGACGAACCAAGATCACTGTATGAACCAGACCCATTATTTTATAAATACAGTTATCACTCACCGCGTGAATTATGGTTATTTTATTTCTAGAGAAACCGTACGTTTGAGTTAGACATTTATTCGTAAGTGAAAGGTTTTCCAGTTTGTTGATAACAAACGTGGCGAGGCGTTGATATTCAAGTAACGAACCGGAAGCATCTTTTTTTTAATAACGGGTTCCCGAAGTCTTCTCAAGATTCTTGCACTCTGGAAGTTGAATATTCGAATTTAATAAAGAATACACTGATTTATATTTTCGCACGTGTTTAAGTTTTCTGCTTCTCTTTGAAGTATCGCTTCTTTGAGTTCAATATGAGAATTCACCTGCTGCAATAACAAAATTGACAGAAATTGAATAAAAGTAATATTCTTTACCTTCAACCTTGAGAGTGAAATGATTTTAGAAAAAAATGTCTAACAAAGTAAACAAAAATCTTTTTTGGTCAAATATCGAAAATTGAGTGGCGACTCATCCTATATTTTCATGACTTTCCGCTAACATGCAAGACGAAACCGCAATCTGAAATTTTGTAATGCCACTAAGGTATTTGCCAAAAACACTTTACAGCGCAATAACAGATTTTCTCATATATTACACGCTTGTCGAAAGAATTTCGCTGATTGTACTAATCGTATGAATTTTCTGTTTCAGGGGAATATTACAGATGGTGACGAAGTACCGGAAAACACATTTTCGTTACTGTCGGTGATTCTAGTTGGTTCGCCATAATTTCTATCCATTAAACTCAACCAAGGCGTAGCAGCTTCAGATATGTTCTAAAAGAACTTCTTCTCCTTCTCCATTTCAGGCCTGCTGCTGTTCATTTTATTTTTCCTGTCCGTTGCGGGAAACATTTTGGTCTGTGTCGCGATATACACTGACCGAGGTCTCCGCAGGATTGGCAATCTCTTTCTTGCCTCACTGGCGATCGCTGACCTCTTCGTCGGTTCTCTGGTGATGACCTTTGCCGGTGTTAACGACCTCCTCGGATACTGGGTATTTGGACCCCGATTCTGCGACACCTGGGTGGCGTTCGACGTCATGTGCAGCACCGCTTCCATTCTAAATCTATGCGCCATATCACTCGATAGATACATACATATCAAAGATCCATTAAGGTAAGAATAACACGCACATTGTACATATAAATTGTCAAATTTCTATTTCTGCACGATACGGGGAACAGACAGCTATGTATACGGAATGTCATTAGTCTCACAATCACCTTCGTTACCCGTGGCACAAAGTATCACGCAAGTTGGCGTGCTGCAGGTGTACACTTTCACGGTCTTCCTTTGTGATATTGTGGTATTCCCATGTGCATACTATATTTTTCATGTGGGACACTTGTCGAAATGTTGACTATCGTTTGACTAATTAAAACTAGTGCAGTGTCCACCGATGAAAAATTTGTCAGAATGTCGAAACTGCGTCAACCATACGTCGACGAATGTATTCAAAAATTCCGAAACCGGGACACCACCAAAATAAAAATATCGTACAGAACATGCCATAGCGAATGTAATAGGATCAAGAAAACCCGACAATTATCAAAATTTCAAAGTGCCGTTTGACTGTTTTTTAATGATTACAAGTCGATTTACAGTTGACTCTTACACTAGTGACTGAGTTTGAACTCAGTCTGGTTACACCTGGGCAGGATTTGCTGTAGTTTTCTTGTCTCTTGTGCCATTGCGGATGATTGTATTGAACATCTTAAGACGGCTGCAGTCACATATAATGATGGTCACTAATTCATCACTCCCTCCCTATCCGTTTGGGAAATGGGAAACCTTACCCCGAAAGCCGATGGTGGAACTGGCAGTGATTATTACGATTATTATTATTGTTTATCTATCCTCGAGCGTACTTCAATCTACAAGTTACGTATTTTCGACTGCTGCTAAAAAAAGAGGGATGTTCATTACTTACCCAGGAAAATACTGACTTATACATCAAACATCGCTCACAGTCTATTTTCGTCCTTTCTGCCAAATTACTTTCTCGGTAAGACTATTTCATTTGAATTCTTGGAAACAAATTTCCGTTGTGGTACAAATGAAAAACTTACGCAAATTGTTGGGATCCTGAGTTGGCACAAGCGAATTTAACCTGCAAAATGAAAATAATCTGACTTCATAAAGTACGATTCAATCTACGGACTTATCGTATTCAAGTTTCATGTCTACCGAGTCATATTTGTAATGGTGGGCGCTTTTCATAGGGATTATACAAAAGTTAGCATGAGTCGAAAAGTCCTACGGATAGAAAGAGAGAGAAAATCGAGGTACCCCATCCATCCTTGTTTTCACAACCGTTTAAACATGCGTTAGAAGAGAATAAGAGCGATTGCCTATTCAAAACTGCTTGCGTTAATGTTGCAATTTTCCTTAATAATTTTATTCAATTTCATACATTATCGTAAAATTTAGCTATTAACCCGAGCACTGTATCGAGGGGTCGATTCGAGCCAGGCCGGAATCGCAAACCTCCCCTATTGTGAAACTAAGCAAGGGGATGAGCGCTTACTCGAACCTAAAAAATTGTACTCTCGGGTAGAAATCTCACTCAGAATCTCGAGTCCCCAATACCTTTCAAGTTTCAATCAGCCGTAGCGAGCGGTCAAACTTCGGTTTGGGTCGATTCGACCCCCCAATACACTCTTAACGTTGACATTGTGACAGAAAATAGTCCAGGTAAGTTCATCATTTTTCGCTTTCTTGTACTCTTTGGAATACAATTTCACTTCAGATTATTCAAATTAAAAAACTACAATTTGATGATTTACAATTAGATCGAAAACGGCGAGATGCTCCGGGGACGATGTGGGTCGAGTACTTCATCCGCGTGAAGCTGTTAAGTATTTTGAAGATTACGGTGACTCAACATTGGAATATAGTAACTCTGATAAGTCGAAAAGAGAGGTAGAAGAAGAAAGAGAAGAAGAGGAGGGAAACGCAGCAAAAATAGGTCGCAAATACGTATACGGGAAAATGGGCATAAGTGGTGCGAAGATGCACCAGAAAATTCTGGTAGAAGATTTCGCCTTGCTTAACATTTACCAGGAATAAAACATGGATGCCAAGCCAACTCGCCGTTGGAATTTTGGAATTTGTTATTTTCAAGCAGTATGGTTGCTATTATTGTGCAATACGCGAACAAAGAAATTGATCGATACAAAGATACTCTTGAGCAAGGTCCCACTGGGACTTTTGGAAACGTCGTTAAAAATGTATTGTTACCATTTTTCGGTTTGCTCTATTTTATTGAGCTTCAAAAAATTGCAAATGTGTCGATTACTGAGTTGTGGTTGGATTAATGTAGCTCTTACTCATGTTGAAGCGTCATGTCCGAACGACGTTATCAATATTTGGCAGCCTCTTTACGTTTTGATGAGAAAGAAACTCGTTCGGATAGGTGAAAGATCGATAACTTAGCTCGAGTTAGAGAGATATGAGATCGGTTTATAAAGAACTATCGATAAAACTACATTCCGTTGGAGACCATGACGATTGAGGAGCAGTTATTGGGTTTCCGAGGTTAATTCAATGCTCGTGTTTACATTTGCTCGAAGCCAGGAAAGTAGGGCATAAAAATTGTATCTTCTAAATGATGCGAAGACTTATTATACGTATAATACGATTCCTTATCGTGGTCGCGTACATTCAGACCCTGGAGAGAGTGTGCCGAAATATCATGTTCGTAAACTTTGCGAACTAATCTATGAAACAGGCAGAAACGTCGCTACCGATAATTGGTTCACGTGTATTGAAACATTCAATAAAATGGGTGAAAAAAACAAATTTCTATGGTGGACACGATTCGCAAATAAGCGTGAAATACCATTATCTTACAAGGTGACAAGGTGCTCGATCAAGGATCTGTGAATAGCTGCATACTGTACAATTTCGCGGAAACAACAGCAGAACTTAGCAGTCCTCGTGATTTCCTGAAGCTCTTAATTCGGGAGATGATATTTTCGCATTTGAGAGATAGATTAGAAGCGTCAAAACTTTCTCGCAAAACTATAATTCACATGAAAGAAATTATTATCAACGAGCCATGTAACGCGACGCGAGGATGTGTACCTGTCAAATTCAGCAAAAGAAAAAAATGTGGTGAATGCCCGAAAAAAAAGATAGTAAAACGCTGCACTGCTGCATAAAGTACCTGCTACCGCTATGCCAAGACCATCGCCTAAGCCTCTGTTCGGCTCGTTTTTAAAAATAAAATTATAAGGTTCATTCAATTACCAAACAATAACTTACACGTTATATTATATCAATAAATAGTTTTACATCGAAGAATGTATATATTTTCTACGAAAACCTCCTACACTTGCACCTCAAAAAATTCATATGTTCATGTAAAAAAATAAGGGTTCCAATTTCATAACATGATTTTGAGCTTTAAATTGTTTTTTTCAATTGTTCCATTTCATACCTCTACATTAGTCTCAGAGTTATGAATTTTTTAAGAAAACTACCTTCTTCCACTACTTTATGTGTATATTGTTATTTATGTAATAGATTTTTTTAAAACTTGTACTGGAAAATTCTATCGTATAGTATAAGTCTTGAGCGTAACACACGAATTTTTCGAGACTTTTTGAGCATGATATCGATTAATTCGACCCCCCGATACACTTTAGTGATTCAAAAAACAGCGGTACCGTGATCGGGTTAAATGTACTAGAGTATTTTGAAAGAAATCAATTGCCGATACAATTGAACAATATTATAACAATGAGAGACTGCAGGAGGCGATAACGTAACTTCTACGCACGAACACACTGCGCATGTGTTGGTAGAAAAGGATTGATAGGATATCTCGATTTTTCTCTTTTTATTGTCAAAACGGCTATACCATCCACTTGCCCACTTTAACTGTATTATACCCATGGCCCTTTCACCCTGATCGCACCTGATTACAAGTCGTATCTTCTAGCTTCTAACTCACAGCTGATTTTACCTAATCAAACAAGATGAACCGTTTGATCCAAACTCACATACCCCTTGTCTCCTATCTCTACTCCCATTAATATCATCACATTACCTAACTAAATACGGAGAAAAATTGGATTTGACAAGTTTTAACGTGTCACTACTCTTCAATCATTGGAAAAGAAATGGTTTGTAGAAATCCAATTGACGTTGGTAAGAAATCGCGATTGAGTTTTAACGTCTAATACGCCAGAGCTGGGTTGATTTTAGAAATGACAGTAAAGTCCAAAGTGTATTAGCGTCGGCCATGGGTATAAGAAAACACCTCGTCCCACAATTTGGTTAGACAATTTTTGTATCGTGGCTGCAATGCCTCGATCTATTGACTTACCAACTTATATCTGCATAAAACTGCGCGAGCCGGTTGAAATTGAGAATCACTCCAAGCCGAGATAGGTTTGAAGTTTCTAGCCTGTAGTTGACCCAAAAAATGAAAAAAGAATGCAAAACGAAGACGGAAAGCAGTCCATTTTTAATCAATTTCTCTTTCAGGTACAGTAGATGGGTTACTCGAAGAGTGGCAGTTGGCAGCATAGCAACTGTTTGGCTACTCGCTGGTCTCATCTCCTTTGTGCCGATCAGCTTGGGTCTTCACAGGCCTGCCATGCCGCTAGTGTACAGCGACGGAGAAAAGGTACATCGCCGAAGGGTGCGTTCCGAAATTAGCTGGCAGCGCAAAAAAAAAATTTTGAAATTTTGACAGCATTGGGAGCTGATTGCGGGACGCGCCCGAAGTTTGTACGGTCGTAACAGGAAGTTGCCGTGTTCCAAATTTTATCTCTAGCCGAAGCCCGGCAAACTGATCGAAAAATCGAAAATCCATTTTTTTGCTTTCATATTGGTAGGCTATCGAAATGTTTGTTCGTAAAGGTCAAGACCTGCGATCGTCGGAAAATGTACAAAACTCCTAGTAACTCTATGGCCAATTCCACGTCAAGGTGGATAGACTTTGAGATTCTTTGACCTTGAATTTTTAATCAATTTTGCAAATTTTCAAAATTAAAAATACAGATTATTGAAATGTCCATCGAAATTGTAAGACAGACATTTTTTCAGGGTCAAATGTCGATGGAATCTACGTTCTTTCGTTTTCATTAAAGTGGCAGTCGCGAACTGAGTGGACTGAAGTTCCAAATTCGTGGAAATGCTGCAATAACTATTCAAGCTTAAGTTAAAATGCAATTAAAATCGACACTTGAAATATTTTTTGGTCACTGATTCCAGATATAATCTCAATATTTTAAAATTCAGAACGGCGGATCCAAAATTGCGTTTGTTAAATCTTAACATTGATGCGATTTGCATGAAAATGGGCATACGAAAAATTTGAAGTTTGCCAGATACGAAATACGGATCCAAATTTTCAAACTCGGAATGGCAAGCCCAATAAGTACCGACCATAATATGAAAACTATACAATCCGAATAAAAATCAGTATACACATTATAAGATTTTCAAGTTAATAGTTTCAAATGGAAGGTCAGTTGTGAAATCCAAAGTGAAGGATTCAAAATGGGCTGTTTTCCGTGATAACGGTTTCATTTTAGCTTCAGTTTTTTTTTTACCGTGGCAGAATTTTGTATCATGTTTTTACGAATTTCACAATCAAACCATTTACGAGACGGATGTTTTTTTTTCAATTCACAGCAAACTTTCCAACAAAACGCAGGTTTGAACGGAATGTTTTCTTTATGTTATGCTATAAATTAATTTTCAGTTACTTGTTTCGTTATCTCCAAGTTACTTTCAACAAAAAAACAATTCAAAAGCTATATATTATTTATTTTCATCTAACCATCAATATGGACAAACGCTATAATGTACGGTATATAAAATTACAAATACATGACCAATAAGAATTTGCATAAATTGATATAGAAACATGGAAATTATTTATCAATTCAGCTCGGAGCGATGAATTCGAACAAACAGAAATTACAACAATTCAGAATACTGCAGGTATATGCACGTGAAACTTTGGTGATAAGTACTTCAATCTCGATAAAATGCAACCTGACTAGCGGTTTTTTAACTCAACTTGAATGTTTGTTGAAAACTCTGCTGGAAATCGCATTTTGGTGGGATTTCAGGATCGATCTTTGATGCAATCGAACAATCAGCAATTCTTCGAATTTGGGTGAAAATAAGTTTTTTTATTATGTTGACGATAGCGCAATTTGTATCAATTTAACCTCATCTCGTTACGTATAAATTGAATCTATTCAAATTTAACCGCAAATGTGTCTTCTAAATGTCCGCGTATTTGGTATTTCAGCTCACTTTGCACCGGCACGCAGAGGCACTTCACTTTTTCAATTATTAAAAACAGAAAGAAAAATACATTCCATCGAAATTGCATGCTGAAAGAGTTTATATTCTACAGTTTCAAGCGGAAATTGCGTCATCATTTTATTTCCAATCTGTAAAATGTGAAAATCGCTGGACAAAATATTTAAGAATTTCAACTGTCTATAACAATTCAAATTTTTAATTTTTTTAGAAAATGCCATTTTTTCAAAATCACTTCTTTCAGTTTTGGATACCAAGTTCATTCATTGCTCTACTTTGGTAAAACCGAAGATATATATAATTATTAAGTTGATCTCCACTTGCTTCGCCAAAGCATCAATATTCTGTAATTGTCAAAACAAAAAAGTTTTGTCTGACACCTACGGCTTTTCTCTTTTTACATATGAGGTGTTCTACACCAACTCGGCGGATTTTGACCCCGAACCTCTACGATCTGTTCCACTATTTTTGGGGATCAGCCGGTCTTTCTGAAAAAATTGATTAACCCACTTGTTGGAGGAAAAAACGCGAATTTTGGAAATTTTCAAACAATTCTGGAACTTTCCTCTCATTTAATTTTACAATTTAGGCATAAAATTTGTACACCGCGTGTAGCAGCACGTCCGTATGCGCATATATGTGCTTTAGAGAGGCCAGCTGGTCCAAAAAATCTGGAAAAAACGTCAAACACGTTTTTCTGTAGGGTAAATGAGATAACAAAACAATATAACAGATCGTAGAGAATCGGGACCAAATTCCGCCGAGTTGGCGTGGAATACCTCATATATTTGCAGGCGTTGAGAGAAGTTTCAATTGAATTTAAAAAAGATTTGGTCAATTTTCGTCCAAATTAACGCGGAATTGTCCATATAGGTAGGTTGGATAAGCAAACCCACATACACGACAAATATTCCCGTAAACATTCATCTTCTTTACCAGATAAAAGAGAAATGAACGATGCCAGCTGTCAAATCTGCATTTGAAGAAGAAATCCAACCCTTACAAAGCCTTGCTTCCGCCTTTCGCTCCGAATCGTTCGATTTATCACAAATGTCGTCCGTCAACAAAAAGACACGGATAATACCAGGTGTCAAATCGCTTGAAGAACAAATTGCGCACACTTCTGAAACTAAATGACTTCCTTTACAATCCCACCATTAGCACAGTTTCGTTACATTTCTAAACAGAGGAAAAGGAATTCTTAAACCAAAAAAATAGATTTTGTTCGAGTCCATTTACTTTAATATACTCGTAGTATTCCCGATTTGTTCCAAATACGATGACTTCAATTCAATAGTTTCAATTTTGTAAGTTTGTCAAAATGATTTAGTCAAGTGAATTCCTTGATTCCATAAAAGCCTTTCTTGTCGCGATCGAGTGAACCGTTCGACGTGTTTCCGTGATTAAGTCAAGTAAATATCATTTCATTTGAAGTTTATGTATTGTTCCTTCAAATCGTCCCTTTTTTGTAGCACAAATACTTAGGTATTTCAAATAAATTAAGTATAACATGAATCTAATGAACAGAAAATTTACACCGATCGAATATCGTACTTTATTGATCTTACCGGAGCTTGATGGACGTAACTGGTTGAATCCGTTACACTAATTTGTTTACGAGGTAAAAGAAACACTGCATGCTTTGAAACAAGTAAAGAATATATTAATCGTAAACATCGGTATACTAGTACTGTAAATGGTATATAGTAAATGTAGTAAATGGCGACTAGGTGGTGAACTTTCTCGCTACAGAAATAGGTTCAGAGATTAATAGTCATAAGACCGGGTAGTCGGCTAGGAAGTCAGATACCAATAATGTAAAAAAAAGTTTGTCATCAGACCTATTGCAATCGAAAAAAACACTACAAAGTTTTGATGCATCGAAATTGATATTGATATTGATTACAATAAACAAACACTATTGACACATTTTCGATTTATACTTCTACACATACAAAACCAAGTTTTCATGTCATACCCTTGATATATCGGGTAAATACCGTAAAATTTTGAGTCAATAAGATTATAAGTGATATCATACCAAGACTTACGTTTTGTGCGCTTGAATAACGCTAATGATCAGTCAATGTAAAGGTTTTTTGTGACAGCAAATTTCATTACCCGCTTCAAGCATTGAAACCTTGACTCAACAAAACATATGTATTGTGAAACAAGCTCAATTTATTTTGGTACAAAAATTTCATATTTTTAAAACTTTGGTTTTTAAAACTAAAAATTTTTAGTCATACCAATCACACATTTTTTTGTTATAAAATTCATATTAGTGCAAGGAAATCGCGCCGTGTTATCACGAATAAATTGATATGTCAAACGCTTGACTCAATTTTATGTTAAGTTGTCACAAGTATTTCGTCCGACGAAAGTATTTTGTTGAATTGAGTAAGTATTGTATTCGCCGCATTTAATTATATCATTTAGTTGAATCAAACGAATATCACTTGGCTGGAATAATCCTTTCCCTCCGTGTAGAAAATTGCCCGTATAAGTCGTTCCACACTGCAGAGATGTAATCGTATTGTAGACTAGTTACTAGACCATATTGCATAATTTGAGAAATTTTTCTTGCTTTCGAAGGTCCAATGATTAAACACATCCAAAAATGTTTACGTTTCAGCCCTTTGGTGGGAGCCCTACTCAGATCTAAAAAACATTCATTGACGTTACTTACATTACTTATAATCGATTGATAGCAACCGTAACGACGAAGAATCACTATGGCCTTGTGGCCCAGCAATTAACAAAGAACAATACGGATATACCTTAAAATTAACAATTATTGACGACGAAGTTAAAGATAGAGAGATTGACAGTTCTATCCCTTTTACAGACGACGACCTTGGCTCGCAAACAGACGATATATGTACAATAAACGTGATGGATATTTATTTTTTTATAAATTAAAGAACAGCGGAATAAGTTCGTCAATGACCTCAAGCGGTCCTTTTATAAAAAGTCAGTGAGTATCGAATGTTTAATTTTAAGGTATACCCATATTGTTCTTAATTGTTGATTGTTGGACCGCATGGCCATAGTGATTCTTCGTTATTGTGGTCGCTATCGATCGATTATAGATAACACAAGTAATGTCAATAAATGTTTAGTAGTTCTGAGGAGGTCCCCCACCAAGGGGCTGAAATTTAAACATCTTTCGATGCGTTTTATTGTTTGACCTTGTAATCGTATCGTTTCAAATAATATACAACTACAAAGAATGATATGCGAGCGAAATCGTGACGTGCCTTCACGAAATCGGACATAATCGTTGTATGAAACTGGTGTATTTATCTTCCAGCAATATCCCACCTGCGCATTGGACTTGACGCCCACCTACGCAATGGTTTCCTCCTGCATCTCCTTCTACGTGCCTTGTTTCGTTATGGTGGGCATTTACTGCAGACTGTACTGCTACGCGCAGAAACACGTGAGGAGCATCAGGGCGGTGACAAAATTGCCGGAAACTTCGCTGGCGAAGAGCTTTCGCACAAAGACCAGGAGGACCAAAGCTCCGAAACCGCAGACGAAGCCGAAACCCACGAGCCCGTACCACGTGTCCGACCACAAGGCGGCAATAACTGTCGGTGTAATCATGGGGGTCTTCCTGATATGTTGGGTACCATTCTTCTGCGTCAATATTGTCGCTGCGTTCTGCAAAACCTGTATTACGGACAGAACATTTCAGGTATGTTGTAGCTTGCTGCTCGACTTATAGGTCTTCGTCCCTACAATGCCATGCGTGCACGCCCTCGTGACGTCAGATTTCCTTTCATGGTCTGCCAGTCTGAATTTTGCAAGAAAACTAATTGCATGATACAAAATCCAATACAAATTAATCGTTTTGTTCTTTTGAATATGTTTACGGATTTTCTTTCTTACCAATTTTTTTTTATTTCGAGATGTGTAAATAAATTCACTTGGAATATTCCTGATCCATTTGTACAAACGAATCGAATGGAAATGGATAGAGACGGAATCACGTATGTATGCAGATTGGATTTCATTGAAATTACGCGACAAATCGAACTGTATAAGAACTTGTGAAAATAAAAATAACAAACATAAAACGATTTATTTTATCATTCCGTGGTATTAGTCTTCTTATGAAATTTGGATTCAATTTGATTGTTCTTGGCCCTTCTGTGTACGTAGACCGAGGTGAGAAATTCATGGGTGTGACTGTCAATTGTAGAAGTAAAGCCTTTCATTGAACGTTTCGATTTGGAATAGTAAAATGCGTAAAGCATCAATGAACATTACTGTACATGGCCGGTCATTATCAGATCTTTACAATTTACGCGATAATGCAATACTTACGAGTCTCAAAACATTTATGGGTTTATATGTTGACTTAAAATTTCCTGTTCTTTGATGTCTTCGGTATTGATTGCTTAGACGGGGCGGGATTGAAATTTCGAATTTGAAAAGTTCCTAAAGCGCCTACTTCCGAATTATTTGCTGGCGAAACTTGAAGTAAAGAAATCAAACTGTTACGAAGCAACAGAGTTTAGAATGGTTGGAAACCCGACGGCTGAAAGTTCCGAAATGCAAGATTCCTAAAATTCAAGTTACGATAGAGCAAAGATCCGCAAAGTAAGGTTCCGATAGAGAAAAATTCTAAAAAACAAAATTTCGATAGAGTAAAATGCCAAAAATTAAAATATAATAATAGAAAATTATAATTTAACACACAGTGTAGTTTACTCAATGAGTGGGTATAAAAAATCAGAAAAACATAAAATCAGAATGACCAGGATTCCGAACGTAAAAATATCGAAAATCCAAAACAAAGAAAGATTGAAGTGATGAACTTTCACCAAGCCAGAAATTTACAAAACTGAAAATCTTGGATCATGAAGACTTGCGATGTTTCAGATTTTTTAATTTTCTCATTTTTGCACTTGAAAGTTTGATTTAAGATAAGACTAGCTACAGTGAGAATCGTTGAGTCCTTATATGGTGAGCTGCTTCCCATCGAGTGCATAATCGGGATAGCCCGGAAGGTCCAGCGAAAGGAAAGTTGTCATAAAATTCGGTAGACCATTAAGATCGAAGAACGGATTAGGTTATCAATACACCGATAGCCGGCATTCGCCTCATCATAAGCTTCGGTTGAAACAGCTTCGACACGGAATGAAATATTCGAGGGGGTAACAACTCGTGAAATTGTCGGGACAGTCGACTATGAAATACAATGAAATGCTTGTGAAATGGTATGAAATACTGCGAAATGCTATGAAATGCGTACGGAATGCTGTGAAATGCTGTGAAATGCGTATGAAATACTTTTCAAATGGTACGAAATTCGTGTGATCACGATCGAAATATTCTGAAAAAAATTACTAATACATATCGTCTTTCGACTGTAAAACACGGTCCCGTTTCAATTTTGGCGTAGCGCTGCTTCGTTGATTATTAATTAATTAAAATATATGCACAAGGAACCGGTCAAAGGAGATTCTGTCCACCGCAGTCAAAAATTCCTCGCGCATACTTTCACCGTCATACCAAGAAGCTGAAATTTTTTTTTTCAAAGCCTATACTATCGTAATATGAAAATTGGTGGAATGATTTTCTTACATGACAATTTTCCATTGACGAGTGAAATTTCACCAAAGTCTCACCTTGGGGGGGGGGGGGGGGAGAGCAGGGGGTTAATGCGAAAACAGACGAATGAATAGGGGTCTATAGCATCGCAATATTCCTGGCTAAATAACTTATAATAACTAAAATTGGCGACTGTAGAATTGAGGAAAGGATGCCTGATATTTTCACAGGGGGGGGGGGGGGGGGGGGGGGAATTTTGCCGATGAAAAACTGTTTTATAGATACAGTGCCGGCTCATTATATTGCGGTCTTTGGGGCTGTAGGAGAAGAGAACCGTAATGTAAATAGTTCTCTCACACAGTCGCGAAGTACACACAGTAATCAAGTGAGTGCGATAGTTTGCAATCAGAAACTTTTGACAAGGGCAGCGATTTCCAGGCACTGTATGCTCTAAGAATCTAGCCTAGGAAAATCTGACATGCAAACATACGCACACATACATCTATTTTTCAAAAACTTACAAATAATTGTATATCTGACTAAATATGTGTTTCCGACGTGGTTTTAGAATTTTTTGCAATCCGAGGTTTTTTGCGAGAGTGAACGTATCGAGGTAGTCCGTTTACAAACTGTCGTGTCTAAAAAGGGTAAAACTGATGTAACACCCTGGCGAATTACTGCCTACATATGCTTTTAGACCTGTAGCAACAAAAATGAAAGCCTCCCACTTCCGTTTAATTACGGTTGATTGTTGTTATTTACGGAATGCATGCGCTCATTCCAAACTTTATTGTTCCTGCGTCTAGATGGAAGTATATAAACATTGTTCTCAATCATCCAATTAATTTTTTTAATCCATTTTAATTTATGAAAAAACAATTATTAATAACCGTTAAAAATTTCTGTGTATTTTACATTTGAATTTTCAATTCCCCGTTGGCACGTGTTAATATTATCATAAAATGTTCATGTTTAGGAGAGATTTTTATTTGTATGAATTCAGCAGTAATTCTGATGTGAGATTGACAAAATTCAAAATGACCCAAGTAACAGTAGAGCAGTAAGGTAGGACACCCTGACATCCATGCCTTGCAGAGAAAAATCACAGCTCGCAGTCAATATAGGAATTAAACTGTTAAGGCAATGCGAAGGCCAATAACGTACTGTTTGAAGTTTCGATTCGGAATCGTTTCATTTGAAATTTTCATGGCACGCACATTTTATGCTTGGTGGTTTGTACTGTGTCAAATTACTCACTTCAAAAATTTGCACCGTTGTTGCTTGATATTTCAACACCTCCGCGAACGCTACGAATTGGGTCAATTCTATAATACCCAAGTTTATGCAACCACGTGCAACGGTTTCAAAACGTAGTACCAAGTTTAATAAATACCTTTTTAACTCTCCATGCCTTCGCCATTTTAATTACAAGTTTTAATCCACTAGATGAAGATAAATTTCGAAGGGCTGAACATAATTGAAAGCAGACCGTTTATAAATTATAAAGCATTGATATTATATGCGCCATTTAAAATAAACCAATTTCAACCTTACTGAATATTCTTCGTCTGCTACAAACTTTCACTCGATCCGGAATTACGATTCGAATCAGCGAATCATTGATGTATCTAGGCCGTAAACGAAAATTTGATCATTATTAATAACGATCCAGATGCAATAATGTAATGAGATTAATTCAAAGTAATAAGGTATTCATCTGCTTTAAGGTTTTCATCATTGGTAAATCAGAAACGAGCTGGGGTTAATCAGTATAAAAAAATGACAAACACTTTTTACGATGACAAGGATGACCAAATGATTACAGAAATTAGAGGAATTGTACGAAGATTGCTAAGATTATAACAAGATTACAGAGATAACAAAAATGACGACGAGCTGTAAAATTTAGTGACATTATAAAAAAAATCCAAAGATTACACGGGATTACAGTGAATTACAAAGATTTCAAGTGATTACAGAGATTACCAGTAACTCAAAGATTACAAAGATAAAACGTAGAGTACAAAAGAACTACAAAAAAGGACACAGGATCACGAAGATTACAAGTAAACACAAGGTTATCAGGGTTATAAGTATTACAAAGGTAGCACGTAAATACGAATAAATTACGAAGAAATTGAAGGGGACTCCAAAGATTACAAGTGATTCGAAAGATTACGTAGAGATTACGAAGGGATTACCAAATATTACAAAAGAATTTAGGTGTTTGTAAAGATTAAGCATGCGGGTATTTGTGTGTGTGATGTGTGATCAACTTTTTGGCCAGCGATGTCTTGAGAACGAATAAAGGAATTTCAATGATTTTGATATCAATCGCGACCTGGTGCTGTTTTTTTCTCTTTCACAGCTGACTAGACACTTTGAACCAAATCTGACGAAGGTGACTCGAACAGATTTAAATTAAATTTAGTTCATTCGTTTACCTTTATGCAACTTAGAACTAATCGGATATTAATGAAAATTGCTTAGGTCGTATCTGAATGTCTTACGAAAATAAAGATCCCTTCATCCAGGATGTTTCGCACACGATGGGAACGGCAGAAAGTTGTTGGACTGATATCTGTTTTTTTTTTTTTTGTTACCCTGAGTATCCCCGGGGTGCCAGCTAATGAAAAAATGCATAGTCTGAACATCTTTTGTATTTGCCAGCTGATTTCGAAAAAACTGAATTTTGTCAACTCGGCCTCTTCTATCAAACCCACGGTTATAAAATAGACGTGTTAAATTAACTGTTGAATTCAATGGTACGCCATATCTCAAGCCATTGTACATAGTAAGAATTTCAAAGACTTTTTTCATTCAGGTACTAACGTGGCTCGGCTACAGCAATTCAGCTTTCAATCCGATAATCTACAGTATCTTCAACACCGAGTTCCGAGAGGCTTTCAAAAGAATTCTGACGAGAGGTGGAAGAGGTCGGTGCAACCAACCGTCAACAAGCGAATGTGGTGAATTCAGATCAGTCATCGTTCAGAAACGAAATGGTTCGATCGTGGAATGCAATATCAGTCCCAGATCGAGTGCCGACAGTTGCCAAGTGGCTCCAGGCGCAAACAAACATCGTGACACGATCGTCAGCGCGATATAATCGCGTCGTAAAAAACAGTTACCATATTCTTCGGATGCGTTTCATTTCCAATGTCAATATATACTCCACTCCATGTATAGATATGTACAGTAAGTATGTACGGGCACTTGAGTTAATTCTGCAATGCGAAAAAAACTTTTGGTAAAAAAATGTAGGTGCAGTTACCATTTTTCATTTTTAATCACTTTCTTCCTTTTTTTAATTGTATCATACATTAGCTCACGCATGTTGTAGATATATTATCAATCGTAGAATACTTAATAAATGTAATAATAAGTACATGTGTGACACAATAGATATAGCAGCGACATGATCGTGTCGCAGCATTTGACATCTTTTCAACAGTCAATGAAAATTCCCTTCGAATTTCATTTCTAATAGTTGTAGACATTATAAATAACATACGTGTGTAATATCTTTCATTAAGCTGGATCGTAACATCTCATTGTATACAGCCAATCATATAACAACAATGTCACCTCATTTCGATTTTTATACGTTCCATTACCTATGGTGGTATCAGAAAAGTATTGGCTGAGCCTGTGAAGTATTCGGAAAGTACCCCATTTTCGTACAGAGCAGAAAAATGTCGGCGCATGCGCACAATTAAAATGCTATATTTTACGTATGCGGACTTTCCTTGGCGCATGCACACTTTTGAACAAGTATATCTTCAGTCAGTTGTTGCGCGCTGTAAAAGTGAGATGTTCAATAGTGTGCGTACGCCAAAGAGAGCCCTAGTGTTTAAAATAAAGCATTTCAGTTGCGCCCATGTGCTAATGGCGCTTTACCGCACTGTTCGGAAATAGGGAACTTTACGCACGCTCCACAGACTTGAAAAATCGAACTTTCCGAGCAGGTGTTGGTAAAATGCTATTTTTGTGACTTGTTTCCTTCTGGCTTGAGAATTATGACAAATACTAAATCATTTTTTAATTTTCACTTTTTACCCGCATGAACTCATTTGTGAACAAAAACCAATAACACTCGACTCTGAACGCTGTCAAAATGACGATGATTAATTATTCACGTAGCATTTATCTCTCAGTAAGATACAGAGGTCATCATATGGCCTTTACTTCATGCGAATCGATATCTTATTTAATTTTAGATTCTGTAGAGGTAAAGATTACTCACGTCACACTTTTTTTCATGACGTTCCTGTTGACTTTAGCGCAAGAGTTTTGTCGGAACAATAACGCGAAGTGAACCTATTTTCAACATAAGAGAAAAAAATGGAACACTAATTCACATTTTCTCAGCCAATCAAGAAATCAATTAAATTAATCCTTCTTTTCACACTTTTTTAACATTTATGAAGTTGACAAGTAAAAGATTTTGAGGAAAAATACGAGACTCCATACTTGGATACCTAGATTCAGCCAAAAATATTTACAGACCGTAGAAGTGTTGAAATTATTCAATTGAAATGTTTGATATGATGTTACAATAGGCTGATAGTATGTAGATGAAAATTGCTCATATAGTTACGCTTCAACGACTTTACCCATCAGTTTTTGCGAACGTTAAAGAAATAACTTGCTTTGCTTATCAGATACCTAAGAATTTTTGCTTGTGTGATGCAGTTTTGAAATGCAATAGATGACACTCGGAGGTAAATTATGATTATAAAGACAATCATGTAAAATTAGTTTGAGACATATCCAAAATCAGACATACAAATCACAGAGTACCCATATATATATATATATATATAGGTATTTAATTAAATTATTCTTATTGAAAATATATCATGTAATAAACATTGTATGAACACATACGTAAGTGAATAGAGGCTATACCTTTTATAGCGTATCTATATTCCATGCAGCTAGTTTTATTATATGGATGCGATTCAAAATATGAAACGAGCATTATAATGTAACAAAATTAGTAATAACCCTTTTTTTACGACGTATACAAAAATTCGACTCGTACAGCAATTTAATTAAAAAATATGTAATAGCTGCCAACTTTTCTTTTATATGCTATACCGAGTCATTTAGCCAGAAATATAAATCAATAGTATGAGACGAAAGAGAATTATTCTTATTTACCGTCTATACTTTACATCGCAGTATTAAAATAATCGCATGTTCATTATTCTGTACATGTTGTTTATAATATTATTTTAATTTATGGTGGACAGTGAAAATCGACAGCTGTATAATAAATGATGAGACTCCGCAGTTGTATATTAAATTGACATGTAACAGTTTATTAGTTACTACTCCAAAGGTGTTATCATATTATAAGATAATTGATTAACGCTTGCGAGAATGTCACGAGCGGACGTGCGAGACAGATTTATTCCGTGTATCTTGTACATAAACATTTAATTATTTTTCTATGTGGTACGGCGAATGGGATAGAAGCAACGCATAATCAATAGAGCAATATTTCATTTAGATAATAAAGAGGTATTTTATATGTATTGTGTATAATCTTGACATTTCAAAATAATCTTTACCAATAGGTACAGTACAGAATATTATAGAATGAAGTATAGATTTTCTTCATGTAAAATCATGTTGTTTGCTTTCAACATTGATAAATCAACACTCTCAGTCGGATAATAATCTGACGCAGGTTATTTTGAGAAGTTTCAGATTATAAGCCCAGAATAAAATTTATTAATGCTGGCACTTGTCGTCAAATTAAATATTTCAATCAGCTGTGGGGTGTTCAATTGGAAAAGATAGATTGAAAACGACTGCTACAATAAAAATGTATTTTTTATTTAACTATCCAAACATTCCATTTTCCAAATCATTCACACACTAACTTTTTACGGCATCGTGTTTCCCATCTGGTACCGTGTTTCTCTGAAACATGGAATAATTAGCATAACATTAGTAAATAAATTTCGTAAAATACTCTTGTATGTATAAAATTCATGATAATGTATACTACCAAAATGCAAGAAATTGTTGCACTCTGTAAATAGTATGAATATAAGACTTCCAGTTCATGTGAAGAACTGTAACAAGCACATTCACCCTTCTGAATTCATTATCCTCTTAAATAGTATGGGTTTATCAGTGGCCAATGTTCCTAAGTTCGATCCCTCATCACTGAGAAACGCTGGAACTGTCTCCTCCCATGTTCTCTTACTTTTAGGTACATTAAGTAGGTTTAATACGGTTTCACTTAATTTAGGTACAATAGGATATAAAATCAAACCGCATATTCTAATACTCTCCAAAGCCAATGATATAGTGCCCATCAATTTAGTCTTCGATTCATCATCAGTTTGCTTCCTAAGTATCCAAGGCTTGTGGTGTTCAACCATTTGATTGGCTAGGTGTAACGTAGTCATAACTGAGTCAACAACATGATGAAGGTTACATTTTTCATAGCTAATTTGTGCCTCTGTACGCAAAGACTGTAATGAGATCATCAGACTTTTGGCTGCTTCCGTTTGGAGCTCTTTCACATATATTGCTGGGTGCGGAATCTCCTTGCCAGGATTGATGATACTTCCCGTACATCGACTCAACAAATTTCCGAAAGTGTCTGCTAACTCAGAATTAACCACATTGATTGCTTTGGTTTTGCTATAATCTGTGGAATAAAGAGGTCAGTCAAACACTAAGAAATGATGTTGACATTTTTTAATACTAGAAAGATCTTATCACACGAAGCTAAAACACTATTAAAGTAAATCATGATTTTATTAGATTAAGCAAGTTTGAAAGTCTAATTCAATTTCACAGTAGGCAGTATTTTTTTTTTTTTTTTGGAACTCTGCGCTTTTAAACTTGAATAGATTAAACGATGTTCACGTAAATGTTGAAAAAGAACATGTGTCTGTAACTTTATTGTTTACATCGCAGTGAAGTCAATGGTTTCATGCCTCACTGCCTAATCATAATTGGCAACTGTTATGTCAAGAATTTCCAGGAAAATGATGCAAACCATCTTCCCGTAACAAACAAGTTAGCCAATTAATTCATATGCTTACTTGCATCACTATATGGTACGGCTTCTCTCAAGAGGAAATATCGTAGACCATCTGCTGTGAGAAAATCTGCCGCATCAAATGGTGAAATGACATTACCCTTTGATTTGGACATTTTCTGACTATCAACAGTCCAATGCGAGTGGCATAATATACTTCGCGGTGGTTCAAGACCTGCAGCCATCAAAAACGCTGGCCAATATACTCCATGGAATTTGAGAATATCTTTCCCAATGACCTTCAACAAATAAAATTTTAATTGGATAACGCAAGGAACTAACTATAACTATCTCAATCAAGAATCAGCACCCACCTATAACTATATTACATCACATTTTTGGTAGTCTTTGCAAATATATATCTCACACAACTATTACAGAGTTTAGAATAAATAGGACTGGCCATTTGAATCAAAAGTTTGGAAAGGAGAAAATATACTTTTTGAAAAATCTCCAGCAATGTTATTTACTCCAATAATAATGAACAAAAATAAAACAATATTCCTACTATGTAATAGAAATGAATCTGACTAAATTTAAATGACACAAGCTGAGAATATAAACCATCTAGAAAAGGGTTTTATACTAAGAACGTTCGAAATGATTCAAACCCGGTGTTTTCGGTCCGATTTCAATATTTTTAGGCTGATTTTTCTAACTGGTGAGACCTCCACAAAGTGTCTGAATAATATTCAAGAAATCAGATATTACTGTACAGTTATAATACGTAAATATAATTGTTAATGAATATCTATTATTGTCCTTTACTCATACAAATCTATTTTTATGCATTCTGGAGATATCTATTTCTCAAGTTATTTCAAATGGTCCCTAGAATTCTCTGTGGTAAATAAAATAAGCTGAAAATATTCCAACAGAATCAAGAACACCAGTGTTTATTCATTTTGAATGTTTTAATTGTGAAACCTTTTTTGCCTTGTACCTGCATGGGATGTTTGACTTCTTACACTCTAGAGCGTGTATGACATGGCCGATTCCTGAACCAGACGAAAGCTGTACAGCAACATACATTACCGCCGGCACGCTCTTGATATATATAACACACGTAACTGACGCTATCGGGCGTGATGAGAATAAAACTCTGCAGAGATGCTACTTGGTCAAGGGAACCAGGAATTATTTTCATTTCACTTCACTTCTCTTTGTTCAGCCGAATTCCCCATCACAGGTTTTGCGATAAATATGGTTAATAACTGATGCGGGTTGGCAGATCATAAATCGTACAAATGCTGCACGAGCCTAGCTTGTACTACAAACTTCACACTCGTCAGGAATAGCCAATTTCCCGTACTAACTGCAAAGTACATTATCCTCAAATTGTTGATATCTTAGATTGTATCATTCGAATTTGCTCATATTCAAATTTATCAAATAGTAGATATGTTCTTTCAGTTACGTTCACTGTCATTGGCGTAAATACCTACTGAAGATTTTTTGAGCAGCCTTTACTTTTTTTCTAAATTTGATTTAGACGGTGAGGATTATTCACCTTTGAAAGCAATTTTTGTCTTTAGTTTAACTTAGAACACTAACCTGCATTTCAGGAGGCCAAAATTTCTTATAACTTTTCTCAGGGTATCCAAGGGCTGTTAAATAATTTACCAAAGCATCTAACCACACATATATACTCTGTGATTCATCCTCAGGAACTGGAACACCCCATGGTGCCCTATTAATTGGCCTGGAAATACTAAGGTCTTCCAAACAAGCACCCTCTTCAATCCAGTCTGACAAAATCTTATGGAACTTTGCCGGTCGGACTACGCTATCTGGAAATTGTTGAAACAGCCAATTCAAATTAATTATTGAACTGAGTTATACATGCTTGGAGAAATATCTCTAATGTAAGTTAAGACCATTAAGTTTTCTTAATTGGACATTGTGGTTAGAAATTATTCTCTCAAATTTCCTTGAAAAAAGATTGCAAGAAATATTTTTTACTCTCTATAATAACAGCTGACTCTCACTGAAACTCTTATATTTTACAAACCTTTTTATAAGAACAGGGCGTGAAACCATAATGTTAGAAAAAAAATCAAAGATAATAGAAAACTTTAGATAAATTAGTAAATAAAACTAGGCAGTTCTTTCCGATAAAAATACAATTCTAGGCTCCAAATCGTACCTACTGAATTAATTGATACAGTTGAAGACTGTTTCAAAATATTTATTTTGTAGTGTTAGCTTCCCACTTCATTACAAAAACGAACAGAGTTGAAATGTAACAAAACATTAGCGTGTAAATAAGTTAACTTTGTGTTATGTGAACTACATATAATATGTAATATTTTTCACAAATCAAGCTTTTGTTTATTACAAATTCCACTTAAATGAAAAGTGCACAGAATACGATTTCTCTAGTTTCCTCGCCTTTCCTTTCCTTATTCCAGGGGAAAACTAGGTTGAATTTCTGTACTCGACGCATAATTTTTCTATGGGTCTGGTTTACCATTAGTTAGCGTATTCAAAATCAAGATTCCATTACTTTCTTCAATGACTGGAGCAAAAAAAGTAAACTTTTCGAAAACAGTAGCGAATGGTAAGTGATCAAAAAAACAGTAAATTAAAGTGAAAAAAGTAAACCACTAGGAGCTCTGTGAAAATAATTTGAAATAAAGTTCAAATCGATATTATCAGACTTTTACGTACAAAATCCTGATTTTTACATGGTGGAAAAAGAGTAAAGAAATAAGATTTGGAAGAAAGTTAGCCAACAATTTTAGTTACTTTCTAAGAAAACTCTGTAATTTCCTGACTTTTTCCAAGCATAGAAGAAACGTCTGACAGAATTAACAAATTTTTGCAAACAACTTGCCAATGTATAGATAAGTTCGAACAAGATATTTTCACTCTGCTGTTGTTAATATTTTTTTGTCATACCATCCTGGAGCCAATGTTTCAAATCGTCTTGAAATGCACTGAGCCCAAACTTGTAATTATCTTCCTCAACCCATTCGACTGGATGGCTAGACTCAATTGAGACTTTTATAGTTTTCCCTTCACTATCTTTGATATCTTTTAATTGCAAGGTAGTTAAAAATGCTTCATCTGCTACACAATACCACCCTGAGTATTTTCCAGAATAAATGTGGCCATTCTCCTTCAACACGTTCTAAAATGTGAGAAGCACATTAAATAAATTTCAATCTTAGTCTTGACGGGTTGCCACTATTCTCTTATTATAAAAGTTCTTTATAAAATTACTGTTTCAAAAATTTCCAATGTAAGATCTGTATTTTCCATGAACATATTAGTCTTACCCACAATATCATTATCATAAAAATAATAGCTTTGTCTTGATATTTGAGATTGATATATCTATCTATATTTGTATGCATTCCAGGACGTTGAGCACAGATTATATAATTGATCATGATGATCATGAATTGAACGTGATCGTGAATAAAACAAGAAGCTTTCTACCCAAAAATGATGTAAAGCTTTTGAATGACGTGGCTCTGTCGTTCTGATGTATTCTGTATAACCAACGTCGAATGAGTGGCACATATCTTTAAAATGCTGCGATATCTGTTTACAATATTGTTCAGTAGGAAGTTTTGACGCCTCAGCAGCTCGCATTACTTTATTTCCATGCTCATCTGTGCCAGTACTTAGCTGCACAGAGTACCCAAGCATCGACTTATATCTGGCCAACGAGTCGGCTAATATAGCACTGTAAAGGTGGCCTATGTGAGGTCCTGGAAAAATGGCAAGTATTAGTAATGTAAGCTTTAAATACATGTATGTATGAACAATTGAGCTTGACTCTATTTAAAACATGTTTACACCGATATTGAAACATGCAGTTGTTTGATATAGCGTGAATAATTATTGTAAGCAGTTATAGATCATCAATGCAAGATAAGTTCCAATTGTCAGAAAATAATTTTTTTGCAAAAAACTGTGATTTTTAAATGTTCAAAATTTGGATAGAATCGCATTTTAAACCTGGCACTTCTAACATATACAAAGACGAGAGGTTATGTAACCTTACCGGCATTTACGTAGAATATTGGTGTTGTCACGTAAAAGTTCGATGAGGTTACTTTCGAATAATGTCTGTTTAATCTTTGCTTCCATGTTTTATTCAAATTAAGTACTAATAATTTTTGTATCAACGGACTCGTCATTTTCTCACACTTTAAGTTTACGTGAGTTTACGCCGTTTACGAAAAATCTTTAGGCTGGGTTTACATAGTGCGGGGCAGCCAGCTGGCACTCACTACTGCTCGTATGCTAAAAAATTGTGCGCGTCGTGTCCCCGTTTTTTAGTTCCTCTACGTGGCGCTAGTAGACATCAGACACGCTCGCTGCCCTCGCTGACCGCGCGCAAGGTCGTCAGATAACTACTAGCGCCATTAGTGGTCGAAATTGGTGGCAGAATCGAGGGACATTTTGCAAACCACTTTTCACAGCGTGTGTCAGGGGGCTGGTGCGGGGTGAGTATGACACATGCACTGAAATGTATAGTGGGTGTATTCCGCCAGGGAACTGTGGCAGTCCAGTAATAGTATATTTTGAATTTTCTAACTAGTGGTTGGTACTATTTACTGGTCATCTACACTAGGACCTCGATAATTACAACTGCGATAACTGCAACAATACCCACTATGCGACCCATATCGAACGATGTGGTGCGTGGTGGGAGAGTGCCGGCCTCAAACCGGTAGTCTCGTAGCACGATTTTTAAAATAAAGGCGCATTCCGGGGCTCCTCAGAGGTTATGTGTATGTAGAACTCGTTGTTATTCTCGGTTTTTTCGAGGGACAAAGGTGCAATTTGCAAAGGTGCAATTTCATCGCACCAATTTTCGCTAATATTTTCCGATATATATAGGAATATACATATATATACATGTTCGTATATGTATATGCAGGAAGGCGCTAATCGTGACACCCGACCTTAGTACGGCACTGTTAGTGACTATTGCGCATTGTCAGCATGGACGGGGCTTGCGCACCTTCGATTTCTGCAAGTGTGACGCGTTTCTGGTCCCACGCGGTTGCAATTATTGAGGTCCTAGTGTACTGCCAAAGGCCGTATTCGTAAATTGACTGACAGGACTCAAAATTCCCTAGGACAGAGTCGGAGCTATTCACGAACTTGGAAGCGCAAAAGAGATGAAAGATTGCTGACAGTACTGTCAGTTAATTTTCGAACACGGCTCAGTGTTCCACCGCGCTGGACACATTAACAGTGACGGATTTGATCTTCAATTTCGGGTGAGAATTAAAATAAAAATTAAAATAGGTTTAACACAGAAATTTAAAATTGTAAATGAAGATAATGATTATATTTGAATTATAAAAGATTACAATAAACTATATTTATTTAGGATTTGTTCGAGAGGCTATTCTAACGACAATTAACACTCGTTTACTGTCCAGCACGGTGGAACACTTTGGCAGTAAAGGACCAGTAAATACCACCAACCGCTAGTTAGAAAATTCAAAATATACTATTACTGGACTGCCACAGTTCCCTGGCGGAATACACCCCCAGTATCAAAATGCCTGAAATATACTATGCACTAGATTTCATGCATTTCGATTGGTTACCGGTGAACCGCGTGACCGCGCCTATGAAAACTCACCCTTAGGCTGAGTTTTTATCGTAAACTTATAAAGATAGACTGAGCACTTTTATGAGTCGCTTGAAGCAAACATTTGAAGGACAGAAATATGCCGGGAGTACTCCTTTCTCTCTCTGACGATATTTGTGGCGGGGATCGTGGCGGTAGAGGAGAATGAGGCGAAATTATTCGCCTACATCTATAGCTGTTCCACTTCCCATGCTCCGTTGTCTCCCACCATGACGCTGATTGAAAAGAGAGAGCCGTACTCCCGGTATATCTCTGTCTTTTATGTGTAATTGTCAGTGCCTCTTATCGGAGCGCTCAGTCTATCTTTATAAGTCTATGGTTTTTATACATTTTTAAGGCATTGTCGCAGCGTTGACTGAAGATATAGATATACATATATATATAGGTATAGGTATACCTATATGCTTGTAGTAACTTCAGGTAAAATCGGAAAAATTTTAGTGGATTTTGAGGGTGGAAAATTTTTAAAGTTCTAAGGGGTCTATCACTGAATTATGATATAAATTTTAAATAATAGTATTAAGCTACAATTACCGACTCATTCATAAACAACCAACAAATCCACGATATTGTAGTTTGAAAAAAACTTTATGCTAGAAAAGGTATTACAAAAATGTAAAATGGTATAATTTCTGAAAGCTCGTAAGTATTCTATTCAAGGAAGCTTGTAAATCTTGTCATGAAGTTAGACGATTTCAAAATTTTTCATCTGCTTCTCTTGAAGTGAAAAAGTCATTATGCTTTCATCACTTTTCTAGTGATTATCATTATTAGAATTAGTAATTTCAAGTAAATTATTCTTACAGAAAATCTTTAACAGCAAAAGATAAAAGTCTTATCATTTCACTTTTAAGCATATTCTTCTGTACTCTAATACTTATTTTAATCATTTTAAAGAGTTAATACAATGATGTCAATAAAAATAGATGATGAACATTGTTTTGAATACCTTAATTACTTCATGATCTGTTAATATGCTATAGACCCCATTGCGAATTGTTGGATTCATCTGTCAATCTAAGTTTCGGCATTTCATAGTCGAAACTAGTCCAAATAAGTTTATTAATTCTCAAAACTTACAAATTTCCATAGATCAAGTAACATGGGAATAACTGTCGTAACGAATACCGGAAGACGCCGGAGTAAAATCAAATGGATGTCATTTAAATGATTGTGATATTGAATTATTAAAAAAAAAATAATAAATAACAATTGAAAATAATCTAAAAGATAACAGATACGAGATAAATGTGTAGGGGTATCTTACCCCTCTGATGTAACTTTTTGGGCATACCTAAAAGCATGATTCTATTTGTTTCATTCTTCAAGTTGTAATCGATTGAATGAAAACATAAGTAGTAGTTTCCAGATTACTGTGATTTTGTGAATTTGCATGCCTACAACTTTTGTAAATAATCAAAGTGTCATTAACATTTCCTTATGTTCTTCCAATAAGATTGTGTTTAAAAAGCTAAACAGGTCACTTTGACATCGTTGAAGTTATCATCAAAAATTGCCGGACAATTCTAATGCAACTAAACAATCCAATATCATGTGGCTTTGTTACTGGTAGGACATTGATATTCAAAACATTAACTTGAAGAAATAGAAAAATAAATTTATTTTCCACAAATGTAGTACTAATTTGCAAGGGTTGCAACTGTAAAACAAGTACATTTTGATTCATTGAAATTGTGTAGTTTCCTGTAGTTCCCACAGGTTTAAAGGTGAAAAGTAGATTGTTTTAAATATTACATTGAGCCAACAATTTGACGTAAGCCTCATGTATTGGTTCCTTATACTATTTTCCTATTTACTAGGTACTTCTAGTAGTTGTAAAATCAAAACGTCTGTGATTATTGAAAAAAACGTTCGCTGACATCATTTTTAAAAAGAAATTGTAAAGGGTTGCTGAAAAATATTTTGTACGAAAAAGGTTTTGTACAAAGAAAATCCAGTTTAGATACCTGTGTATCATCAAAATTATTAGGAGTCAGAGCAACTTGTCTACTTATTTCATGAAGTTAAGCATTGTTCATAAAAATAACACCATTAGTAATCCCAAACCTAATTTCACGGTGTATAACAATCTCCACATGTAACAGACAGCATAATTTTATTCAACTATATATGTTACCAAATTATATACAAAATAAATATAAACCTGTACAGTTTCTAACTAGTATTAACTGCTTCAGAGGTGGGAACAAGCGAAATCGTTTCTAAATTTGCTATTAAATCCATATGCTTGAAATCGTCAGGTTTCTTAGTGAATTTTTCCAACATTCTTAGCCGATCAGAATCATCGGTAGCATAATACAGCTGCAATTCATTTACCAAGCACTGAGCTTCTTGGACGTTTATTGATTTTGTGTCAAATTCTCCTCTCATCAACACTAGATCTTTTGTCTCTGCAAGTTCGGCGTAATGCGTCATTGAGAGACACTCTGGAGCATTTTCTTTGTGAACTTGATACCATAATAACGGAGTCATGTGTATCTCGGTATCGTAAAATTGAGAAAGGATAAATTCGTACCCTTCTGAACGAGGCAAGGGGAGCAAAAATGTAGGATATTCTTTCCCGCGCTCAAAGAGTTTCTTGTATTGTTGCGCAGACATCGCTCCCGATATGCAGTCTTTTTGTCTGTGATATTCCTGCCATATTTGAATAATCTCGTCTCTGCTTTTTCCCTCTATCAGCTCAACCTTCATAACATCATTAAGACGAGCATCTTTTTTTTGCAAGCCAACATTGATGCCTGGTAGAGACGGTTTTGCCTGAGAAGCTTGCTGAAACTTTCGCGCTTGCTCACGTTTTTCTTTATCGACTCGTAACTTCTTCTCTTTCTCCGCAATTTTTTTCAGAAATTCTTCGGGGCTTGTTTCTTGCAGCTTAGATATTTTCTCGGCATACTTTTCAAAATAGGGATTCGTCTTCAACTCGTCTAAAGCCTTTTCTAGCTTTCGTTCAGAAGTCATGATCGATCTTCTCGACCCCCTTGCTGATTCTTTAATCGTGATATTCCTTGCGACACCGGTCAGAGTCAGCCTTCGTCCCGCGCGAAACAGAACTAATGCCATTTATCGTCATAAATTTCAATTCACAACCACCTACCAATTGCGCAACCACGATTTATAGTTGAAAAATTACGAAGCGGCTACCTGTTTCGCACACCACGAATCGCCATATTGTAACGGGGACTACCGCGCATCGTTTACCTTCTTTGTTATCAGTGACTGATTAGTTTTTCTGCAGAAATATTCCTCTAGAATCGTATCATAATTATAAAATAACATTAACTTTCTGATTTCGAACTACGAGAACATCTCAGATTTGAATTGTTAGTTGTCAGTTGTTTTTAAAATTTATTGATTGACCTTGTCAGTACGATCATTGCGAAGTCAAGCGTGCAACCAAATTTATAATAACTTTAGGTATTTGATTAAATAAAACCTCTTCAGGTCATATACCCGATGTAAAAACAACATCAGAAGTATTTTATTGACGATTTTGGTCTGACTAAATGGTTAATCACGTTGTTTTCATTCATATAGTCATTCGTTTGACGGAGTAACTGTTATTCCATTTCCCAGAATGCATCGTTTCCGCAACGTCAGTAATCAGTTGTGACTGTCGAGCGAAGGGAAAATGTCGGCACGTTGGGGGCTGCTGTGCCACTAGTGACTGTCGCCTCCATTTCCCGTTAATTTCCTATTATTAGTCATTATTTTGAACTCTTTAGTTACTTCGTGAAACCTTCCTTATTCAGAAAATTTTCTGTACGAACATTTATCAACCAACTGGACGCGGGACGGTATTATTTCTGTGGCGTTTTGTGCGTCTTCGTCGCGTCGTCGTCGTTGTGTGGTAACTAAAAAGAGTCCAACATGTCGCTCGCCAACACAAAGATTGAATTTATCGTGGGTGCAAAATATCGGCTGATGAGGAAAATTGGATCCGGATCATTCGGTGATATTTATCTCGGGATCAACATCTCAAATGGCGAAGTAAGACACTAGTAAAAAAAAAAAACCATTTTACGTTAAACTCTCCTCTGTCAAAATTCCCAGTTAAACTTTCCGTTCCCCGCTCGGTCATCGCAACAACAAAAACCCGACACTCACCGTTATGTCATGACAGAACCAGAGAGATAATCCACTAATCCACCTGTATCAAAACTCACTTTACCATTTGGTCACCATTTTTTATTGTCAAACCTAATGCGCGACCTTGTTTGTTGCTAAGACTGTAGATGAAAAAAAAATCAAGCAATAGATGGTTGTAGATGACGGGATTGACTAATAGCATTTTCTACGATTCGCTAAAGTAGGTTACAGGCTGTACAGTTATCAGGAAGAGTGACGTGATACCTCCTTGCACTGTTACCATAAGCAAATAAGATAGACATTATTTTAACGGTGATCGTGAAAATCAATTTCCGAACTAAAATTCCGTCCTTGACGTCCGACCGCAAATTGAATAAAAATTTTCACCTGAATTACCACGTAATTTCCGTTATTTGTAATCATCTTGCTGGTCTGGTATGCCAAATAAAGTTGACTAATTTTCACGATCAATGACGAAATTAGGAATCCACAATATTGCAAGTAGGTAGAGAAGAGAATTCTGAATAGGGTACAACCCTGCACAAAACACACAAAATGAAACACTCATATTTGTAATGGTCAAATATCCTTTTGCAATTCTTTCGCTAAAGCATGTCATTCGTTGTAGTATTAAGGCATCAGATACACTTGAAAATTTTATAACAAATGTATTTCCAACCTTATATTTACTTTCAATTATACGGGATAAAGTAATCAGCAACCTACTCAGAATGTGAAAGCAATTTATAAATGCAGCAGCAGTAGGATTGATTCTGTAAAAATGTGTTGAAGTTCACGAAACGTTATACGCAAAAGTAACGATAAGCAAGGTCAATGGTATTTATGTAAGCGTTAATTCATACACCAAAAATCAACTAGCAATTTCAGAAAAAAATTGCATTTGAAATATATATCATTCTAGTTTTTCAGTCTTACCATTTTGTAAAAATCGTACCAAATTGCTGTACTGACAGGAATTTTTCTGTCAATTAGCTTACAAATTTCAACTTCAATGTCAGCAATTTATAGATCAAATAAAATAAATACTTATAAATAGACAAAGGTTGCATTGTGTTTGCTTGTTCCTCTGACAAATTGCATCAGCGATAGTATGTATAATTATGTATACGTCAAAACTGCGGATATATTTTTGAAAATTTATTGGATTTTTTCTGGATTTATGTAAATAAGAGCATGCTCACACAAATACCACATCAAAATATCACATATGAGTATTATCATGATGGAGTCACAATGATAATGGATATGAATTGGTATAATTAGGGAAAAATTGACACACAACAAGGTTAAATTCAATTCACATAAAAGTTTGTATTATATTTTGTTCGATAATACTTTAGGATCTTATTGATTAAACTTTAAACAAATATTGCAATAAAAAAAAAAAATAAACTTTGAAACACATTAAGGTAGTTGTCGTGAAAAACGCGTACAGTCAGAAAATTCTGAAATTTTGTATATTTATTAACGACATGATAATACAATCACTCTTAAAATTTGAAGTCGATTGACCCTTTCTAACTCGAGATACACTTAATTAAAAATCGGTTCATTAACATGGAGAGTATAGGCACAACATAGTGCTTGTACCAATTTATCAGTCTTAATAAAAAACTAACTCAGAAATTTTCAAAAAACTAACAGTCACTTAATGTTTGTGTTCTGAATTTTTAGAAAAAATGAAATAAAATATCGTCCGTCTCATTGTCAATAAATAATAATGTAAAGTTCAACAGCTTATGAGAAAGTATACGTACTAGCTAGTTGGACAGAAACAACTTGACAACGCTGTACGTGAGTATGGATATTATTTGCGCGGTAAATTCAAACGGACGGAGGGACAAATGGATATACAATAATATTTTCAGTACTCATATATTTATTGCTGATAAAATATTTAAAATTTTAACTTGTACAAGAATAATTTCAACACAATCTTTGTATTAAATATAAAGGAAACACAGGATGCAATAATACAGAAGCATCTGAAAATTAAACTTGTAAATATTAATAATAAATGATATAAATATAACGCGACATAAAAATTTCCTTTAATCATATGTGTTTTTTATATTTTAACAAATGAACATTTTTGTAATTATATACTTATCCGTAGTGACTTTTTCTAGACAAGAAAGAAATTAAATATTAAATAAAATTTAACGTGAAACTCACATAGTCATTACAAATAAAATATACTGTATATTTTTGGTAACACAATAAAGAATATTAATATAATCTTTGTGTTAAACTTAAATTAAACACAGCATATAACACAACTGAAGTTTTTTAAACTCAGATGATATAAATAATAAATGGAAGAAATATTACGTGAGTTACATATATTGCACTTGATCACATATATTTTCGGACTTAAAGTAGGTTAGGATTTGCGCAATTCATTACAGAAACGTTCACAATAAAAGAAAAACATACCGAATACAACTTTTGTGTTGAGATCCGAGTGTTTGCCACTGTCTTTGGTAACATGAACTTTACCTGTTTCAACTATATTTAATATACAACACTTCTTACATTGTATAAAAAACGTGGAATGAAGACCTGAACGGATTTCTTTTTTTATTCTCTTTAAAGATAACGTTTCATGACAAACTTTGCACTCTAAATTATCTTCAATTTCATCGACGTCAATTATACGTTTCCCAACTTTCACGTTAGAATCATCCTCAGTTTCATTTTCCACTTGTGATTCCATTTTTCGTATTCGGCCTTTATCAATTGATTTAATCAGTCGTAGACATTTATCTAACACTTCTTTTTAATAAAACTTCCTTTATATCTTAAATTTTCTGACATTATTTCACTTATTGTAGACGCAGTTAAAAACATAAACACAAATCACTGAATCTACGTATCAATCTATACTGTACATAGACTTAGTCTCCAATATATCAAGACTGTTGGGGACTAAGTAACGTTGCCGGATTGCAATGTATAAAAATGTTTAAGAGCATTGGTGTATACGTGCATATAAGTACTGTGTGGGTAACGTCTCCATGGGTACAGTCTTACACGAAAATTATAGCACATTCTGCTACAAGCTCGTGTGCTCTCTAACCGCGCGCATGATACAACACTTTCTTACAATATTGTACCACGACAACTACCTTAACTTGATATTTTGACACAGTCCAAATTATTATTGAGTGTGAAATTCAGTAGGATAGGGAAAAAAATAAGAAACTTTCAACAACTTTGAAACTGATGTCTATGCCTGAGTCCTTTTCAATTCATCTTTATCTGCAAACCTAATTCAGAAATAAGTATCGTATTAGTTAGTAAAGTTATTATGACGATTTCATGCTTAGGAAAAACCGTTATTTCGCGATTTTGGAATTGTCTGAAATTCAGTAAATTGTCATAAAACGAAACACACACGCATATTTCAAAATCTCAGTTTATTCAAAATGATTGTAATATTAAGAAAGTAGTGAGCTTTTCTCTAATATTTCATTGCGATAACGTTACTAACTTCAATCTTGTGAATAAGTAGCAGAGTAATGAAAAATTATTGCAAAAATCAAGAAAACTGCTCGAAATTCATGCCCACAAATGTGAATGTTCCTTACTTAATTAATAACGACTTTGTTTCAGGTGTACTAACTGTACAATGAAAATATTTACATCTTTTATTCTACCTCAGAACAAGTCGTTAAAAGCCATTCAATTCATAGCGATAAAAGATTTGAAAAATTGCTAACAGTCAGGGAGTTTTGTGTGTTAACCAAAAGTAGAATATTATGCTTAAGCATAAAGAAATCACACTTGCCAGTTTTTGAGCCGAGATTCAATATCCCATAATTATCATCAAACTTTTACTAATAATTATGTGTTATGTGTTGTGTTAGAATCATCGAATACTATTTATAATGATAATTGATTTGAGTAGCAGGAAATAACAATTTATAATATTTACAAAAGTGTAGATCGTCCTTTCGTTATATGATATAAAAAATCTTTCCATACTAATACTAGTGTCTGAAAGATGATAATAACCATGGTTAAGTAATAAATATAGGGAAGAGTGGGTAAAATGGGCCTCGTTTACAATTAAACAGGATTTCAAAAAATGTCAATAACGCTTGAAATGTATTTTTAGTCCAGAGATAAAGGAATTTTGTTCTCGAAATTGGTCTAACGTTATTCCTTCCTCAAAGGGCTCAATTTTCCCCCTCCCATCAATATAATAACATTAACCGAAGAAAAGAGTACTTATACTATAACTTTGCTACCTGAAACTGCAGTTTCAGAGTGGTACAAAATGGATGAGGTTGACGTTAGCTGAGATATTTGTAAAGATATATTTTTTAGGAAAATTGACTGTTATTTCGCAATCTTCAGACTGTTTGAAATTTAGTAAACTGTATAATATAGCATGAAGAATCTCATATTTTGCTTCAAAATTGTTTTTAAAATTGAAAAATGGTATTTTCTATTGCAATCTTTCCTTACTTTAACATTATTAACTGCAAACTCATGAAAATGGTGACTGTTATGGGGAACAGCAGATCGTTATCTGGTGATTAGTCCTAGTATTAAATTCTAATTTATAATCCCCGGATAAACTTTGCACCCTTACACCTTTTAAAACCCACAATTCATGTTCTTTTTCTGACATTCATAAGTTTTGAGGTATTGTTTGGACAATAATTTTTTGATTCCTAAAATCGTGATAATCAATATCGGCCAATTCTTGGTTTCTAAAATCCATTGGAATTTATTGTTTCCATGTCACGGTGATGTAATAATGAGGCTAGAATTTTATTCGCTTGTTATTTTTCACTGTGTGACAAAAATCGTCATAAACATATATGGTCAGTTTAAAAATCTATCGAAGTATTTATTCTTAGAAGAAATCTGGGGATAACATTTTTTCTCCACTGCTTAGATTCCACTTGAACAAGCAGCAGACTGGTGCAAGAAATTGTACGTATATTTTTTCAAAACTTAAACCAGTCTAAGATTAACCTGCCTATAAATGAGGGAATGGTCAAGATATATATATATATATATCGAGTAGAGAAAAATATGAATAACAACTATGCTGCAAGTTATTGCCTCGTGAGGCTAATTCTGTAGCACCTGAATATGACATTTTTTTGATATACTGTCAATTATATTTATTGAACGATGAATGTTGCTGGCTCAGGCTTTTCATCTTGTTCATATATTTATTATTACATTAGCTTTCCCAATTAAAACTTGTGACATTAACAACTCATGTACTATTTTATAACTCTGCTATAGGAAGTTGCAGTGAAACTGGAAAATATGCGAGCGCGCCACCCGCAGCTCCTCTACGAATCCAAATTATACAAAATCTTACACGGAGGAATCGGAATACCTCACATACGATGGTAATTATTATACTAGATTCAAACTTATACATAATAAGTGTAAACTTATTAATCAGTATTAAGAAAAACGAGTTGAAAATATAGTCGTCGCTTACAGTGAAACATAGTACCTTTTTATGGAAGGATTTCTTACAAACCAGGAAAAACAAAACAAAATTGGGGGATATTAAAATTTTGAGACATTTCCAAATGATTGCAATACGATGCAAAATATTTTCTACCCAATCAATGTTAGGCGCTAAAATAAATTCATGCTACAAGGTGTTCAGTGGTTAAAAAAAGCCTACATACGCGAAACAGAAGTGGAATGTACATCCATACAACTGTAAAATTAATTATAGTCTGATTTGCATGCATAAAGTATTTATTAGGCATAAATGGAAGCCAGTCTACGAATGAGCAAAAAAACCCATTTCAAAGTTTTTACAATTTATGAATGATTAAAATAAAATGTTGATTTCTTTGCTGTATAAAGGGTCCATGTCGATTTTAAAATCTTAGACTTGTCAAGGAATTCTAAACTGTTCAGTTACTGGACACCTTGTGTTACAATTTAGTGATAATTCACTTTACTATTAATGAAATTCATTACATGATCAGAAATATAATGCCGACATTTTTTTAAGTAGATATTAATTGGTATTAGGAAGTTCGTAACGTTACTATAACTATACATTTTTAGCAAAACTTATTACTTTGCAAATTCAGGATTTTATGAAATTCACTAAAATGCAATACAGCAGCATAAACAATATAGAGCATTACTTCGTTCGTCCAACCTAATATCGAGAGAGCGGAGCTTTAATCAATCGAAAACCTGATGAACAAGGTTCTACTGTACTCATATGTTGTAAATTTAACTCCTCACTTCCAAGATATTTTATAGTTACAAACTGCTGGTTTTTCGTCCAATGTTTTGCTGTGCTAACGTTACTAACTTCATCCTTTACATTTTATTTAACTCTTCACAGTCAGATTAACAAATTATTTCACAGTAGCCACACTGGATCGAGTACCCAATCAGTTTCGAAAAATGATTGTGAGATAACTATCCGTCCGATGCGAATCAAAGAGTTACAGAACATGCCTTGAACATTCTAGACTGTGGACGAAAAGTCGGTTCATAAGAAATCAAATTGCATTATGTTAAAAAATATTCATAGAGGAGAAAATGCTCCAAAAAGACATTTTCACTCAAAAAATCATATCGTTGTCAATTTATTATATTATCAACTAAAACTTGGAGGTGATACCCCTTACATGTGATACTTGTGAGAAAAAAAAAGTAGTGGCATAGTGCACTTTCTAAAGAAGCTTTTTCCTGTGCGCGATGCTGCTTGATCGGCTGTCTGGTCAACACTGACACTTCATTGATGATTCAAATAACTAACAGCTCGTACTTATAGGGGATAGTTCTAACCCCCGGTATATGGCTACTGAAGTCTCATTTGAAGCCAAAGACCATTAGATACTTAGATGAAGCCGAAGGTAGCAGCCAGAGTTAGCAGCGAAATGTGTTAAACTTTTTGGAAATAGAAAAATGCAGTTTAATTTTATCCTCATTATTCTATCAAAGTATTTAGGGTTCAAGATATTTCACGAAATTTTGATTTTCAGCCTCGACTAACTAATTCGAATGAACATTAGAACGTTTGACTGCTAATTCTGGCTGCTAGCTTCAACTTCGTGATATTTAAGCCGAAAGTTGATAGATGCGTCGATTCTAATCAGTGTGAATACAATAGCTTAAATAATGAAATACCCTTGTGTTACAATTTTCTAGCTGTCACAAACTGTATAACAATCCTTAGAACATAAATCCATTTTAAAAAATGTATATTTCTAGTTCGGGAAGCGTTTTCCAGTTGACAAGATGATTTTCTAATTGTGGCACTTTTTGAAAACTTTGTAAAATCAAACACTCTTGCTATTCCAGGTATGGCCAGGAACGTGAATATAATGTGCTTGTTATGGATTTGTTGGGACCTTCCTTAGAAGATCTCTTTACATTCTGTTCGCGAAGGTTTACGATAAAAACAGTATTGATGCTGGCTGACCAAATGATTGGACGAATTGAATTCGTCCACTGCAAACATTTTATTCATAGAGATATAAAGCCAGACAACTTTTTAATGGGAATCGGGCGCCACTGCAATAAGGTGAGTCAAAAAAACAAAGTCACTAGGCGTGTAATGGTATATCTCTAAATACTAATACATGCTTATACTGGTACCAAGGCTTAAATACCTGGTTATTCAGATGTAGCGTCGGTACGTGAAATACTTGTCGTTTTTTGTATACAAATGTTTGTTTGATCAATAAATGCATTAGCGTTCCGAAACAAAATCTAATTTAAATTCAGCATGCTGCAGTCTTATATTTTGCACATCTTTTTATCACTATTATTACAGTCCCTAATATTTTTTTCCCAATCAAAGTTCACGGTACTTTATAAATTATTTTACAGCTCTTCATGATAGATTTTGGACTAGCAAAAAAATACAGAGACAGTCGCACCAGGTCACATATAATATACAGAGAGGATAAGAATTTGACGGGAACAGCAAGATATGCTTCAATTAACGCCCACCTTGGCATTGAGCAAAGTCGCCGTGATGATATGGAATCATTGGGTTATGTTCTCATGTACTTCAATCGAGGATCTTTGCCTTGGCAGGGACTCAAGGCTGCTACCAAAAAGCAGAAATATGAAAAGATCAGTGAAAAGAAGATGTCCACTCCAGTTGAGGTTTTATGTAAGGTGAGTTACACGATTTGAGATAGTCTCTTCAAGTCTCAATCCGGTTTCTTCGTTGAAAAACAAATTCAGGACCAACAACGAATTCGTTTTCTCCGAAAACACTTTTCAACTTTTTTTATTTATTTTTTTTTCCTAATAAACAAGTCTCGTAATTAAAACTGTATTCAGATATTCGGATCAGATTGGAAAGGATCTGAAATAAGTAGGTTTTTTTATACAATATACAAAATTTTGTATCGGGTTTCTAAAAAAACTCTGTAAAATAATGGAATAATTGATTCATTCAATCTAGAATATTATCTTGTTAACAATTTACGCGTTTTGTACTGAGGAAAACAGCCTATGAAACAATTTGCAAATAAAGTAATTAAGTATAAGTCATTGTAAGTATCAGACCACTGAACAAAAACACTAGCAGTAACTCCTATTGTAAAAAATGTGAGGTAAATATCAGTTACATGATTCACTTTCCGACACAGAAGCTAAGTCTGTCAGTTGTGTTAATTCTCTTAATAAATATTGACACAATTATTTATTTATTTATTTATTTATGATTCTAGGGCTTCCCAGCAGAGTTTGCGATGTACCTGAACTACACACGAGGGTTGCGATTTGAAGAGAGTCCTGACTACATGTACCTGCGACAATTGTTCCGCATATTGTTCCGGACCTTAAATCATCAGTATGATTATACTTTTGACTGGACAATGCTAAAGCAGAAGGGGGCCAACCTGAACTCTGTCAGTGGTCCATCTACGGGAGGTCCAGGCATACCGAGCCAAGGACCACAAGGTCAGGGCCAAGGTCAGACAACTACTCAAGCCAATGCCCAGACAGGTGCGTCCATTGGAACACATCCTACTGCATACAAGTGACGATGGTTACCTGGTTAATACTCTCATATGAAGCAGCCCACCTTGTCGAAACATTGAGGTTTCTTTCAACAAAATTCAGAATTAAACAGAGCCTTATCCATGACCATTTATCGGTTATCAATCGGTATCCAATACATCCAGTCATATTCCGTCAATCAAATTTTATACGTTTGAAATTTATTGAACAATTTTCTTCAGAATTATGTTTTCCGTATAAAATTGGACTTAACCTTTTCAGAACTGTTGTCCATTTCAGTGGATATACATTTCAAAAATTCATAACTAAAGTTTCACTCATCCGATTTTTCTTAAAAGATGGGTTTTGTCAACAGTTCCAATACCTATCTGAAAAAAAATATATTGAAGACTGTCCCTTCATTTAAGTATATTTTCTAGTCATAGAACTGGAGCTGAAGTAGACGAAAAAAGTTCTCGTTCTCGTTTCGATTTTTATGGGCTATTTGAAATTAATTTTTTCACTGGAAAAATAATATTTATGTTTTTAGAAAATTCTCAAGTGTTATGAAAGATATATAATAAGCTCAGCACCTATTAATGCACAGTTGTAACCTTGAAAAACATTACACCTCCACTGTAATGGACATGTGTATAACTTTTGATATAGGTTTAAGGAAAATCTAAAAAAAATTAGATATAGTAGAAAAATGAAAATCGAAATATTAAAAACAAATAATTGCCACCGTTAGATTTCATTCAGTTCTGAAAGGGTTAAATAGAAGACACTTACACATTGAGTTGAGCTGAACGTATTTAGACGTAGAACATCGACGATGAAGTATTTAGTAAATCAAGCATAAATGTAGTCCAAATCCTATCTTAAAGCATCGATCTTGCTATGCCTCTCCTGAGATCTTGAATGAATTCTTGAAAGATGAAATTAGTCAAAATCATTATTACGTTGTAAATTTAAGTCAAATTTTGCAATAAAATGCCAAGGAAAATTCTTAGGCAACAACCTATGATAAAATACGTGTAATATAATTCAATGATTTAGATACACATCTTCTCACCAGAAATTCTTGGATTTATTCTAAAACATAGATCACATGATTTAAAAGGTGATTTTTTTTTTTAAACTCCATCTTGTTCCAAAAAGGAGTGAAACAAACTAAAATTTGAAAAATATGAGAAATGCTGACTAGAGATTAGGTTTTTCTCTATTCCTCAAAACATCACGATCACGGTGTTACATTCTAAACCCCTTTTTGATTATTGCAATACAATTAGTCTACTTCCTTTTACTTACACCAAGGCTCAATATGCGCTTGATGTAATCTGTAAAGGGCCTAGCCGGGGTTGCATATGAAATATCCCCCTGAACCGATGTGGATTTACTATACGCCACATTTTAGGGCTACCTCCAAAACCTGGTTCACCCAAGTTTAAAACCTCTATTTACATTATTACGCTGGAAACTCAGAATAACGTGGATTTCCGTTTTTTCGCGATTACTACGCCATTTTTACTGTAAAAAATATGAAAAAAATTGGAGATCTGGCGGATATCGATGTACATACTCCAGAATTTTTTCGAATTTTTTCGGACCAAATTCGAGCTCTGAAAAATCTTTTGAGGTTTAAGGCCGTCCTCTAGTTTCTCGGGTCGAAAAAATCGATTTTTTTTTTTTTTCATAAATCACATCTACAACATGTGTAGAAAATGTGTGCCAAAGGATTTTTCGATATTCGAAGTGGTTCACAAGTTACGGCCCTGGAACGGAGCAGGAGCGCGCGCCGGGCTGCTCCGAAAGCCGAGCGGCGCTGACCATTGTATTGATATCCCTAAATCTAACTGCTACCTGAACCTTTTGTGAATTAGGCCCGAGTAAAGGGGAGCCGAGACCATTGACAGACGCTTTCGAATATTGACTAAGACGCCGTGAAGTTTTAGTTCAGTTTTGCTGTGACAGTTGCGAAGCGTACTATATTTTCTCTTGCGAGTCGCACGTAGCTGATTTTTTGAAAATAATTTTCAAAATGTTCAAGAAAGGAAGTAGAGACGCCCCGGCTCGTTACGATGGACCTAAAAAGCGAAAATTCGCAGGCAACCGACACACTTTTGAACAAGACAAGTCGTTTACATCGGCGTCAGCGACGAAACTTCGTCAAAATAAAAATTTTGAAGTGAACGTTGAACAGACTGTTTTGTATTGTATTTTGAATTTTGTGAGTGTATTTTCAACCATTTCTTCGGCTGTTATTTGTAAAGAGTGCAAAAGTACGGTGACTTTCCATCAACGTGATATACGAGGATTGGGCTTTAAAATTTCTGTGGCGTGCAAGTGTGAGAAAGAAAAGAAATAGATTCATGCCCAAAAATCTGGACTTTTGCTCCGAAGCACCTCCATTCTGGGCCAAAAGTGGTTGAAATCGCCACGTTTCTCGCTGTCATAATCTTCAACGAAGGATTCGAAGCTATCCTGAAAACCTTGGAAACCATGGGAGTGAAAATCGGCCCACAAGCTAAAGGATATGTTCAACAGCGTGATAGCTCTCGGATCGACCGTTCAGAAAGGCGCACGAGCGATGTTGTAAAACAGGCCCGAATCACGAAAAGAGAAGACAGAGCAGCTCTGCGTGACTTCGAAGAAGAAGAGGAAGGCCTATTGTATGGTCCAGGCATCGCAGATTGACGGTGAGATGGAATTTTTAGTATAAATCACATGCGCGAACTTTCAAACGCGTTTTTCTCGAAACACCATTTTTCGAAACGGTAACCACGATATTTCAGAAACTATTGCACCGATCTTGTTCAAATTTATACAGCATCTTTAATATGTTATAAGCCAGCGATTGAACTAGGATTATCATGATTGCTTCGATAGTTTTTTTCATACGAGCGAAAAACTTAAGAAAAAATGAGTAAAAAATAGAATGTAATTTTCAAAAGTGTATAAAAAAGTCAATTTTTGTAATTTAGAATTCACTCTAGTTCAATCGCTAGTCTTGAATATGAAGATTAAAATGCCGTTTGGTTTTTTGATTTCAGATAAGCAGAACAGCCGCAATCTTGGTTACCGTCAAGCACCTCTTTTACTTGATGTCTTCCTGTCGGCCACTATAACTGCTATTCTATTATATATTTTGACTTCAAAAAATTTGTAAAGCTTATTTAAATGTTAATAAAGATTATGCAAAAATAATGAGATTGATTATTTCGATGCTTTGCCCGTAAAAAAATTATTGAAAAAGCCATAAAAAAACAGCCGAGAAACTAGAGGACGGCCTTAAATTGTCGATCTTTTATTAATTTTGAAGAGTGACTAGCTTCTTTTTTATTACAGTATGTTCATTGCGTTATTTTTGATTTCCTGTAATTTTTTCGGATTTTTCGGAAAGGTGCACCATTGTTAAAAAAATCAAAAACTAATTTTTCAATGGTTTTTTGGGGGAAAAGTAACTCAATGTCAACTCAATCATCGGGGGGACACATTTCCGTGATCTCATGATTCTTTGACATAGGTAAAAATATTCCCTTATTTACTGAATGAATGAACAAATTCATTTTTGGTTTTATAATATTTTAGCTATAATAATTTTTCATCTGTTTGAGAAGTATATCAAACAGATTTGAAATTACATAATGTAAAAGATGTGTACAACATAATGTATTCAGTCTTCATCATCATTGATAACAGGATTGAAAATTCTACTTAATACCTCTGCAGGCCTTATAATTTTCGCGAGATATCGAGCATTAGTTATATAAGAAATTATTGCTGCTACGTGTGAACAACATCCGACGGTACGACTCCCGTTCGCACATTCGCAATAATAGCGCTTGATGCCAGAGTATCCAGTTGAGTTGGGGACATAATCGATGTAGCATCGATAAGTTTTTCTATTTATGTGTCGCGATCTGACTTCGATTTTCAGTATATTGCTCTTTTCTTTGAGATAATGAAGACTAATCTTATTATCGTCATCGATAATTTCTGCCAAGTATGACACTGCTTGACTCAATTGGTACGATCCAGTGAATGCTCGATATTTCGCGAAAATTATAAGGCCTGCAGAGGTATTAAGTAGAATTTTCGAAACCTAGCAGGTCAATCCTGTTATCAATGATGATAGTGATGAAGACTAAATACATTATGTTGTATACATTTTTTACATTATGTAATTTCAAATCTGTTTGATATACTTCTCAAATAGATGAAAAATTATTAAAGCTAAAATATTATAAAACCAAAAATGAATTTGTTCATTCATTCAGTAAATAAGGGAATATTTTTAACTATGTCAAAGAATCATGAGATCACGAAAATGTGTCCCCCCGATGATTGAGTTGACATTGAGTTACTTTTCCCCCAAAAAACCATTGAAAAATTAGTTTTTGATTTTTTTTAACAATGGCGCACGTTTCCGAAAAATCTGAAAAAATTACAGAAAATCAAAAATAACGCAATGAACATACTGTAAAAAAAAGAAGCTAGTCACTCTTCAAACTTAATAAGAGATCGACAATTTAAACCTCAAAAGATTTTTCACAGCTCGAATTTGGTCCGAAAAAAATCGAAAAAATTCTGGAGTATGTACATCGATATCCGCCAGATCTCCAATTTTTTTTCATATTTTTTACAGTAAACATGGCGTAGTAATCGCGAAAAAACGGAAATCCACGTTATTCTGAGTTTCCAGCGTAATAATATAGATAGAGGTTTTAAACTTGGGCGAACCAGGTTTTTGAGGTAGCTCTAAAATTTGGCGTATAGTAAATCCATATCGGTTCAGGGGCATATTCCATATGCAACCCCGGGTAGGCCCTTTCGAATTCGACTAGACTTTAATTTTTTATTATCACTCATGCAAGTATGGTAATATGTGGTTTATGGGAAATTAGTGCTAAATAGGCGAGAACGTTTCCAGGTGGGTCATTGATTCAAAATAATTATCACTACTCTGGTATTTTTAAATATTTTTGGTTCTAGAGTAATAGAACTATGCTTAAAAAGCTAGCTCTATCTTTGACTGAAGATTCGCAAAAATGGTCACCCATGTGTAAATTAGTGTGATGCTCTGTTGAGACTAGATATGCCTGGGAATAATAAAATCTTACACTTACCGACGCTCTTGTGGGATTCGGTGGGATTCTATTATAAATGAATCAGTAACTACAGAAAAGCGCAATTTCCCCAGTCCACTTCACTGCCTCTTGGCTGTCTTTTTAAATTCAAGGGCCCCTCTGTCTTGCTAAATTGAACAAATTTCACAAACTCTTGAGTCCATCTATTTATATTTCACAAATTTTATAACACAAATATGTCACAGCCACATATTTATATCAGCTCATAGTTTTTCTTTGGACTATATTGGTCATACCATTCACATTCGTTAAAATCGTATAATTTTTATTACAATTCTGTTCAACAAAACCAATCTTTAGAAAAAAAAATTCCTTACGTAATCGATATGGAATCAAAATTTATCTAATTGAAACCCAATTCCGATCTAGCATTTACTTGAAGCATTAAAAGTAGTCACAATGTTTCTTAAAACCTTACACGTTAAAAATGTGAGATTTATTTTACATAGAAAATGAAAAATGCTTACAATAGTAGAATTTGCCATAGGTTTTGTACTTAAGAATCAAAAGATTTACTTTTGCACGCGTAATCATGGCTCATTTCACGTTGTTACTCTGAAGTCTAACAAGTTGGATAAAGATCTGTTATATTCTTCCTCTTGAATACCAAAACCGTCCTCACTGTATTTCTATCTGTCAGATCACAGAAATATTATCTATATTAATTTGGTAAACTGTGATTTGAACTGTTTAGTTGATTAGTTTCGGACAATAGAGCAGCGAGTGGTCCAGCGCCTGTGGAGTGGAGATCTTCTCTGTGTACAGCATGGCATTTAACTGTTGATTAGACGAAAGAACTAATTGGGCTAAATTCACACCATCTAAACAATGAAACTTCATAAATTCTGAACTCTGTTTGAGATTTCTTTTTTCCTTGGTTTTTTTAGTAATTACTATTTTTTTATATGAGAATATGAAAAAATACAGATACTTTGAAGAAAAAAAGCCTTAGTTTTACAGAGTATCATTGTTTTATTTGTTCTTGGTGTCAATGGACTTATTATTGAAAAAAAAGAACTAGCCATGGGCGAGAGCGAAGTGATCAAAAAGTTCCGAGCAGCAGGCGTCGCCGTAGTTCTTCATGCTGAAAACAACTTAACGAAAAAGGACTAGCTACACCGTCTTCCTATCCCATTTACTTCATAATAAACCAAACCCTACTGTTGAAAAACTTCAAAAAACCTGTAAAAAAAAATATACGAAAACTTATCTAAAGAATGCAACATCCCACACAATTGTTTGGCGAAAGCTGTACTCTGAGTTTGTAGCTTAAATTACCGTTTTTATTATATAAAATTTGCCAATATCGTCAAGCACTTAATTTCAATGGATTAAATTTTCCCAAAATTTACTCACTTGAAATTTATATGTGCCCTGAGTACAAGAAAGGTATTGCTCGATTATATTTTATCTCATTTGACAAAAAAAAAAAAATGATGAATTTTTCAAGTCACTTACAGAGGTGGGTGTAGATTGAATTTTAGACATTGTAAAGGTCTTGAGTACAGGTATAGTCATTGATTTCCCTAACTTTTGTAATTTTGATTTCTCTTTAACGTTTGCCTTTACATCCGATCGTTGAGTAACTCAGGAAAATTTTTTCGTTGAATGTTGCTGCTACTACTACTACTGCTGCTGCTGCTGCTGTTACAATCACTACCGAAGCATATAGTAAAGAATAAGAGACATGAATAAATAACAATAGTCCTGTGTAGCTGAGATCATACTTGTAATATGCTAACAGTGATTGAATATTCATTGCAATCGATTCTTGTAGTTGTCGATTTAAGTGTGACCAAACAAAGGTGTACCAGAATAAAATGATACACTTTTCATTTTTAAGAAACCTGTCTATGAATTGATTGATATGTCTTGCTTCGATTACGTTCTCATACGTATGGGACATCTCGATCAAGATTCTACGTCGATGACTCAGATTGGCTTTATAATGTTTTGTATGGAAGTACATGAAGAAAAACGCAATCTCAATTTTTTTCACAATTTTTCGACCCAGCGTATCTGAAGTATGATTTGAAAACTTGGAAAAAAAAAAACCCACTTTCTAAAATCCGAAACAATTTAGAAAACATCTTTTAAAATATAAGAAAATTTTTGATTCCTATCAGAAAATGGAGATTTCATAACTTCAAAAAAAAAAAAAGATTATTATTGGATTGCATTTTTGACACAAAAATGAACATAAAAGCTCATTATAATATTTCTGATCAGATATTTTTCGGCCCATATTATAATGAGCTTTTATGTTCATTCTTGTGTCAAAAATGCAATACAATAATAATAATAATTTTTATTTTTTATTTTTAGAAGTTATGAAATCTCCATCGATATATTTTCGACATAATAGGTGTCGAAAATTTTGATATATTTTGAAAATTTTTTCTAAACTTTCAGATTTTAGAATCTGGGATTTTTTCAAGTTTTTAAATGATATCTTAGGTACGCTGAGTCGGAAAATGCTAGAAAAAATTGCGTTTACGTTTTTGTCATGTAATTGTAGAATCTCGATCGTGATATCATAAAATGCCCCGTATACATATGTTTCATATACGTTGAGAGTAGAACAATATATACCTATGTGTGTGTACATTCTTTCTTTATTTGAGATTATTATGAACGTGGTGCACTAATTGTCAATCAACAAAATCTTTAATATTATTTCTATGTAGTAGTCATAAAGTATGCCATTATGGTCGCGTTTTCGTGCCATAAAATTGAACTTGACGGATAAGTGTTCAATTGGACATAAGTTCAATTTTACGATTGGGAAACGCAACCATAATGGCCTACCTTACAATTACCATATTGAAAAATAATGTTACCACTATGGTCGTGCAACTTTCCGACCTTGGTACGAGAGCTGCTATTCTTTCAAATCATATTAATTCGAATTTTTCACAATATTTATTATGTTAATTATATCGCTTGAATGAAAAAACGTATTGTTTATTCATGTTCACAAAATTTATAGTCTAAATGCAAAGATTTATCGAAGAATTTGGATTTAATTATTTTAATGTTTTTTGCTTAACTGGAGTTGATCCACTGTAATCTAACACTCCAAACCACGCTTCTACTTGTGACTAACTGATGCTAACATTTCAACAAGAATTTTTTTCTCGTTTGTTTCAGGAACGCGTTAAAGCTCCGAATGCCCCCTGATAGCCCTGAATCAGTTGCGATTGCTAAAAGTGCCCCGAATGCGAGACTTAACATAAAATTGACATTGAATACAATGAGCTGAATTACATGTAAAGTATTTGGATACTAAAAAGACGACATTTTATTGAATGAACAAAACAACGTTGTTCATAAAGTGAAAAATTTAGGGAAAATTTTTAAGTAAAATATAGAAAAAATTTTTAAAAAAAAGTGAATTAGCATTGGACCATTTTCAATGAATGCTTATCAGAAAATTCAGAGCTGAAGCAAACTCAATTTCCTATCTTTCTAGTATTTAAAGCTTTCCTCATAATTCAGTTCGACGATTGATTACCCGGATGAGAGATTAGGCGTGAGGTTGGCTTGTTCTCGTACCATTGCAGTGATTTCCATTATTCATACTTTTGTGGTAAATTACAAAATTAAATATTCAAAAGATTCCTTACACATTTTCATTCAATACACACTGTTGATTTTGCAAGTTCAAAATCTTTCATTGCTGCAAAGGCTGTGCAAAAAAGTTTAGTATATATATATATATGTATAAAATGTAAAATGAAGGAACAGCACTATTATATTAAGATTGTTCCTTATTACCGTACAGGGAAATGTTTTAACTTTTATTTTTCTCCATCTCAGTCACCTTGTTATTTTAAGCCAGCATATTGTTTAAACCACAGCTTTATTCTTTAGATGAACACAAAAAATCTCAACTTTGATGTTGTCTGTGTCTTCTTGTAAATGTTAGAATATGAAGTGTTAATTTGGTTAATGAGTGAAGGGTGAGGAGTCTTTAAACAGCATTGTATTCGAAATACCATCAATGCTATAATAAAGGAAAAGGTTTGCAGGCCGACCTCGTACTTACTCTCACTATTGCAACCGTTTCTTGTGTTTCTCGCGTGTGTCGAGAACAAATAAATAAGTGGCCAGAAAGCCATTGTTCTGACTGCGCCAGGATAGAAATTGAGAGTCTGAATGCAATAGGCCCAACAATTCACAGAACAATTTTAAAATTAAGAAACAAAAAAATGAAAACCATGCTCAATAAAGCACGTGTTTATTATAATAATGAGTCGAAAATTTAAAATAAATAATAATTAATGAACAAACGAATGAATGAGTGAGTGGAAAATGTGTAAATGTATTATGAGTGATAAGTTAATTAATAAATTAATAATACATGCACATGATACTAAATGGTATATTATAAAAATACGACAGTAACTAAGATATGAGTTATTTCATAAATATTGAAGGTTTATTGCTCCCTTTCTCTCCGTAAATAAAAAACAGAATACTGATGACAATTTAATATTGTACTACGTGTCTGATCATCCTTTCAGATAATTTGACCACTTCCCTCCGTTCTCCCATATATTTCCTGATATCTAAATTCAATTGACTATCAACAAATCTATGTACAATACATACGCGGTTTATCCGTGTGTACTTTTCGCGGTTTTTAGAATTCCCGGGTATGTGATTTTTACTACTGTCAACAATATTCCTACACTACCGAAAGAAGTGACATTCATTATGCTAAGAGGATTGCTCATGCGACTAGATATATTCACTTTAGGAATAACTTAAGGAATCCCGTTGACAGTAGTTTGGCGATCATTGGAAATCAACAAGAAGCTGTTAGATGTGACACCACCTCACACCGTAAACAGCATTGAAAGTTGCCCGAATGTATTTGCTGACTGACAAGTATTTTGGCGAGTTACTGGGATATGGTGAATTTGTTCCGATAGACAATCCATGGAAAACTATAACAGAACTCATTGAGAATTGCAGACATAACTTTCTATATAAGTTCAAAGACACTAGCCTCGGGCAGGTCCTAGAGGTTTTCTCTTGAACTCTGGAAATGAAGTGAAGATGTTCACTTTAATCAAAAAATACCGTGGAGTGTTGGATTATAATGGCACCACACTGAATACCTCAGAATGATTCTTTATATTGCGTTCTGACACATCCAAATTAAATTGGTTCAATTCTGTTTCATGAATGAATCTTGCCGTCTATGAGCTATTGAGCTTCCGTATCTTATAAATCTTAATCTGTCTGCATTTCAATGTTATCTTCTACACCTTCTACATTATTGACTTCCTTTAAGACTTAACTTCTTGGAGAACCAATCATAATCAGAGCATAAACCTACGTGTTTACACCTGTCGTCATCTTAACACCTCTCATGACCTGACTCATTAAGCGAAATTACTACGTTAATGGTTCATGAATCCTATTTAAATCATCTTGCTTACTTGCTCCAAATCATCCTAAATATTTACAAGCTCTATCCACTTTTTGTTTCCGGTGAGTCATGAATAAAGGACAAGATTTGGTGTCAGCATAACGATCTCTTGAGTAGTTGGGGTACTTCCCCCTCGATCTTTCCTCTTCACCATCACATGGTCTCCCTGGTAAAAATGCTAGATAGGCGAGGCGGTCTGGTCGTTTTAGAGACCAATTATTTGGACCCTATCGTCTTGCTATAGTTTGTATCTGTACCTATTCGTAATTTATCCATACGCATAAGATGCAAAGAAATCCCTATACTTTTTGTTTCCGGTCTTTATAGGCATCTATTTGAATCCTACGCATATCAATAAGTTACGAACAACGTTGACTCAAGATATATAATTTTCAGTCAATATGTTCTACTAGTTACAATTCATTGAAATGGCTTCCAAATAACCAATGCCTTCTCAATCATCTGTTTAAGCTACTAATTCCACTATCCACTGACTCAATTTGCCTCTTTTTTTGACATTAACTGGCGATTCTTGCATCTTAAATATAAAATATCTGATAGAACAGGTACGCTTACGACAAAGAGAAGCCGCTCCAATCACGACCAAACCCCGCCAAGAATTTCAGATAAGAATCTTTCAAAATGTCGACTCTTAATTTTGTTTTGTTTTCTTTCAGGTTTGAGCTACAGATTTCAAATTAAGTTATTTTTGTACCCAGTAAATGAGAATAATCTCTCGAAGATCCGTCGTACGTTCACACAAATTTATTTATTTATTCATATTTCCACATGTCTCAATCTTGAATTCACAAGGATACTAATTCAAAGCTCGTATGACTCTCAGACGAGGAAAGACATTCATAGGCAGCTGAGTTCAGCTTCTGAATCCCGATTGGAAATGTATAGTTGAGGGTTAATCACTTTTAGTGGTTAAAGTTACTCTAGACCACCAACTATGTTTATAACGCATTTTTTGTTGATTTTTGGTACAGGAATCAATTAATATAATTAGGTCACCTAACATGATGGTACGTTGTGACGATTTGTAGTGGAAATTGGAGAAGAGACAGAAAGGGAGAAAGACGAGTTTGGATCGAGAGAGTTAGTAGATCTACGTAGCTCGAGAATATAAGACGTGTGACAATAGTAAGTTGAAGCGTAAATCCTGGCCAGGTAGAAATTTTAACAAAATATAGGACTGAAAATACAAAGACTTTAATCACAAACTTTTTTACTCATTTTTAACGTCGCCACCGTCTTCTGTACATATCTATATGTCCGACTTAAAAACCTCTCTCGTCTCAATTTTATTTTACGGAAAATTTTCTCCTTACTCATCATTTTATCTTTTTATTTATACATCTGCGTGTTATTTGTTATTATGTATTTTTTTTTTAAACTATCAGGCTAAGTTTGTTAGACCTGCGACTAGTAGTGTCCCTTTTATACTGTAACCATAGAATAACGAATTTAAGAAAAAGTGGAGAAGTAAAAGAAAAAATCGAAGTTCCAAAAATTATACAAAAGACTCAATTTCTCTTGGTGTCTGATTTTATGTGTTTATGTCTTTTTCTTATTTTATTGCGTAGATTGTAGAATGAACTAGAATCGTTACAACGTTTGTTGAAAAAACATGTGTTCGGCGAAACTTGTAACAAGAAATTGTTGAAGGCAAATATCTTGAGAAAGTAGATAGAAGAGGGTGATGCGATACGAAGAAAAAAAATCAATAAAGACTAGGTTGATGCACCGGATGTAGACTCATTACAGAATAATCCTCTATTGACTTTGCGACAAAAATCCGCTAAATTAATGCATAAAGATATAAATTTATTGCATGCAAGCATTGAAAGCCATTTACGTGCTGATGGCACAGCTGTACTATGAAGAATACAAAAACATTTGGACATAGAGATTAGAGACAACAATGGCGAGTGAGCACACTACCTACCTATATAAACACGTCATAATACTAATTTGTTTAAATATACTGCAGAAAAAAGACAAGTTATCATAGTTTCGTATTGAATGTTCAGAAAGTTGCGCAAATCACGCTATTATTCACCAAACTGTAAATATTTTCGACTTTAATTCATTACCAGTGGTCAGAATTTGGGAAATAAAGAGGTGACGAGGAAATAGAACAAGATAAAAGAGAAAATTCATCATTTATGTTAGTATATCGAGATATTTTGATATAGGAGTGTGTTTCTATAAGTCTTACAGCTTTGGTGCACCAGTCATCAGGCTGAAAACGCAAAAATTTCGGTTCCAAAATAAATTTTTTCAACAATTACTCGGCAGTCAATAACTTTTCATCAATGTAATGAGAACACTGAATGGTCATGGTTAGCACTTCCTATATAAATAATCGAAAGTCTGTGTTCATAGAGTTGATTGTCGTAAATGATACCAGCAAAGTAATACAAAGCAATCAACATACCATGAGTATATTAACTGGAAAAAACCGTTTCTTACATCATTTTTTGCATTAAGATCATCATTATGAATGTTACTTCTGATACATAGAAGCTCCAAGGTTCATGAATTATGTTCCAAAATTAAGATATTCCTCCGTAATAGAATTAGAGACTAATAGACTATAAGGACTGAATATGATAAGAGAGATAGAGGGCAAAACTGTGTCAGAGAGAAAGGCTGCGATAAAGAGATTTGCACATGCAACGAGCAAATGACTAGTATTTTGCCATTGTACACTGAGTCTTTCTCTCACGAGCAACCGAGCAAAGGAGATCAAAGCAACAGCAGTTTCTGAATTCCAAGTTTGTTGACCTGTTTTCCAATCCTGTTTTTGACGAACCGATACGATTGGCATGACTATCAAATCTGGGACTGGGTCATATATAGCAAACTACAGCATGGCCAGTCTTGCCCACTGCCTCCCCCCCCCGCCCCTTTTTCTCTCCCCGGCAACTTCATTTAAGAAATTTCTACAGGTTTATTTTGTTATTTTTTTGTTTGATCTTTCTTTTACATCCATAAATCTGTTAGTGGACGAGTATATAGTGAAGAGATTACGTTAATAGCGAAAAATAAATCTTCTTCATATGAAACCTCTTTTTGACTAGCCTAAAGAGCAGTTAAAAAAAAACTTAACTTAAACAACAACGGAAACCGCATTCAATAATTAGTTGCTAAAGCTTTTATGTTTGTGCAGCCTGCAAGCAGGAGAGACTTCATGTTGAACTCAGTAGAATCGTTGATCACTTGCGAATCTTGAAGTAAAGATATCATACAGGATCATTTATTCGTTGCTGAACAAAAGCATGAGTAACACAGCAGTTTCAACTGTCATCCGCATAAATGGCTCTCTGACCCAAGTCTCGCATTCAGCAACGCATAATGAGCCTATGACGTATACGTTTTTGTTTCATTCCAGTGTGATTTCAGGTAAATCTCATATCGAAATTTATCTACTTGTTTTACGACATAAACGCTGACGAAAATTTGACTTACAATGAAATTACATTTGTGTGCACTGGTCTCTCATTTACAGTCACATCATGTAAAGACTAGCTATTTACTATCTAAAAATACAGTCAATTGGTAAGCGAGCATGTCTAATAGCAAAGAAGGGAGTGTATTTTTCTTAGTTCCGGAACACCTAAGTTTATAGTTTGGTTTTGCGAGGGACCATTGTAGGGAATCTTTATTTTAGCTGCCATCAGATGATCATGGCCTGCCATTGCTGCTGCCATCTCGAGACTTGGAAATACTGCAAAATCTGCTTCCGCTCTACCGCCTAGCCTCCTCTTCACTGCCTCCTCTCGTACTTCACTCTGTATATCAGAATATTGTTTTCAAACATTTATATTGATCAAAATACAATTGAAAGATAGAATGGACGAAAGTTCACAGGCACGGTCTCATACACAGATCTGGACACTCTTGTACCAGTTACACGCTTTCAAATGTGACTTATTTATTATGCAGCATCTGCAAACGTAGATCAGAGATTCCGAGCGTATATACCATGGTACATATATTCGGCGAGCTGAGGACTAGTAATAAATCTACCGATTCTGACCACTATAACATCCACTTCATTTTGGTCACACTTTCTCTGATGGAGACCTATGTATGATACTGTGGAACATTGAAATTTTACTATTAAGCGTATCAAATTGACACTCACTGCTAGTTGTTCGGCGCGGTCTCCGAGTTGCTTGACTACTAGTTGCTGATGTAACAATTGATAGGCAGGATTTGCCTTCTCCAAAATAGTTCCTTCTCTATTGATATCCCGTTTACGGGTCAAATCAGGTACAACCGGGAATAGCATTGCATGTTGCACTTCCTGTGTACAAAAAGAAACGTTTTGGTTTTATGATTTACCCATTCTCAATTTATTTGCATGTTTGTTAAATTTTTTTGAACTTTAGTAAACATTCATGATTTGAAAGAATATAGTCATAATTTTACTAGACTGATCAATAGAAGGTGAAAAATTTTATTTTGGTAAACTGGACCCAATGTTTTTTACCAAATAATTAAGACAATGGTGTAAATCACTACCGGCTTTACTTTGTTTTTACTACAAACGTCTCAATTTCAAGTTTTATAACTTTTTAACACTGTTACAGTCATATTGTTGAACTTGAGAACTGTGGTTAAACATCTTACAATCGTTCCTAGCCAAACATAGTCGAAGACTGATATATTATAAAAGTTGATACCGTCTAAATCACTCAGCAAAACTGTTTTAAATCAAAATATTTCTGCATCTTACTAGATACACGCATAAAATAAAAAAATGAACAAGCACAGCCATTAAAAGTTGGCAATACAGTAAAATGTCTATTATCCGAACTTCAATTATCCAAATGACGATTTCGTTTATTTGAATGGTTGGTTATCCAAACGACTATGTCTAACATACACTAAATTTCGAGGTTTTTCAATGAATTTTACATTTGATGATAAACGAGCTTGCGATCTGAAGTAGGCGGAAATCATCTACTTTATCCCAAAGGAATATAAAAAATGAAGGGTGCCTATTTATATTCGGGAGATTAATATTTTCGGGTAAATACGATACTTACTTTGAGAAGATTATTCTTCTTCAGCTGCAACTCTTCTAACTTTGAATCTACAGATTTTTGTTTCGCTACAACAGGCAAAGGTGGAAGAGCATTCAGTTTTTGTTGCAGAGAGTCTGCCAGTAATTTGGTCTTGTGCCTGTGCTCCGTAGCCAATGCTTCCCTCAATGCATTCACTTCTTGCAATAGGAATTTATTCTCCGGTGGTGCACTAGCTGATACACCTGAAATGCCTATAGTACTTGCAGCACTTTCGGAACTGGCGGCAGTAGCAGTTGTTGATTTTTTTCCATAAGACTTAAGCTTCTCTTTGAGCTGACCCCTTTCATTTTCTAAACTGTCAATATCTGTTTGCAAATGGTCCATGGTCTCTTCAAACTCCTTCTCCTATTGGTAAGAATAGAAACTATGAAAATATGGTATGTATAAATCCAATATAACGAAGTTGAAAACTTGAAATTGCATGGAATAAGATATCTGTAAGACTTAGTGTATATAGGGTACGACATCAAAGTTGATTTTTAGGAAAAAAAAGATTTCGCCCCAAATGCCTTACGCCGATGCATGAATTCAACAGGATTTTAGAAGAAAGCATTAATGCCCAAAATACCACTGCATTGTCTTCAAACAGCAAGATTCACATTGTTGTAAAGGGACAGCGATTTGATTCAAGAATTGTGAAAATCTATCAAGAGACAATGTACTCAACTATTTATCCTACAATCTCATTAGAGTGGTGTCAACCACGCAGCAGTAACTATGATTTATAATTTCTCAAAATTTTCTGCTGTAATATGAAACTGCAAAATATTGTTTTGCGAGAGCAAAATACCAAGTTGATCATAGAAACTTGAGGAAAAACAGCATCTGATAAATCAATATGATCGTCAAAGAAACGAAAATGTCTTGGGTTGTTAGTAAAAAAAAATGGTAAGTGCATCTACATAGAAACAAACGTAAAGTGCAACAGCAATTATGTTTTTCTGAAGTTGATATCCATTTTTACGTTTATCTCAATCTCTCAAAAATCTTAAAAAGTCTACACACGGACGTGGGTCCAAAATGAAATTTGCGTATCCATTTCACTGGCCTAAAAGTGTACCTTCCATAGTCCTAAAACATCTAACTTATACGAAATAAATACAAGATTCATGCTGCGTAGATGATAGACAGCAGATTGAGGCATGAAAATTTTCTGTAGACTCATGAATCTAGCAGCGCCAATATTTCACATCACGTATAAAACGATGTTCAAAAACAAGTGCTCAGAAAGAAAAAAAAAGAAATAATGACGATTCTACTGCTTGCTGCATCTGCGAAACAGGCGCCAGCGGTAGCCTTGTATGTGTCAAAATTAATCTAAGGATCTGTACATGTATAATAGAAAGATCCAAATGAGAAGTGGGAATAAATCTTCATAATCAAAATTTGCCAATGTACCTCGATACACCTACTTTCGAATAAAGAAAAACACTTTAGTTGAATTGAATAAATAATTGTAGAGACAGATATTCACCAATTTTTTGAATACTTTTTTAGCTTTCTACTGGCTTGTACCCCCCTAATTATCGAAAGATTACTATTAGTAATAAAACAAACCTTTCTCTTGAGTTGGTTTTGTGCTTCTTCCAACTTTCTTTTTACTTTTTCCATGTTCAATTCATTTTCATGTTGTTGAGTCGCTAATCGCTTCTCAGCCAACTCCTTTCTCAATATCATTTCAGATAGCTCTTCTTGCTTTTCCCTGAGTACAAGCCTCGCTTCCCGAAGATCACCTTCTCTCGACTCAAGCTTTCTGCTCACAAAATCCAACAATTTAAGTAATCAAAAGAATGATGACCAAGAACTGACTTGGAATTAATTGAACGAAGTAAATCAAGTGACAATTCGATTTGTTTCTTTCCAATTTTTGGCAGATAAATAATATTTATTGTTTAATATGGGACCCTTTGTTCAACCCGTTTTTATAAATTATAAGTCTATGTTTAGAACTGCTTTGCGTGAAAAAAACGAAATACTCGAGTCTATTACATTTTATTAATATTGGTGTCATATATTTTATTAAAAGTCGAAGGTACCTGCTAAGAATCTTAGTTTCTTCAGATTCTTTCTTAGTGGCATGGGCACGGTGCAAAATAGGTGTCAACACGTCACCACCTTCTGCTCCCAGTTGTTGTTGGGGAATCTGGTTAGCCATAGCCAATTCGTTCTCGCATTCAGCCATTCGTTGTGCGAGATTGGCTGCCATTTGTTGTATTACTGTCAAGCTAGCCTTCAGTGTAGCAACTGGTCCTAAATCTTCCGTATCATAAATTTTTTCACTTGACATTGCCGCCATATCTTTCAACTTTTCCGTGGTTAATCCAGCATCCAAATCTAACACGAAAGGAAAAATAACCAGACAATCAAAAAACTTACAATAAATTGATAATTTTTCAACGTCATGTCAGCAGCCATTGAACAGTTTTCACACTATTGTCCATGTTGCAGCAAATCTCCTAATAGGGTATCTGAATATGCAATCAAACCAACTTAAATAACATACTTACCACCACTGGTCACGACAGCTTGTAGAGCGTTCTTCAGTAAATCTTGGAGCGTCTTCATTACTTTAACAGAATGTTGAATACACGTGGATAATTGTTCAGGCCAGTCTTTGTCCAATCCTAAATTGACATTCGAAACAACAGAAGTTAACTGATCACGTGGTACTCGTCTTTTGGCTGCCTTAAGATGCTGCTGAATCACTTCACAGACTGTTTCTGCATGCTGACACAGCAGACCTGAAATTCAATCGAATATGTCATGAAACATTAAGAGGCGGATCTTGTATAATCTTGCTGTGAATCTTTTGCTATCATAAATTTTCGTCTCGAAGTGCATTTGTGTTCAAATTCAACATGAAATTCAGCAGTACTAAAAAGCTTCTAACAAACCGAGTTAGATAACTCTATCAATTTGTTAGTCAAATAACAATCAAACGTTATTATTACAGTATTAAAATTGAATATAAATATGAGTGTGATGAACGATTTGAGCTGTGAGATTGTACAGAGTACTAATTAGATACTTTGATTCATGTTGACCACATAATTTACTCTCCTTGATTATCTCATTATGTTTAATGTAAGTATGTTATGTAGATACAGGTTGCATAATTTTCAAGACCACGTATGACTGCAAATATTACTGCAATAGATCATGTTAAGATTAGAAACTTTTTTTTAATTGAATATCCGACATCATTTTTTTCCTCGACGAAACAGTCACACCATTAATCATACGTCTTGAAATCTGACTACACAAGTTCCACATAAGAATTTTTATTCCACGGTAAAAGCGTTAAAAACTAACAACCGCCAATAATCGAACACTGTATCCCGGTGATGATAGCTCGATGTTTCGGCCCTAACTGCCCCGAATATAGATTTCAAAGTATGTCTTTAACAGTATTTGAGAGGCCCAAAACTACCTAGCAGGGAAAAATTTGGTGTTGAAGGCCGTTTGGCGTACCGCTGATTTAGAGTGGAGCCAGATGGCACTGCTATATTCATATATCGTTTCTATGCAGCATAAAATGTTAATGAATTAAATACAAACCTATATCACCACCTTCACCATCTATAAGGGCTTTGATAGCAGATGCATCAGTTGCAATAGCATCACAAGCGCTTGCTAACGTTCGTGTTCCATCCGTAACAAGCCGAGCTTGATTAGCCATAAGATCTTCTCCAAATAAAATTGAAAACATTGTTGAAAAGTAGCCACTACATTTTTCTATTGCATCCATAGGTAAATTTTCATCTAATTGGTCACGTTTTGCTAGTTCAATAAGTGAGTCGAGAGACTTTTCTTGGGCTGCCATTTCGGGATATGCGACGCCAACTTTTAGCAATGTTTCAGAACTGCACATGTTCAATGCAGAGTCGAAACTTCCAAGAGCGCCCTGAAGAGCATACATATGAGAACACAGACGTGATCTGAAACTGTACTGTGCCACTGAATGTCCTTTCACGACCGATGCCCTGAAAACGTCAAGAAAACAAAAAAGACAGGTCAAGTCAGAGTATTTTTTTTTGAATTCGAGGTCAGATCTCAGTAAATTTATTGGTGATCTGACGATTTCTGAACAGCTTTGAAACTTTGTTTTTAAACGAAAAAATTTGTGATACAAATGACAGCACCAATAGAAAATGTACCATTTCAAGTTTTAATCATTTGTAGATACACTTAGTTCTATGCGTAAGCCCTCTTAATACATAACGATTGTGTATGGAAATCAAACAAGTTGTGGCCTACACCAACTTTCGGTTTTTGGTCAAAATAATTTACAACACCAAGAAGTGGATTTATACTAGTATTATATACCTCAATACTAACCAGACAATTTCAAAAAATTCTCATAAGTATTAAAATTTTACTGTTGAGCCTATTAGTAATTAGATGAGTTAAAAACAAAGATAACTGTACCTGTCAATTTTGTTAATCGGTTGATACTTGTCTCGTACTTGGGAAATTAATATTTCCGTTTTTCTAGTCATTCTCGGTATAAGAAGAAGCGTCAAGATGGCATCATGATCACCGCCACGAGCTAAAAATTGTGGTGGCATAAACGCAAGCAAATAACGAACATGAGATCTGGCCTCCTCGACATCCAGACGTCGCAGTTCAAGATCAACAGCCTTAGTTTGTGCTCGTGTCTCTGCAAACGTCTTCTGGAAGTCTAATATCTCCGCAAGTTGTTGTTCTGCTCCTATAATTCCGGAACGTGAAGTATTAATGAATGTTTTTCACAGCAAAAACAAGGCCAAGTAAGCATATTTTCAGAGCATCTTGTTTTTGCTTACCACCTTATTGTTAACCAAGTTGTTTAATAGTTTCTCATGTATTACCTCGTGTGCCTGACTTAGTGGATTCAGTGGTCTGCAATCGCTGCTGTAACTGTAGACATTGTTCCTGTAGCTGCTGCGTCAGATCACGAAACTTTGTAATTGTTAATTCTCGATCTGCGAGTGTTTCCAATGCAGCGTCACGGTGACGTTGAGCATCACGTGTAGCTCCCACTGCTAGATCCAATTCTTCACGTAATTCTAGCTCCAATTCCTTAGAAGACTCAGCCAACTGGTCCGACATATCCTTTAGAAAAAATAACATAATGAATAAATTATCGTTTTTTTTACTTTTCATGAAAAAATACAAATCGTTTACTTTTCAAAATGTGTTTTACTTTGTGCAAAAATTTTACACAAAGCAAATAAAATCACCTAATTCATTCTATGAAGGTACCTAATACTCAATGTTAACTCTGCTGAGCAGAATGTGGTGCTATTGATCCATTTGGGAATGGTTGGCACTGAGCCAAGATTTTAACACAAACGTATTTTAAACTTACATTAGTTACATATAAATGAATGCTGGGAAACTTCAAATTAAAAGTGGAACCAGAATATAAGAAAGTAGTTCTGCATTGAACGTTTCAGTACCTGCAGTGCTTCTAAGTCAGCCACTGCTTCTTCTAACTCAGCAACCTTCTCTTCAAGTACCATTTTACGCTCGCCCAGAACCTCCACCATTTCTTCGGCACCAAGTGCTGCATCAACCTGTTATAAATTGGATGTAAAAAATACACAACTGATCAGCTCTTGAACTTTCTCATTCTCTATACACCTTATAAATAAATATCAAGTGCTAAAAACATATCTTACATGTTAACAACATTCCTGTAATCTTAATTTAGCAATAACTGAATGAATTCAATTAATGGACATGTGATTCAACAGCATCACTGCAATTGTTCTTTTTTGATAAAAACTATACCAAATTTAGGTGATGTTCATGGCAAAATTCTTACCTGTTCCTGCAGATCGGCAATTTGGTGTTCCATTTCTTCTACGCGTGAAGACAGTTTCTCTTTAGTGCGCCCCAATTCAAGAATTTCGGATTTCTTTTGATCCAAATCCTTTTGCAGTTTTTGAAATTCATGTTTTTCATGTGCTGAAAGATCTCGCATTCGTACTAGAGTTTCCCTAAGTCGACTGTTTTGCTGTTCCAGTTGTTTTATTTCATAAGTAGAAGGCCCAGATCCAGCAGCGCCACCTCCAGTCTATGATAAAATACTCCCGTCATACAAAATGACTAGATATGGCAATCATTGACATTTTGTTTTATGCTTTGACGTTTTTTTTTTTTTTAAGTTTAGACATATGATCTGCAATAGTTGCAGAATTAATCATCGAAGGAGAACAAGGTTCGGATTCTGAACCATACTGTAGAACGAGGTAAGAGTCTGAAAATTGTAAAAACGTTAATAACACAAATAAATGAAATGCTTTATTATTTATTCAAAAAACCAAGTGACAACAGTGTAAGACACTTTCACTTCCATGAAAAAAGTAGATGCACCACTTCAAATTTGATAGCCTCAGCTGTTCAATATGACAATTGATATTTTCATTCATTTATTTATACATTTGTTTATTTATTTATTTATTTATTTATATATATTACGCGAGTCGTAAATAACTCCAATAAATGGCACATCTTTGATAATTTCACTAATGTTAAGGTGAGGAACTTTCTTGCCAAAAGTTATGTTATAAACATTTTTCTATATTTATGATAAAGCCATTTTGCCTGAGCCAATTACGAATGTTGTTCAGATCACTTTGAAATAAGATTTTATTATTGGGGTGTGTGATGGAATAAAACATTTTCGCATCATCATCAAAAACTAAACAAATTCTACAACAATATGTATGTCGTTTATTAACGAACAAAAATGTTCAATATAAATCACCACCTGTCCTCGTTACTCAAATTTATTAACTTCTTTAGAATTAGATATTTGATTTTATCGGTTCAGCAAATTTCGAGTGAGTCATAGAATGACATTTTGATTGATGATATCTGGCGAATGGATTGTTGTAATTTACTAATGTTTTAACTTATCAATAGGATTTGCTCCAAGTTGAAACTCAGTAAATTTTGAGATCAATAGATGCAGTACTTGTTTAGTCAAAAAAAAAGCCTCACACCTCATCACCAAAAGTAAACTGCTTCTGATACTTCTTATTACTCACATAGATCGTGATATTTGTATGGCTCGTCTCTATGGTCAGCTTAATAAACTAGTTGTTCTCAATTATTGTGTCTAATTTTTCAAAGGGTGTAAATTACAAACGCAATTCTCATGAACACCGCCGATCTACAAAACGTGTCCTTGATTCACGCTATAACCAGGCAAAGAAAATCAGTAGGCAAAGGAAAATGCAGAGAATTTTTTTCAACACTCTCCACACGATTGTAAGGATATACCCGAAATATTTGAGAATTATCATACACACCGTTCACTTAAAATTGAACGAGAAAAATGTATTTTTAATTGAAAGTAATTAGTTACAAAGACGAAAGACGAACTGAAAACTATCGATGCTACAGAGTACAGATTCAGGTATTCGCGAAAAATTTTGGAACGTTTTGTCTGCATCGTTTATGGGTAATAGACAGAAAAATAAGCAAATGCGCTAGTTTCCTATCATCTGCGACCATTTTCGGATGAACTACCTGTGCGTATGCACGTGTGTGTGTGTGTGTGTACGCATATGCATAGGGTATTCCAAGTCGAATTTTACCCCATTTTAGCCCATTACGTCACCCCCTTCGATTGTGATAATCTTTTAGTATGATGTTCTTATCAACACAAAATTGGCTCGGGAATTGTTTCAGAGTTCCTTAAGCCACTGGTGAAATTCAGACAAAATCGTTAAACCAATTCGAAAAACACGATTCTTTTAAATTTTCAATAATTCAAACTGATTCTATGATTTAAAATGTGATTTTTGAGCACCATACGATAATGGGATCTCAAGTGTTTAGTTCTTCTATGTCGGAATTGGTGTATTTATTTCTTTCATTTATCTCGATCTAAATAAATAGCAACGTCACATTATGTTTATGATTCCGTAATCTATTTAGATCGGGGAATAGATATAAAAGAGAAAAATATAAATTCCGTCATTGAAAAATTAAAGACTTGCGAAAAAATAGTAAATATCGCAATCCCATTATCGTGTGGTTCTTAAAAATCACATTTCAATTCATAGAATTCGTGTAAGTTATTTCAGATTTTAAACAAATGGCGTTTTCGCAATTGATTTTTCGTTTGTTTTGAAATTTCACCGGAGGCTTAAAAAGATTGAGATTTTTAAAAATTCCGAAGACCTTTTGGCTCGGTAAAAACATCATACTAAAACATAATTGAAATCGAGGAGGGTTAGATACATGGGCTGCTAATTTGACGTGGAATGATCCATATATATGTATGTGTGCATCTGTATATACATGTGAGTGATCAATTTTTTTATCCGACAATATCTCGAGAACAAGTTACAGCATTTCTATGATTTTGGTCTCGATCGACGTAGTTTCCCAAACTTAGAACTGACCAGATTTTGGCTTCGATCAGTCCAGCACTTTTAGAATTATTTAAGTAACAAAAATTATAAATAATAAATGAAAAATTGTGATATCTTAAGAACGGAGAAACGGATTCGAATGAAAATTGGTACCGTGTGGTTTCTTGGTACACTGACCACGAATCTAAAGACATATTTTCAATTTTATTATTATTATTATTATTGTTATTGTTGTTGTTGTTGTTGTTGTTATTGTTATAATTTCATTTCGAAACGAGTTTGTAAACGGGATATTCAAAGATTGGCCCATGGTTAGTTCAAACCCGCTTGTTTTTTTTCGTTATTCTTGCGCGTTTGTGGACCGGTGAACGGTCTCGAGAGGATATAGGGAATTTGCGATTTTTTTTAAATGCACGCCGGTTCCATATGAACAACACGATAAAAAAAAACGGGCATTCTATCAGCAAATTATCTCTTAATTACTACAGTAGTACTTAAAGTAGAGCAGTAAGGCACAAGCTATGGTCAAAAGGACTTTCTCCTCTCATTGTCACATGTAAGCTCTAATAAACGTGTATTAATCATACCTGACTTGTGAATCCCAAAGGTCCACAAAGAAAAAACGTGATCCTTGAGTAAAGAGCGCTCATAATGTGATAGTAAAATTGAAGTCAGTACTTCTGAATGGTGACACGAAAACTGGATTGAAACTTTCTTGGGTACACGAACTCTTCAAAGAAGCGATTATCCAGAAGCTATAGAGAAGGAGCTGTCCAGCTTGGCAAGATCAAACAACTGGACAACTTCGTAAATATCTTTGAGAAATTATTGAGATTAGTTCTAACAGAGCAAGGATGTCAAAATTCAAAAGACCAGTCAATGGATTATATACAACGAATAGTCGAATACCGAAAGGCCTAAATCGACGTGAAACATCAAAACAAGACACAGCCTAGAGGACACGCGGATTCGCAAGAAAGTAAACACATGGCGAATTGAGCTAATACGCGCAACTTTGCTTCAAAGTAGTTCCGAACAGTCCGGACACCTTTGTGCAGACACACATGCGAGGCGCCCGTACACTAGGCTGGTCAAAAAAATCTAATATTTTTTTGAAAGTCACATGTTTGACAGTCGTAGGAAGAGGAAATAACAAGCCCGTTACAAACTGAGCCCTTAATATCAATATTTAGTAGTTTCTAAACGCAATTTTCCGTCTTCCTTTTAATCGACACAAGAAAATAATTTTGATCATTTCTGAATTTTGTAGGTCAGTAACGAGGCAGTGTACTTAAATGTCCGATACATAATTTTGATAGGAATTTAATGCTCTGCGAAAAAGGTCTGGCATGATGTTTGGACAGTTAAGCTTTTTCAAAAGTTATTCAATTGATTTATATGTTATTCAAATGGTTTGTTGATAATTAAACTTTTTCGAAAGTTATTCAAGGTTAAAGTTAAAATCATGTAAATATTCTTTTTTTCTATATAAACAGAGAAAATATTAGAGTTATCACAAAATATGGTGGTTTTTTTTTTTTTTCTTTTTGTAAAGCATTTCAACCGCTATGAAATCATGTCATTTAATTAATTTTTACAAAAGAACGCCACCGTATTTTAAGATAAGTCTAGTATTTTCGCTGTTAATCTCGAAAAAGGGAATTTTTACATGATTTCAACTTTAACCTTAAATAACTTTTGAAAAAGTTTAATTATCAAAACATTATAGCAGATCTTTTTGTAGAGCATTAAATTCCCTACAACGTATGTATCGGACATTTATGTACATTATCTCGTTATTGATCTACAAAATTCAGAAGTAAGTAAATTATTTTCTCGAGTTAATTAGATGGAAAACGGAAAATTGCGTTTAGGAACCACTAAGTGTTGATATTAAGGGCTCAAATTGTAAGAGGCGTGATTCCCTCTACCTAAAACTATAAACATAACTACCATCAAATGTTTAAAAAAAATTGACCGCAACCCCGAATTTGTCCGATTAGCTCTAACACGCCCCGACAAGCAGTTACATTTTTACACGAACAAATGCGTGCATTTGAAATTTTCTTCAGAAAACTATTAATTACTTTAAAACTATATGTTATAAAAAAATTTCTTGGGGCTATTTTATAGCAAATTTAACGCTCTACAAAAAAGATCTCTTTTTCAAAAATTTTGGAAATCTAATAAATATCACGTGTTTTCGAGAAATTCACTAAAACGTAAATCTTTATCCTACTGAAAATGTTCCCGTGTTGAATTCTAAAATGTTTTGAAAGAATTCGGCTTGTAATTTATTACACGCATTTTCCTTGTAAATTCGATAAAATATATAAGAAATCACATAATAAATTATGAAAGTACGAATCATCAGATATATTAGATCAAAATTCATATAGTTCACTATATAGTTGACTATGTAATGCATGGTTGTTCGGATAAATAAACATTTGGGCAAACTGAATCATTATTCAGATAAACGATAATTCGGATAATTGACGTTCGGGTAATCAAAGCTCTACTGTAACTGAAAAAATGAAATTGAAAGACAGAAAAAAGTGTCACAAAACCTAAAGTGAAAACCACAGAAACGTGCAATGAAAATAAGAAGGTAGCGGAGAAAGGGAAGGAAAGGAAATCCAGTAAAAGTTTACTTTGGGAGAACACGGGTGGTAAGAAAGTGAGAGAAGTGGTAGAAGGTGAAGAGAAAATATGAGATCGGAGACAAAGAAAATGAGCGAAAGAAGAGAAGGCATATGTAAATGCAGAAAACCTTTGGTACAGAGGACACAAAAGAGAGAAAGCAAAGGGAGGATGCGAAGGTGATGAACAACAAAAGCGATAACATAAAAGTTAGTGTACGTTTTAACACATAGCAGAGGTGGGTAAAGAAACAGGAGTTTTGAAAAAAGATAATGAACTGGGACGTAACAAGACTGGTAGAAACATTGATTAGAGAGATGGGTTGGAAGATGATGACCTTGAAAATGCAAAAGGGATTCCAATAAGGACAACATTCAATCAAGAATAACATGAAGAAATGTATGGAAGAGCAACACATTAACAGCATTGAGAGTCGGGTTACCGGAAAAATAAGGAGGGAGTACAGCAGGAATGCCAAGAAGTGCGAAGTCGGAGAATGGGGATGAATATGGAGGATGGTGGATATTGACGAAATACGTAGATGGCAGTGTAGAAAAGAAAGTGTAGGAGTTGATGGAGGCGTTAAAAAGTTCCATAAAATAGTCAAGATTTCCGTAGTGGAAATTTTAATCCGAGGAGATCAAGTAGGTATAGCTGGTAGTGGAGAGAGCTAAACAAAAGAAGGAAAAGAGGGAGTCAAAGGACGAAAAGTCAGACAAAAATGGCGTTTAACTGATTGAGCTGATAGAAAAAAAACAGAATATGCAGGGTGACCCAGAAATATTGCCTCATAGGCCCGGATGTACTCCTCGTGAAAACCTGCGACTGAATTGTTTTTTACTTTTGATAAGAAATTTTTCATTTGCGAATTACTAATTTGGAATGGCCAATTTAGAATGGCTGTAATTCGCAAATGACAAATTTCATGTGAGAAATACAAAAAATTTCGCTCACAGTTTTTCACGAGGGATACATTGGTAACCTATAAGGTGATAGTCCTGGGTCACCCTGTACGAGACTTGCAAAGTAAAAGCGACAAATGAAGAATCCTCATTACCTCTGTTTTAATGATAAACAATTTTCTGATCTTTTCAGATTTTACGTTCAAACGGTTTGCGAGCTCTGAAATTTGACATGTTAAGAATTACGCCCTTACCGATAGTCTTTGAAAAATTCACAAAAATTTTGTGATCCAAGACTACCATGTTCTGACAAAATTAAAAGTGGTAAATCTTTTTTTTGTATTTCATTTTGATTTTTAAAAATCAATCCTGCATCAACGGGAGCGATACGTGAGAATAAATAAATATTCCCGATAAAAAGAACCATATTAGAGAAGAATAAACGATAGCAATTGAACATTTTCCAAATTAATTATTTTTTCTAAATATTACTTTAATAATAGCATGTGACATATATGAGTCATTCCATGTCAAACCGCATATTTTTGTGGCCAAATTTACATCGATATTTCCAAATACAACGTAAGTTTGTCAATACATTGTCTTTGCCTCGAGAGAATTATTTGCATTTTTTTCGAATTTTAATGTTATTGTTTTCAAAAACGACAAAACAGTCGTGCATGATGATCTTCAAACACTCTTATCTCCGAACCTATTTTGAAACATCGGAGTAGGGATATAGGGATCGGAGGAGAGTGAGCGAGTAGAAGTCCGAGAAAGATACGTACATGAGAAGAATGTTGGGTGTCGACTGGAGGACACCAGAGTACATGATCAGAAAGAGAAGCAATAGATATATAACGAGGACATAAGTATGGAGGACAGCCCAGAGATTCGAAAAAGAGCTCAGACTAGGGGAGGCAGCGAGACAGTGAGAGAGTACCTGGGAGAGGCAGAAGATAAAGGAGTTATGTTGATGGTGAAAAGAAAATAAATCAATGTAAAGAAGAGTGAAAGAAGGGGTGAAAGGGAGTAAATGGAAAAAATGGTGAAAGAACAGGTTGGATGTCGGATAGGAAATAGTGCATAAGAAAGATAAGAGAGATAAGTACATAGAGCGAAGCAGACTTGTTGATAATTAATGGGACCCGCAGTATGAATAAAATATTAGAGAAAAACGAAAAACTATTCAAAACATGTAAACGTGGCATTGTTTATGAATCAAATGACATCTCTACTACGTAATAGAGGTGAATCTAATTGAACAATACAAGAATATTAACAATTTGAGAAAAGGTTTTAATATAACAATTTTATAAAACGATTAACTTTGGTGTTTTAAATCTGATTTGAATGTTCTTGAGTTTATTTTGTTCACCGTACAGATTTTCAGAGATTGTTTGAAAAAATTTAACGAATAGTTATATCTAGAGTGGACAAAAATATATTTTTGCAAAGCGATACAGCAGATGTTCATCAACAATTACATTTGCACATTATGACTTTACTATCATATAAGTTTTCTTTAATGTTTTTCAGGAAATTAATGGAGATTTGATCAGGGAACAGAGCGAGCCCACAAACAATAGGATCGGGTCAAAGACACCAGAGTTTAATTATTTTGAACGTTGTAATTATGAAACGTTTCATTAAATTGTTGATATTTCAACACGTGTTGCTAGAAGTTGCTCATATTCATTTCCATTAAATGGTATGGATGTTGTTTCATTCGAGTTCATTCTTATTGATGAAACTAACATAGCCAGACATGTTTTAGGCAGAATTTATCTTTTTCTAATATTTGATTAACTCTCCGACCCATTCATCCTTGCATACTAAAAGCAACTAAGGACATAGAGCCAGTTGATGCAGAGCGAAACAGATGTACAGAATGAGGCAAGGATCGCATCGAGTGAATAGGCAGATTATAAGGGACAAAGGCGGAGAAATAGGTAAGAAAATTGGGGAAGCGAGGCATCAGATTTGGAATGAGAGTGGGGTAAGCACATAGAAAGTAAAGTTAAAAGTAAAAAAAATAGAAGGAACAGATACGTCCATGTAACTCCGAAAGGGAAACACAAAAAAATATGTAGAAGCACACATCCCACTTTTCGTTAACTTCACATTCAAATTTACCTTATCAGATATCTCTGCACGCATAATTTCCAAATCCAAAGTCAGCTCTTCAAGCTTTTCTTTCGCTTGATCCAATTCTATTTGCAGGGTCTCCGCTTTCTCTTCAGCCATTTCTTTATCTAATGTAGCCATCTCTACAGTTTCTACAAGGTCTGCCATCTCTTCTTGGTGCTGATCCCTCGCCGCTTGAGCATCACGAGTTTCTTGCCGCGCCCACTGAAGTTGTCTCTGCAGACTAGCCTAAAATCATTAAAAAATGTAAGAAACTTGCGGATAAACTACATATGCCATATCTATAGGCGAAGGATATTTTTCTGCAACAAGTGAAGAGTAAGTAATTACTCAGTATGTAAAATACTCCAGTGATATCATATTGGCATGCAATAATAAAATAAAAAGATTCAAACAATGAGTTGCAATGCTGGCTCACTCACAATAAATCCAAAATAAATTTTTTTCTGCAATACACGAATCCTACAGCATTTAAAATTTCAAATTAGTATTTCCATATTGCAAGAATGGTGGCTGGATTCTCGAAATACATCGTCACGAAATTAATACAGAAATTATATGTAGCTTCCATGGCGCTGGTATTAGTTAGAAACGCATTTTAAAACTGGTTAATTTCCATTCAATTAAGCTTTCCGATTCAGACTATATTTTGTCTTATCGATGTACCTCATGGACCTTATCGATTTATATTTTCTCTTACCTGACTCTCCATCACTTTGGTCTTGAACTCAATTAGCTGGTCCAACTGCAACTTGGTCTTTTCATAATCCTTCATCTTTTCCTTCTCCTGGAGTCGTTTCATTCGTAGAGTCTCCAATTTTTCATTAAGATCGCGCACCTACAGGCCAGTTTTTAATTATGATCGGGAAATCGGAGTGAAAGTGATTGTTTGCAGGTTGAAATAAAAAGTTTATAACTTGAATAATTGTGCTTAGACTTGTAAAACGAGCCAAATACCTGGGCTTTAAGATTATCATTCTCTTGCATCATTTGCATGTGTGATAATTTCTCTTCAATAGCACTGCCAAGCGCCGTCACTGATTGGCTTGCGATTGCCTGTCCTGGCACAAATTGTGGCTTTAACGTCTCAACGAAACCTGTCTGTATTAAGAAAATTTTTTTATCAGAACAAAATGTATTCATCATAAGGGGTCTTTTTTATTATTAATGCAACCAATGAATGATACTATTCAAAATTAGCATATTTGTAGGAAATTCGAAAGAAAATACGAAGTGAAAGAATTTATTTACCATATTGATGTAAAGGGCAAGAGTGCAAAATGTTGATTCAAAAATATGACCACATTGTTAAAACAATTGTGATAGATCAAATCTTTTATGATATTGTATAACTATTTTCAAATACGTAAACAATTACAGTAATCGTTTTGCATACTGACTGTCGAATGAATTATTTTCGCCATCATACGTTAAGCACTTATGTATACCTCTCAATTGAATTCCTTCTTAACCAACTTGAAATTATTTCTACTTGTTTCTGAACATTTTTCTGCGTTTCTCACAATTGTGGATTTTTAGCCAGTCTGTGTAAAAATCATAAAAACCTATTAGAACCTCTAATAACATGGCTTTGGAATGGACCGACATATATATGGATAACGTTACGTTAAGTTTCATTTGATAAATGTATCTACAAAACGTAAATAAGATGATCGATTCTGAAAAGATTAATTATTACCAACCCGAAAATGCTGTGCTAATTCGTTTCCGGAATTTCTTGCAATAAGGTACTGTAGTAATTCATGTGAAACTTGACCTGTTACCAGTAATGAAAACGCAAAAATCCTTGCATAAGAGCAAAAACGCGGATGTTCAGAGTTTCAAATAGGAGTATACTAAATTTTCATCAGCTGTCAATTCTTTTAATTGAAAAATCGAATCGATAATGCATTTTTTGGCCATATGAAGCGTAATGAATAATGAATAGTCTCATAAAGCTCTAACATAAAAACATGGAAAATGTAAGTGGAAACTTTACATCTAGTACAGATAAGTCGTCAATTGATTATCGGCAGAAATGATTTCACATTTTTCATCACTTATGCAAGTGTTATTTAATTTTGACCCAGATGAAATTCATTGTGCCGAAATATTATACCTGCAATAATCTTTGCAATGTATATTTCAATTGGGTGGTTACGGTCAGTGTGACTCATTGTCAAGAAAATTAGCTATGTATGTTTATTGAAAAGTATCTGACGGTAGCACTCTTCGCCATAATATGATCATAGGTGCAACCCATGCAACGTGCTGTATTTCTGCGCACAGTAATTCCAGTTGTTACCATTAAATATAAAAAATATTACACCGAACAACAGGCTTAAGTGGTACAGAGGTTTCTGAATAATTCATGGGCTGCACTAATTCAAAAACGTACCCCGTTGACTGATACCAAAACTGTGTATTATAGTGTTGTTGTGTACACCCAACAAAGTTAGTATTTGTTAAATTAATTATGTGAGATTAAGTTAACGACAGACACCAAGAACAGTTGTAACTACATCTAAATTCGTTCTATTGATTCTAAGAATTTCTAAACTAATATGATTAATTAATTAACTTGATCGTTTAAAGGGTTGTTTAGAGTCAGAACTTTCGGTGTGTCGATTCTCCATGTCCTACAGACTTGTTATCTCCTTTCTCCATAGGAGGATCATAAGAGGTTGTTCGAATGCAAACAACGAACTGGTTCGCTAAAAATGACATACTAAATAATATGAAACTAAAATATTATATTCTGATAAGGTTAAATAAATAAATCTTTATGATCTCAGTTCAACTTGAGTGCAGCGACGTACTGTGACATAATTTTATGCCGTGAATTACATACATTACGGAATTTATCTATTTAATTTTTCACTGAAGGAAACCTGACCTATATGAAATTCTCTAAGCATCACAGAACTCAGTCAAAGAAGCGAATGGCTGATATATGGCAATGGGAACGTAGAGGATGGAAAGAATCTACGAATAATTGTTAATTAAAAGTGAGTCATAATGTAATGTTACCAATTTTTATGGAATGTTATGTGAGAGGTAATGATCAACAAACAGCTATCACAAGAAGCACGAGACCAGAGGTAATTAAAAACTGAGAAATTAGAATTATTGAATAATATTAATTACATTATTCTGATCATCTTGGGCCTTTGGCTTTTTGCCCGGAGGCGAGCTCGTGCTAGGGGACTTCTGAAACACGTACGTGCATTCCCATATGAATCCCTTATTAGATACCATCATTACACCTAGTATTGACATTCGATTTCCAAAACAGCGAGTAATTTCCTGTCCTTCATGACTTGTCATCGGACATGTACAATGCCATTTGAAAACAGTGTGTGTTTTGCCTCTGTAATATGCATATATATATGGGGCATTCCATGTCACTTCGCCGGACCATTGGCCTGACCCCTTCCGATTTTGATGTCCAATTTATTTTGGGTTCTGTTTGGCCCAAAATACGACCTCAAATTTTTGGAAATTTTTATTTCATTTTTAAGGGGTTGCACGAGCTCAAAAATCATAAAATTGTGAGAAAACATGAAGAGGGATCATTTTTAAATTGATGATTTTTTTTTCACAGAAACTAGGACCCAAAACATAATTTTTCGTCCTAGTCCGAAATTGGGCCGAGAACTAGCATTGTTGATTTTTTTTTTTCAAGAATATTTTATTTTATTTCGTGGGCGAAAAACAAAAAAAAATAGTTTATAAAATAAGGAAAGAAGCTCTACTTTTTACTAAGTTACTATTTTATATCTACTTTTAATCTAAGAAAAAAAAAACAAGTTTCACAAGAAAAAACTACTTTTTTTGTTTTTCGTCCGCAAAATAAAATAAAATATTCTTGAAAAAAAAATCAACAATGCTATTTCTCGGTCCACTTTCGGACTAGGTCGAAAAATTATGTTTTGGATCCTAGTTTCTGTGAAAAAAAAAATCATCAATTTAAAAACGATCCCTCTTCATCTTTTCTCACAATTTTATGATTTTTGAGCTCGTGCAACTCCTTAAAAATGAAATAAAAATTTAAAAAAATTTGAGGTCGTATTTTGGGCCAAACAGAACCCAAAATAAATTGAATATCAAAATCGGAAGGAGTCAGTCCAATGGCCCTGCGAATTGACATGGAATGCCCCATATATATGTATATACATACATGTATACACATTATATGCATATACAGACAACATATATGTCTTAAAATATTCAGGACAGTAAATAATAACCACCTGAGATAAAAATAACATTTAAAGAAATTGTACGCTTTATAGCCGTCACCAAGTCAATTAATTATTTCTCGATTCGCCATAAATTATTCACACAGAATATAATGGCAAATGAAAGTTTAAGTAGAATTATTAGTATTCTATTTTAAATCTCATTACCCATGCTCCGCGATGTATACCATAATTAATAAAAAATACGGTAATAAACTGACGGAATCTTCAATACCCTGGCAGATGGCTGTCAGTTTCATTTCAAGCAGACCATATTGTGTGAGTTTGGCAAATGGGAAAAGTTCAGATTTGGTAGTGTTGTAATTACTCTGTTTAAAGAAGAAAGCTCGATTTTTCAAAGAAAATAAAAGATATCAAATGAAATGGCTAAAACTTGTCTCAATACATTGATCTTCAGCAATTTATTACAATTTCACAGAAATGAACAAATGACTGACTGAAAAAAAAAATGATTTTACTGTCATAAGGTTCCGAATTCATTGTTCATAGTGTTAGAATCTGCTCTTCAGAAATAAAGTGTGTACCATCTCAACAGAGGGAGAAGTGGTCAAAAATTTCTATCGACAAAAATATCTCATAGATGGCATAGATGCATTGATAGTAGGAATTTTTCCCATTCTGAAATGAATGATAACAGCAGGTTTCTCCAAAACATGGTAAAGTTTTTAATTTCTATATAACTCTGGTCAGTTTCTGACGGTTGAATAACTGAAATGTATATCAAAAAGTCTGATCCTTCATTGATGTTACGGATTTTTTTCGTCGGTCTAACAATAAGAAAACGAGATTTCCAGGAAATCATTCGAATGTAACTGAATCTATATCTTCTTTAACCATCAAGGTTCACACAAAATAACATGTCTGACAAAATAATCATGTGTTCATACAATCAGTACATCAGTTGAAGTTCTAAACAGCAAATAATTACAGACGGTCTGAATAAAAATTGCAAAAACTACTGAAGTACATGATGACCCTAAAGAATACAGTGAACACCTGTTTATACGTGTCACGAAAAAAACTTGGTGTGAAATAAATGCTCATCTTATGGGTTTTTCTGCTAACAATGATAAAAATTAAAATATCAATAATAATTTCAATAGAAACTGAGCATATTAGCCAACCTACAACGCATAATACAATATTTTACCATCTACCTCTATGAAAGATGCGCGCTTTGTAGATGTTGGTGCTGGTATATGTGATTCCCCGACCTCTTTGCGCTCATGTTGTGACCCGGTGAGACTTTCGGTGCTTGGAGCGCTGAGCTGTGTTTTGCTTCCTCCCAGAGATAGACGTGAACTGTATGGATCCACAAAGAAAGCACGACCGTAAGCTTCAGCTTTTCATAGCAATATATGAATGAGGAAATGCAACATAGATATCTCCATCTGTGCTTGTTTCATTGCATTGTCAAAATGCAGTATACAATATTTATTACTACTGAAGTGCTGAATTATTTTATGCGTTAGTTATCATACATGATCAGTTATTCGTTGCTGAAGTGTTAATTACACTCGAGTGCAACTGACACAACTGTTTTAACCTGGCACCTGTATAGCATTTCTCTCTCACCCGGCTCCCGTGATCAGCAACGAATAAATCACCCTTCAAACTTGACTAACTAGGCTATGACAATCTTAAACATCCTAAAAATAGTTCGAAACCTTAAATAGCGCTAATCATATAGCATTTATGTAATATTAGTCAATTTAAACATCTGTGAGAAATTATTTCTTCTACCAAAGAAGCTTCAGTGATAGTTTGTTTTGAATTTATTTTAATATTGTATTGAAAATGATAGTACGGGATGAGTGAAAAAGTTTCCTTCCACTACTTTGATCTGATATTTGGATAAATATACTAACCCTTAAGGTCACAAGGTAAGATTTTGCTCTTCAACTGAACGGGATTTAGCTTAAGAGCAAGGTTTTGGTTTCTTCAAATTTTGAGTTGTTATTCAGGTCATGGCAAATCGAATCGAGATTTGAGCTCCGTAAACAATTTTGTTGTTAGGTTAAAATGAAATTTTAAAACAATCTGGTCTCCTCAATTTTTATGCTCGAGTAGTCAGCGGTAAGAGATATATGTTTATAAAAATTATACCTCAATGTCCTATATAATTGTACACAGATGTTTCTCTACTGCTAAAAAGGAAGAATCTCACTTGACTGTGGACGAGTTATGTTACCAAGAAGAAGTGGTGCTAATACTAGCAAGTACACAATAGCGGTGCACAAAAGGATGAAACTTATTTTTAGCAATCAGCATGCACAGGGATATAGAATTGGAAATCAATATTTTGGAAGATAAAACTAATTGCATATATTTTGATTACAAAACAAGTTTTATCACTATCTTGTAAGCTGTGTGTGTATTTTTAAATACGGAAGGTAGAATTATTATTTTGGATTTAATTAGACTGATAGTTAAGTGTTCCCAGTTTATTAAATTTTGAAACGCATTCATGTGCTATTAATAATAAATATACAGTAACCAATGGTTGATGTTCAAATTTTGTGGAGGAAAAGTAAACTGAATTTTTTTGGAGATACAAATTGTTACAAACGGTGGTGTTCATTGATGACCAAAAGGTCATGAGAGATGATCTGAAACATTGGATAATAGCGTATGTGTCATAATATTAGAACCCTGGTACAATGTTAGAAACATAATTTTAATTACTGCGCTTAGCCTACGGGTAAAACAATATTCTGCAGTGGTGGGAATAATAGCACATATGGACAGTTGAATAGTCTTAAGCACGTCAATACAAATAATTACACAATTAGTTACCACGTTTGATTTGGATGTTATCCTTACCCTGTCAGCTTGTCCGGTCGCTGGCGTGCCGATTGTGCCGGAGATGTTTTTCTCCTAACACTTTTAATAAGCAGCATTTCAAGATCCAGCAGTGTAATTAAGCATTATATGTTTGATTCACGTTATATTACCAGAAGATCTTAAAATTAATCCTGAGATGTGTGAAATTATCCTTTGATTCTCGAACGATGTTAAAGGTGAGAACACACATCTTATAAAAAATTATTGATCAGTACACCAAATCAAGGCAATATCGTTTCTATATTAAAAATTCAATTTGTATAATAAGGGTCATTACACCAAACTAATAGAAAATTCCAAACCTTCGTATAGTGATGGCAATCACAAAATTCTACAGATTCTCTTTTCATGAACAGTGATTAACTAATTGATTGATTGAATGATATTAATCTATCATTTAAGGGTCTTATGCAGGATGGGGTTATAGGTATTGTAACTTACGCAGTTGGTTCATTCCGTCGACGCATGCTGATGCTAGCATGAAAACATTATTCAGAACTTATGCTTCAATTAACAAGAATTTAAAATATTGACAACACTGTTCAATGGAGGGTTTGTTATATCTATTAAACACCTATTAAAAAATTTACTTATGATGTGCTAGACACAAACCGATTTTATTTAGATGTTTGTTAATCATTGTAAACAAGAATAGGAATGATTCTATCACCAATATCAGATAAAATATCAGAATTAAATACCAATCAAGGTGAGATAACTTTTGAAATAAATCGAGTGCTTTACAGATAACTGTAAAGTAAATAAATATTTATGGTTAAAACTTATCAAAATATTCAAAATGGAATTCGAAGTCACAGTTAGTAAGATTAGCGTGAGAAAACTTTGGAACAATATTCACCATTTTAAAATTTGAACACAAGTTTGGAGGCATTAAGTTTCGAAAATCTGAGTATATTATGCTTAGGGATGAATCGCCCTAAAGTTCTAATTCAAATACTAGGAAAAGTTAAAAAACCATTCATGAATTTGAGAAAATTCTAACAAGAAAAGCTCAGATATTGACAATTTGAGAAAAGGTTTTCTTTTGTTTTATTCCTGAAACAGCAAAACAACAATTTTGCCGAAAAATGCATCAATGCATGCATGGAATGTCATAGCCATTGAGTAAATTATATAAATCAATTCATGTTTAACATTTTTACTAAAATGTCTATAAGAATCATTCCATTCAAGTTCTGTAGGGGGAAGTTGCAAGTTCCTTCTAATTTCATGACTACCTGTTTTTTTATTCACTGTATTTATATCGTAATAACAGACGACTAATGCTTTACTCATATTATTCTTAGCATGTTTTTGATCAATCTGGATACTAAATAATCTGTAGCTCGTAAAGTTGCCATATATACAAAAATCAGATGTTAACGGTATAAGTGCACAGTATGGCAAGCTCTTGTACGGCAAATAGAAAATGCAGTAACTGAATTAATGAAACAATCTGTTCACCTGTTCAGACGACTTCTTGCTCTAGCAGCCCCGCTATCATCAGGAGTTGTTGGCGCACTACCGGCTGAAGAGGGACTTGCCGGTTCCGCTCTATTACCAGACTCATCGAGCAGAATCAGCTGCGTTTGCCGAACAAACATCCCATGATTCTCCCTGCACTAGAAGAATGTTAAAGTTTTTAAATTCTGAGCCACATAACCAAAACAAGTACTTTACTACGTACAAACAACATAGCAGAAAATGTTCAGGACTCGGGATCAAGGTTAGCTCTTCATAGCATTGGACGATTGTTATATTCAAATTTTTAACTTTCCTATTTGACATGGTTTAACCCTGCACTATAATGAAAAGTAAAAAACTATGTAAATTACTTACTTGAAAATAGGATTGTCCTTTGACAGTGCCATTATTTTTGCCTTTCGGTTCATCGAGGATAACTCCAATCCATTTTCCAGTTGCGAACGAGGGATGACCGATGTATGCAATCACACCTTGACAATCCTTGCCAATAACTTCAACACGCTGACCGTTTTTGTACGACATTTTCCACTAAATTATAATGCTGAAAGCACGTCGATAAATGATATACAATAAATAATGATAATCGCAACACATGTGATAATTACACCCACGGTGGTGAAAGATTTTATTTTTACGTAAATAATATTAATAAATTTGTGCACTAAATATTGAAGTAATATTCAAATAACTCGAATGATCGTACCTAATGAAATATAAATAACTTCAACGTTAGGAGTGTAACTGTTAAGACCAGACTGCACTGTCAACGACCGCAATAATGTGACAGCTTGACGGCCATCTTAGGAATAACGTCATTATGATCACGTGGGTTGGATACTAGTACCTGATTCGTTGTAAATTGCAATCAAGTGCATTTCGGGTTTAGAATTCATATTCGAACAAACAGAATATTTCCGAGAGAAGTTGACGATTTGTAAATTACAAGTTGAAATCGACGCGTAAAAATACTATTTTTTACTATTTTTTTACATTTATAAATTACAATCACATTCGTAACAACTTTTCCCTTTTCCGTGATATTTCAGAAAATTTTCGGAGGTACGACAGGAGTTTAAAAGTTTGTTGAATTAGGACATTGAATAGAACAATAATGAGTCACAAATTCCGTAGTTTTCATGTACAAAGAGAAAAAAAAGTGCCAAGCGCTGCTAAAGCAGTTTTTACTTCAGAAAAAAAAATCGGAAATCCCCACTTTATTTTAATGTCAAATAAGGAGAAAATATTTTCTCACTGATCGAATTATTGGCACGTTATTCGAACATCGAATAGAGTTGGCGGATTTGCTAAGATTTGAACAGGTTATTATGCATGCTGACCTATGCGAAACCTGTGGGTCATAGACCTCCATGGTTGCAGATTTAGGAGATGTTCGCTCCAGAAGTTTCCATTTCATGCCTTTCATTTGATCTTTTACAATATTACGAATAGTGGAAAATTCTCGAAAAAAAACTCACCGCGGAACTCTATTCTCTAAAATGCAAAGCTTACTCTTAAGGGGAGAATTGCCGTCTCGAGCGCTGTTTTGAAGATGATTTTTAGGATGGAATAAATTTTAATGATTGAGTTTTCTGTCTTAAATTATGGTCATATGTTTGTCGATCCTTCAAGAATAAGTGCAAATTTAAAAAAAAAACCTTTTTATTATTATGTACTTTTGTAGGGTTTTTCTAGACGGCGCGCGGAAAACCGCTTCAATTGGCAGCCAGTGTGGCGGATGTAAATGAATTTGAAAGAAAACCAAACATATTTTCAATTAGTATAAGTGTTATGATGGTTGGTACCAGTCAAAAAAAGAATTAACAAAAGGGCCGCACTCTAAGCTTCGATTATCAAGTTATTTTAAAAAACTAAAAAAAAATTATCCAACTCAATTTTGCTACTAAGGTTGAAAAACAATCTAATAAAGGTGCATGCTAAATCTGAGCCCAATTGGCCAATTCTTTATCGAGATATCGTGACTGCCGATTTAAAAAACATAGTTTCAAGAACAACCCGTTTCAATGTTTTACATATACCCTTCGATGAGGCTTAAATGAAATTACTGATACTTACTAGTTAATCAGCCAACTCAGGTCCATAAATGGCTCTTTTTGTCGCATTCTTAGAAACACATCGATCCGCTTATATAGATACGAATGAAATTTTATTTTGTGTTATCATTTAGCATAATTTTTTGTTTGAGTGTACGCGATGTTATTATTATGCCATGTTATTTTGGATGTGCTCCGTTTGAACTTTTGAATAAATAAATAAATACGTTTCAGCAAAAACTTTGATTTTTTCCCAGAGGTTCATCAATTTCCCGAGAAAGTTTAACCGACAACGAAGAGTGTATGAATGCGAAATAAATTAACGATTATTATTTCATGAGATCTTACTTTCACCACTACTTGTGTTCCTTTAGACCATGTATGGTGGTCCAAATCTAGTTTTCCCATCTTCGGGGGTTCATTAGGAAATGGACTTATAATTTCAATAGTTGTTCACTCTCTATGTATCTGAAATTTGTTGTTTTAATTAAAGTTGCTGTTTATTGTAGTCGAATCAAATAGTTTATACTTGCTAATAATTTGATACTCCTGAAGATTCACTTACGTTACTCCTACATCTCATGATTTATAATTGTCTAGATATTTAATACGTTAAGTTCTTTTTTTTTCGTAAAATTGAGCACTAAAAAATCTTCAACAAATTCCCAAACATAGAACTTGTGAGATTTTATTGATATACCACGTCCTGAAATGAATAGGACTCCCATAATTTAAATAATTTGAAAGTTACTTCATAATACGAATTTGATTTTATGTCATGGAACTTGGATTATAAGAACAGATCATAACATCAAATGGAATTTACTGCATATCTACTGATTGATGATATTTTCGATCATATTGTATTTTAGCTATTTATAATCATATTTATTACGTTCATATCACACGTTATTTGCAGTCTAATTAAGAATAAACAATTAAGTAAACATATGAGTAAACAGAGTATGACAAGAAACGTTTTATTACTTATCGTTAACCCAAGAGTACAAGAATTTCATTGACTCAATTTTCAGTTGCTCTGAGTGTGGTTTTCATACATACATTACGATTTGTACTTTTGTGCTGTACCCGTTCCATAAGTCTGATCCCACTTTACGTATGTAGTCAAATCCGATTGTGAGACACTAGATTTAACATAGCTTAGCGCATTTTTAAAATCGTCTGCAGTTACTCCTCGAACATCATCCTCTCGAATGTTTTCCAACTGATGAAACGGTATACTTCTGATTGGCCCCATACTGGCTTCTTTGCAAAGATTAGTCATGTCAGCTCCAGAATATCCTTCCGAAAGTCTCGCAATTTCTGATATATCGTCAAGCGTTAAGTTATGCCGCTCGGAGTGTAGTAGATTTTTGATTATCTGACTTCTGGCACCAAATTCTGGTAAAGGAACGTACAAACGTTTAACCAATCTTCTGCGAGCAGCCTCATCCAGCTCCTGAGGTCTATTCGTAGCACCAATTACCAAAATACGGTCTTCTTCCGCTGTTGCTGCGCCATCCAATTGTACCAAAAATTCAGTCTTCATTCGTCTAGAACTTTCGTGCTCTGTCTCTGATCGTTGAGTCAGCAGAGAATCTATCTCGTCTATGAAGACAACTGAAGGTTGATAAACCCTTGCAACAGCAAATAAAGCTCGGACCATCTTTTCTCCTTCTCCTATCCATTTAGATGTTAATGAACTTGCCGAAATTGAGAAAAAAGTTGACTTGCTTTGAGAGGCTATGCATTTTCCTATTAGCGTTTTACCTGTTCCAGGTGGTCCGAAAAGCAAAATGCCCTTGGGAGGTCGGCGCAATCCTGTAAAGATGTCAGGCCTTAGTAGAGGGAAAACAACGATTTCTTTAATAGTGTTTTTAGCAAACTCCAGCCCTGCAATATCATCCCAAGAAACAGTTGCACCCGAGTCCATAATGTCGTTTTTTATTAATTCCACCATCTTTGGATCAATGTTTTTCAGCCTCTCATCTTCACAGTCATTCATTTCTTGACTTCCGCCATTACTCTTATTTGCTTCATTTTCTTCTTCCTTTCGCTTAATTGGGCAAATAAATTGACTGTTGACAGGTCGTTTGCCACCTAAGGTTTTTTTTTGAGGTAAGACCTTGTTCTTTTTCAACTGTTGTATGTGAAGTTCTTCTTTAGCGGTCCTAAATGACTGAGGATTTCCTTTTTTATAACATGTTTCATCTACTTCATCCTGACTTGAATTGGTTGCAGTTTCATGCCTGGAATAAGCTGAGTGATTATCATGCTGAAATTCTGGCTCATTATAAGCATTGTAATTTTTCTTGGTGAGATTTGTATTCTGATTGAGTGCACTGAAATTCAATTTATTTGAAAAATATGAAGACTGATGTTGATTATCTCTGTTGGAAGAATTTGGTAAACTCAAAACATCATTAGTATCCTGTTTCGGGTAATCCTCGACTTTACAGGATCCAATCTGGTTTTTACTATCAGTATAAGAGCCGCTCTTTTCATATTTGAAACTTTGCTGCTTTGAGGCAATAAAACTTCCGATTTTTCTACAGCTTTTGGGGAGAACCTGAGCTGGTACTTTTCGATTCCTTGAAACTAGATCCTTGGTATTCCAAATATCAAGAATATCCTTAACATGCCGATCAGTAAACTCATTGCTTTTGCAATCTAGCAAATTATCTTCCCGACACACCAAAGGTTTTACAAATTGCAGAGCAGCCTTTGGATCTTCAAGTCCAGATTTCCAATTCACATTTTTCTCAGATTTGTTACCTCTCAAGGTTTCAATCTGCGACCAATAATTGTTTATTCCTGCCTTATCATCTATGAGACGATGGTAGGCTTCCAGACTATTTTTAAGCAAAAGGTTGGCCATATCATCACTGTCACTGGAACAAAAAATAATAATAAATGTACATGTGAAATAAGCATAGGTAGTCATCAATTTTATTCACGGACTTACAATGTCTTAGCACCCAGGTACTTAGCAGCCAGGCACCTACGTTCAGCTGTAACTGTTTCAAAAGCATCTTTGGCAGAGGTGGTGAACTTGAGTGTGTGAAGCGCAGATAAAAAGTTATCTTCAATCAAAGAATCTACAGTTTTTAAGTCACAGCTTTCATTTAACATGGCCATCGCAGGTTGACGGGCAATGTAGAATCCTTAGTAGAACCCAGTTTGATTGTTACTGACCAATGTAAAATATATTTCGATGCAAAATTAGAATGTGCAAAGCTATGGGCATCAAAAGTTAAAAATACGTCTGTAATTAGATATTTTACAGAATAATCAGCTGGGGCCGGGAGATTTAAAACATAGAATAGCTCTTGCTTTACATGAAGATTAGCGGGTGGATAATTAATTATTATTATTTACTACCTACTGTACCCACTGCACAGTGCTGGGCCCGCCAAACGATACCTCGTGTTTGGCATACATATACATATATTTATACATATGTTGTTGGGAATAATCAACAAGTTTCCGAGGATAGCGTGATTTATCGGTAACTAGTTCTCTTTAGATGCCTGTGATTGCGACTTAAAGCAATTCTCTAAGGATTGTGTATCGTAATTACATTGTGATACAGTATTTCAAGGATATCCGACTGCTAGCGATCTCTAGTAGTGATTCTAGAAACTGGTCACGTCTGCAAACGTCACGGTCTTATACCTACAGGAACGCTGCGCCATACATATTTATGACGTCGAGGCTCGAGCAGCATTTTTTGGATGCTATTTGGCAGCTCAGAATCCGATCTGGGTGATCCGCTTAATTAATCTACCAAATGCTCGGGCAAATCCATTCAATGTTTTCGTAGCAAAATGCCAAGTCAAATTATCTCTGATTTGTTAGTTGGTAAGAACACATTTTCTTTTATCTTGTCACATCCTGTTCACGCCGTCGGTAAGAACTGGCTGTACCCAGATAGGAAAATACTGCATTTTTTTATGCAGCCTTCGTTTGTGATCAAAAACATGACAAAATAAAGTGTCTTTATGCGCTTGTAGAAGTTGAGATTGATAGTAATCTGCAAATAGCAAAAAGTAAACGTAACAAAAATTCATCCGTAGATTGACAGAAACAATGATTGTAATGTACCGTTAGATCCACGTGATCCATAGTTCTGGTTTCCTACATATCGCCACATTTTTGCTGTAAGCTATCGTTGAACTCGCGGTTGAACCTCAAACTATTTTACTGAGCATAAGCGTTGACTGAAGACGGCGGCATAAGTTTGCAATATGAGTCGAAGGCAAGCGCGTGCGCGATCCGAAAAAGAATATTACAGTTACGAGAGGCTAAAAGACTGCCTCCATGGTGCATACGATACTTTATGTAACAAAAGTGAGGCTTACAAGTTTTTTTCATATCAGACTACAAAATGGAGCACTTTTGAGGACTAACAAAGAATAGCCGCGAAATGTCTACCTCCGATTTTGACGAAACTTGGCAGGAATGTTAAGTACGCTAAAATAAGAGATACGTGTTTTTTTTATGTCGGCTGAAATTAATTTTAAGGGGGTAAACTACCCCCATGAAATTCTATTTTTAATAAATCCCATGCATAATAAGGGGTTTCTGACGTTGCTCTTTCCAAATCTGAAGTCCAAATTAAAAAGTTCAAAATGGCAGATCCAGCACGGCCAATGTCAATAACGAAAAATCGATCGATTTTCACCAAAAGTAGGTGGAAGCTATTTTCGAGGTCACTGACTGGCTCTGACTACGAAAATTCGAAATTCGAAGCGTCGAATTTCAAAACGGCGGCAGAAAATCATTACAATATCCGCCATCTCTACGAAAATTGGTATCCATATTTGTTTATGGAGTACTTCAGAACCCATCTATTTCTAGTTCAATGAATTTCTTTATTTGCACCACTTGTAACATTGTCCCAAAATCTTAATCGTGTATAGTTTTATTTGAACGGTACAACTGTAGTCAATTCCTACATATACAATGATGGCTATATTTTTTGGTTTCACCGTAACAACCCTTGCTGATATGAATGGTTTCTCTATGGAATAAAGTCATGGCAATAATAAAATTCCGTAAAAATGTGTTTTAAACAAAGTGGCTTTCTACACCAAGTACACGTGAATAATGCGACGTCGCTACATATATGACACTGTAACGTCGAGTCTCATAAGAAAATTCTACTTGACTTTGAAAATGAAGCGGTCTAGTATTCACGAATCCACTTTTGCGCCATGAATATTTGAATAAGTTTAAAAACCGTGGAGACAAAAACTGGTCATGCTTCAGAGATGGTAGCTTGAGAATATTATCTCGAAGGTGAAGATTGATATCATAGTCAAGAAGGATCACCATGTCGGAAAAAACGTCTTACGAAATTTTTCCACACACGAAACCTATATACGGCCAACGATTGAATCTGCCCTGTAGTTCCTTTTGGAATGGTCATCAGTTTCAAGTCTGGATCATCCGGTACTGCTACCTGAGGACTGCGCTCGCATTGTCCACTCCATGAATCAAGTAACAAGACGCTTGCATTACCTGTATTGGGACGATAAACTCCCGGAAGCCAAGTTTGCATACGATCTTCAGCAAGCTTTCCAGACTTGGAAGCCATGATGTAAATATTAGGTGGTCTGAACATAGTTTCTCTCACTCTGAGAGTCCTAATACCCCACTCGTTTCTTTCAATACTACAAGAAGAGGAGATAACAGCGGTCCATCAGCAGATATAGTAGGCTGTATAGTATAAGTGAGTCGCCAAAGATATTGATTGTGCCACAGTTTCAATCTTTTTTCTGATCGACGGGAGTTAACGTTCGCCCGGAATGTATCTCCAAATTGAATATACTTCGATCCGAATTGAATACATTCTGTGGTCCACATTGTTCGATAAGTGGCTTCAATTCACAAACGAAACTTTCGTACCGCTCATTCAAGTTCTGCTCTTGGGCGATGCTTGTCCTTGTTATGTGCTTTGTTATGTACGGGAAACGATTCGGTGCGCTTTTTTGAATTCGTCACTTCGAATTTGGAAATTTCGTGGTCAGATCCATGATCAGTTAACTCGTAGACAGTTCCCACCTACTTTTGGTGAAAATCGATCGCCTTTTCGTTATTGACGTCGGCCATGTTGGATCTGCCATTTTGAACTTTTTAATTTGGACTTCAGATTTGGAAAGAGCAACGTTAGAAATCCCTAGAAATCAAGTTCCCGTGGAATCTGTACAGTAGGCCCTATTAATATTATGCATGGGAATTGTAAAGAATAGCATTTCAGGGGGGTAGTTTACCCACTTAAAATTAATTTCAGCCGTTATAAAAAAACTCGTATCTTTTATTTTAGCATACTTAACATTCCTGCCAAGTTTCATCAAAAACAGAGGCGGACACTTCGCGGTCGTACGTAAAAGTATACTTATTCAAACTACGATGCTCTTTTTTTGTACTGTTGCGGAATAACGATTACTTTACGTATGGAATGCAGGTGAAAGAGTCGTGTAAACCATGCTTGCAGTACGTAAAATATAAGACAACGCTATTTTACAGTAAACGACTGATCCTGTAAATGTGATTTGGACTATAATTTTCCCGGCGTAAATATTGCATGAGAAAAGTGCTGTAATGCACCCTATTATTGTCAGCAAACATTGTCTAAAAATGCGTGCAATACCAAAATAAGGTTTCATCGGTAAAAGTAGAACTGAACAACACACCATTTCATCCGGCAACGGTAACCACATGTAAACAATTTGTGATTGATTGAAATCAACCCCATCAAATAATACTAACACCTTCGAGTACGATCAAAAAAAGATTACCTCACACTTTTTATTCCCATTTTTATTCATATATATATATTTATATTTTTATATACCTTCATGTTGTAAGTGTTCAACAGCGGAGTACAAAATAAATAGTGAAATTAAGATTTGAAAAGTAAAAGCCAAATTAATGAACTAGCATTTATTACAAGAACATCTGTTTAATACAAATATAACTTTGTTAGAAACCTCAAATTTCAATCAAAAAACTTGAGATGTGAATAATTTGATCCAGGTTACATTATTTTTCTTTTTCATATGGTCAAATCACACTGGTTGTTCAATTTCAATGAAATATTTTCTTTAAACATTTCACAGATCGTCTGAAATCAATTTCGAATAAGGTTCATTTGTGTTTCAATAAAGCATAAGTTCATTAATTATAAGCTAAATAATGATTTTGTATACAACGTTTTGAAGAACTGAATGTCTTACATGGAAAACATCACCCAGGCGGTACCTACTCAGATGGCATTCTGTTTCCGAGCAAGAAATTGTAATTATGTCATACATTATTGCATTCGTAGCACCTGAAAAAGACCTAATTTGTCTCTTCGATGAATATAATGCTGTTACTCTTTTTATTGCTCATGAAACTAATACAAGCACCTGAGTTATGGCTACAATTTCCAAAAAATGCGTACATTACAAAAATAACTCAGTCGGTAAGGCTAACACTCCGACATGCCTTCATTGGACGGGTTCTATGGAGGACTTGAAGTTTGAAAGCTTATATTTCAAAAATATAGAGTTTGCAATTATTTTTATGTAACACTAGTAAGACTTAAGCGTCTTTTTTGCCTACGTTTTGTACGTAAAGTGATCGTTTTAGCAACAGTACAATACAGAGCATCGGAGTAGGTAAAAGTGCGCTTTTACATCCTAATATCTAAAGTGCTTTTTTTGTATTCCGTTATAGAAAAAACTTGTGGACCACACTTTTAATACATAAAGTATTATGTGCACCATGGAGACAAAGTCTTTTTCGGTTCGGGTAATTGCAATATTTGTCTTCGGTTAGCGCATGCGCTTGCCTACAACTCGTAAGGGAAACATACGCTCGGGGTTAAAAAGACCTACTTTGCCTCCTTGGTTCACAATCTACTATTCGCACTCTGGCGATGAGAGTGACACAACTCAAAAATAGTCATTTTTCAGTAGAAGTAAATAACTGTGAGTAAAAGCAATGCATGCGGAAGTTACTTGTTGTTCTCTGATCTGTGACGGCCAATTTTTCAACTACAGAAATATCACTTTTCACGCCTATAGATTCGAATTTTGCAAATCCGAATATGATCTCGACTCAAAGATGCCAGTTTTTGAGTCGTGTTACTCTCGACGCCGGTGTGCGTATTGTTCTTAAGCTATAAAGAATGATCTGATTAGTTGATACTAAGAATTAGTTAGGTAGTGGGAGGTTTCTCTCGAACCCTAAGAATTGAATGGAAGCTTTGGAAACAAAATTTGAAAAAAAAATTTCATGAAAAATAGTGACTACAAACTTATAAATCTATCTGATTCGTTTATTGTTAGAATAAAATCTTATTAGGGTAAAAGTCATAGTACTCATTGTAGGTTAAAATAGTACTCGAGATATGAAATTTGACAAAGTTTTCATACCTAGATCAACATTCATCAATTCAACCTGATGTTGACGATTTATTATAATTAAAAATCCGATCAAATCCGTGATAATGCACTATTTGGAGTATCAATAATTATACTAAGTAAACATAGTATGCTCAATATAAAGATAATATGATTGAAGTTTAAAAATGTAAAAATTATTACAGAATTGAATTTTGCAATAATGCATTGTTGCCGCTCCATTCAATTACCGATAGAGAAAAATGTCATAAAATGTGAAAATATCTTTTATTATTTTGGTAGGCAACAGTAATTGAAACGTTGATTTTTATACCTACAGAATTTTTCACATGACATACAGTTCATTTTTATATCAAATGAAAATAGGTGCAACGCTTTCCGAAAAAGCTGATGAATCACTGCTAATAATCTTGAAACAAAACTCATATCAATGCACAATATATTATAAGATGGTAAAAAAATTATATTGACGTATTTCTGCAAATACTTAGTATTATTTAAAAAATTATCGATTAAGGAGAAACAATTGCATTGAAGCTTATTTTGTAAGATATATTATGCGAAAATTGTTGGATCATTTTTAGTAAAATTTTAACGAAATCGATAGAGTTATTTATCCGTATTTTATTTATTTATAATTAATTATCGATATAGTTGATTTGATTTTTTGGCATTTAAATACAGGACTAGTGGCTTCTCAAGTTTCAGGGTGCATGTGAAGTGAACTCGAACGGGGGGGCATAAAATCGACGTATTGTTAAATTATACATGTACGGAAAATTGTGCACCTGAAGCGACAGCAATCAGACTCAAAACCGAGCGCTGGTTGTGGGCGGTCACTCGTCTCGCCCAATCACATATCACGTCACGAATAGGTGGGAACGTGCACCACTTCAAAATCTTACGTTTAAATCAGGACTTTAAATGTGTGGAATTTCGTGCGGATCATATTCTACGAATTGTACAAGTTTATTTCGAAATTATGTCAGTGTAGTCGATATAATATACACCTATGTTTGGAACATAGGTTAGGTTAGGTTTTGCATGAAACAACCATGTAAACCATTGCGAATGTTTTTTTTGTGTATCAGTGTGTATAGATATATACCTATATTTATTTGTTGTGTATATTGAAGAATTGCTTCTAAAAATCTGAAAAAATATTCTTTGCACTTATAATATACGCTTTCAGGCCAAAGAAAAATAATTTTTTTTATCATGCCATATAATACTGTTGAAAAAAATTGTGGAAAGAGTTTTGGAATGGTCTCTTCTTTGGTCTAAAAATGAAAATAAAAGCAAAAAGATTCAAAATTTTTGCGGAGCCCTTGAAGGAATATTGGAGAACAACGAAGAAGTGAATTATATTTTAAACTCTTTCCTCTTCAAAGTGATGAAATCGTGTTGAACTTTGGAAAATCATGACGTTTGCGATTGTGCTTGTATGATCGTGGAAGGAAGTTAGATAAATTGACGAAAATACTATGAATACACTTGCAGCTGATTCTCACTGATCGCTTTGAGGTTATGGCAACCTACTGATATCTATTTGTCGCAACGCGAAAAAAGGCATACCAGTCCAATTCTAAAAGCAATCCTGAATAAAACCATTTAAAAACATGTTCATTTGGGGCAAACATGAAGAAAAGACACGTAAAATACGAAGTTGCGTACATTAAAGAATAGTGAATTCGTTATTTAAATGCCATTTTTTTATTCATGTACATAAGCCAAATGTTCTGGTATTTTTTGGTCAAAATCGCATATAGAATGGGGTTGGTAGGCTCTGTTTTGCGTTTGAAATACGTGGACTTTGATATTTGGGAGATATATACCACAACGTCGAAATCGACTACCCCAGTAGTATTCTGAAGTAAGTCTGCCGATCCAGGCTGCTATTGCAGACACGACGTGTCTACTTCCACATTTGAATGCGGGTCTGATATCAGAATTTGCATTATTCGAAATCTTGCACAAGTTTGTTGTCAGGTGGCAAAACACCGCCGTCAGGGAAGATGCTGTATTGACTCTGTAGAAAGACTTCCCGTAGAATCTTCTTAAATTTGTGCAACCGAAGGCAATGCTACTAGGGTAGGGCACCCCCTTAAGACGGTTTCATCACTCGGGAGATGAAAAAAGTGTAAAATACGATTTGCTCCCTAGGTCAGCAGTTCTGAAGGAAGTGAGCTAGCCGATTCCAAACCGTAGAGGACGGGTATGAAGAATGTCGAAGGTTGAGTTAGGTCACGCGGACGTTAATTTCAACGGTGCAAAAATTTAATTACGTGTGTTTCTTTGTTTTGGAGGGTGCCGGGGCGGGAGGGAGGTTTCAGGGGAGGGAAGACCTTCAATTTCCGATGAGCTTACCTCTGGGAAACCCTCTAAACGCCAAACGTCGATACGCCTGGCGGCAGCCATCTTGGGGCTGGTTATACTCACATAGGTATACAGCTATTGCTTTCTCGTTGAAACTGAAGTTTGGCTGTTAACGTGCCGATCCCCCGCGTAAACCCATTTCGTTTTTTCCTATACTCTTCACGATATATACGGTGCGCCATGTAATACATTATATGTTGAACATATACGATGGTTTCGAACGGAAATTTTCTTGCCTTGGTTCACCCTCCGATCCCTCTGTGATGTTGGTTTTATTCCGGAATTGAGCCTCCTAGAATTTGGGCTTCAGTCCGAGTTCCTACAAAGTATAACCGTGGTTATTAGTTTTTTAAAACCTTGTACTTCCGATGGAACAATTAAATTTTTATCACCATCCGCACGTACTTCAGAAAAATAAATACATAACGAGATTAGACAGAAAATATCTGCAGAAATCTGAAAACCTTACCATCAAAATAGTCTCGTTGACAAGATTCACATTTGATGATGATCATTAGTGAAATAATTGCATCTTTCATTCCTCGTGATAGACATGTATTTCAAAAGTGATTAGCTAGAAGAAGAGAGATTTCTTTCTACCAAGCAATTTCTCTGAAATATTGCTGTACCTAACATATTTCACCTGGGTGAGCTGTGGGAAATTAGGGAAAGAGAGTGAGAATGAAGTTGACCCAATCCTTGTTCCATTTCGCTGTATTTGACTAGCTATTACTGTCCGTCTGCTGCATGAGTTAAACGGGAAAATAAAAAACATATAATTCTCACGTTGAAACATAAAGAATGCATGTCCAATTGCCGTGATGGCCCTTAGAAATAAAAACAGATCCCGAAGATCGATTCGTTCCGCATGCGATAGTATTCGTGTTTCGGAATAAATCGGCCATACCATCTAAATCAAAAGCTAATGATGAGGAAAGAGAAAAATCTGTTGAAAAAATCTCCAGCAGTATTATTTTCCCAATGATAAGTAAACATGAATGAAAAAACAGTCTAAGTTTGTAACAGAAATGAATCTAAGAAAAGTCGATTGAAACAAGCAAAGTTATCAACAATGTCAAGTTCGTGTAAACAATATATTCTAAATGATTAAACTCAGGTGTTTTTCGTTGGATTCAAAAATATTCTCATACGAATTTATTTTTAACCACGCTATACATGACATTTTAAAAATAAAAATTTTCTCAGGATTTTCAATTGGAGATCTCTATGATATAAAAATAATCCCAAAAACATTAACATCGGACCAAAAATACTAGACATGAAACATTTTGAACGTTGTAATTATAAAGCCTTTTCTCAAATTGTTCATATTTTAGCTTGTGTTAATCGAATTTTCTGAAATTCCTTTCTATTATATCCATACATTAGGGAAGTAAGATGATTGATATTTTTCTGACGGTTTTTTTCTGTATTCCTAAATTTTGATTCTGACAGCTCGGTGACTGCACACTGTATTTCATAGTTTTCTTTTTTCCAGAGTAACGATGACGTCTCGAACTCTGAAAAAGTTACGGTATTTGTTATTGCGTTCGTGTGTCGGCTCGTAAAAAGTTTGAAAACTTAATGAAAACACCGAACTTATTCACTCACTCTGAGCTAATGGTCCGCTACTGATATCTGAATCCCACGTATTACGTACTTTTACAACAACTTTCAGAATTCTCAATAACCGCACAAGCATAGTAGCAAAAACTATCATTTTCCAAAATTTGAAACATTTCATTGCCCTAGCAAAAAAGGTTGTAAAATACGTATCGTCGCGTCATCGGCACTCAGCCATTTACTTAAGAGGTTGCTACAGTCAGTCTTTACCGATCGTGTTGAATTATCTTGACTATTATCAGAGCTTACGTACTGATCTGAAAATGCCGTAACTACGAAATTCTACATGCAACTCCGAATACAAATATGAACCTAATAGAAAGTTTGTATTAAGCAACAACAATCCTAAGAACTGTATTCCTGTAATTGAATTACCATTTATTGTAAGAATACATTTCCTAGCCTTATTCTCGGATGAAATAAAAAAGTTTTTAGATATTTTTTGTTCGGCATTGCATGTAGAATTGTGATAACTGTGGCGTTTTCGCGTCAGACGAGCTGCGTAAGCTTTCATAATGCGGTCAAAAAGAGTGACGTCTTACTCAGTCGGTAGAGACTGAATACAGCATTCTCTTAAGAGAAGGTCCGAGTGCCGACGAAGAGAGTAACTTGTATTTTACAATTCTTCTCTAGTAACTGAATCGTTTCAAAGCGTGGGAAGTGATAGTGTTTAAAATTACGCTTGTGGGTTGGCATAACAAAATTTGCAGATTGATCTTAAAGTAGGACATTAAATATAGAATTCAGATATCAGTAGCGTACCATGATCATGACTAAATTTGTCACGTCAGACATAAAATTTTGCCTGTATCTATAAAGTTTTATGAAACGAGTATTTTGCCGCCAAGTTTAACTGATTGTATTTGCAGTCAGTTCCTAGATATTGGTTAAAATGACGTAATAAATTTGAAATTTCACTGACGTGTTTTCTTAAGATTGCAATTCTGAGATATTTGCCTATAGACATAGCCTAGTTATAATATAAAAACCTATGTACCCTTGATATATAAACCTTGGTTCGAAGTATCCAAGGCGCTTGTATCCGGGAAAATTACAGCCAATTATTCATAAATTATGAGTGTCTGGAAAAAGAAAAGAAAAGAAAAAACAGATCGAGTTTCTCGACTTAAGAAGGGGTTAGGGGTTCACGTGTCGTCGAAGGTGCATATGCATGTTATTGTCGAATGTTGAGGGTAGAACAGCATCTGCCTCCGAGGGCCAGCTAAGCAAATACAAGCAAGATTAACTCCTTGGTCGTTGCAGGCGTTTGTAACAGTTTTTCAAGGCTTATGGCCCCCTTTTGTCTAAATACCCGATTAAATTACGCGCGCGTGCCACCCGGCCCTCGTGGTCGGTAATAAGCCCGCTGCGGTTGTCGGAAGAAAATGATAGAATCGGATTTGTTATCTGTTTTTCGTAGCTGGCGCGTGTCTCCTGCGGCTCTTTTCATTCTATCCCTATACCCGTCGATTTTCAAAAGCTCACCCTCTGATTTTCATTTCTTAGCATCGCGCTTGTTGCACGCGAATAGGTTATAGAGTATAGATAAGAGAGAAAAGGAATTATAACCATTGGCAGTGTTGGTAAAATGATAGTAAAATTTGTGCCTGTATAGATTACGAATAATATCATCAGATTTTTGGTTGTTGAAAATTTCACGCATCAATCTTATCCGATGCATTACAATTATACTGTTTATCTCTTTCCCTCACAATGCAGGGATGCTCAGTGTCCAACCACGAAAATCTCCGTGCCCTATCCTTATCACAGTTTGTTTGCAACTTCAAATGATCTTTGTTACTTCGTATAACCCCAAAAACCCCCGAGTAACAAGTTTCGGCCAGAATCATCGAATTTAAATAGTTTTTTCGATTTTACATCCGCCATATTACATCCGCCATATTACATCCGCCATCTTTGATTTGGAAATTTTCAAATTCTGATTCTAGACTCGTGATCAGCGACTCCAAAACCCCCGGGTAGCAAAATCCAGTCCAAGATGTTGCGTTGAGAAATGTGTGACCGAAAGGATTAATAGCCCGAAAGACAAACGTAGACTTCCTATTTTAACGGGAACTTAAATGTTTACTATTCAAAACGGCGAATTTGCAAAATCATAGATTTATACATGGGCAACAAAGAGAAATATTCCTTACCTGTTTGTATTCAATGAATTACTTTTTTTCTGCTAAATGTCTACTATTTTTAGGCGAATGCAATTACTCTGATTTCACGCGAATTGATTTAATGCTCTTTAGAGAATCACGATGTTTCAAGCGAACTGATTCAGCTTATTTTCCGGAGAAAAATATAATACTACATTAAGAAGGTTACACCTTCGCTAGATAAAAAAAAGACGTGAGTATTTTTCTAGTTCACTGTATGACCTGATCTGTAGAGAAAGCATCTCTTATTTTGTACTGTATCCAAAATTCGACGGAATTCTCACGATAACTTAAACTAATTTAAATGTTAACTAAACCATTCCTAATACTCAATTTTTAATTGTCTATCAATGCCCACGACACGGCTTCTCACTACCTATACAGAGAAGTATCTATCTAGTATAGTAAGCTTATCGTGATTGTCATACGACAAAAAAAGCATCAACTCTGATGATGGAAATTGATTAACAAAAATTTCCTACGAGTAACATTGACTCTTAAAGAATATCACACATTAATAGTAAATTCTTTAGCCTTCTTGAAATCGTAGCAATTCTTTTCTAGAGTTACATTGCAAGTTTATAATCTTCAATTTGTGGATAAACTCTATAACAGCCCTCTATTGTAAAAAAAAATATTTTCAAAAACGACTCAGGCTGACCAGTGCCCTTAATTATTTAGAATTATCTGATAGTTTCAATTCTAGCTCGACTTCAAAAAAATCCGATCATTTGTACGAATTTTCTCAACTTTGTGAACTAAATCGTTCTATTTGCATGATTTCAGATTGGTTCTTCAATTAGACTGCCGCGCTGGCATGAGAATGCGACTAATTTCACATTGGTAGACATGTCATGTTTCACACTGATCTGAAATGTAATGAGTCTTGCATTTTGACATACCTGAGAAATTCTGAAATTTTAACATTACTCCAAAAGTTCTGATAACATAGTGGTATGTTCCAGATCAACTTGTCTCGTAACTTTTAGCTTTATAAAATCTCTACAGTTGTTAGTTGTAAAAAATTTACATTCAGCGAAAAATAAAGTTGGAAATCAGTTCGATTTGACGTCAATTATCGTGAGATTCTCTGGAAAAAAATATTTGACACTCTACTAAAATTCATGTATAATTCCGAAAACTGATCCAACTCTCGGATAGAAATGTTATATATACTTTCAGGTGATTGGGAGAAGAAATTTATACACCAGGGTATCACTGAAAAAGTCATGCTCGTCGAAAAATGTACACAGGCAAAAGAAATTCTAACTACAGTAGATGTACGTATCGTAAATACTGTGGTTCAGCACAATTGCATTATACCGATGAACGCAATTTGCAGTAAATATGGAGCTCTAGACATTTTGCTGCTAAAAGAGTACAGATATAATAAGGATACTTTCAATGACTGTTGTTCTGATGATGATGTTATCCTCGGAAATATATCGATTCCACTGAAAAGGTCGTTCTGCAAAGATATTCGTTTGATAATAGTTATTCCAAATGACCATTTTTTTTTTTCTGGCGACTTCAAAATTTCTGATCATTATGAAAATTTATTGTCAGCGTGGGCTGATTCTAGTAACACTGAAATGACTAATTCCCCTTGCTAGTTTTCGAAATAACTATACACTTACAATTAGTTCAGCAAGGTGAGCTTCAATTTCACCTCGTAGCGATAAATGTTGGTAAAAATTAATTAAGTCGTTCTCGTACACTAGTGTTAGACGATATCCATCGATATTTACTGATAACTGCCCAACAATAAACTGAAAATAATTCGATTTATAAAAACCTGAAATACTAATATTAAATGCAGTTTTCTACCTTAAGTGTATCGTTGTAAGTTAAATGTATACATCGTAACCATGCAGTTATTATGTATTCTACTTAGATAATTATAATAAATATTCTGTACGTTAAAATGTTGTAGAGAATAAATAATTCTAACACTAAAGTATTTATCGATATTTTGTACATCGATATTTGAGCAGCAATATATTGATAATATCGATATTGCAGCGCACGCTACATATCGATATGAAATATCGATACTACAGCGAATATAGTCCGAAACTATCGTACACGGACCCCAGCATACAGGTTGGTGCAGGAGAAAAAGTTGGCATTACTGCTGGGATTGTGTTGGAAAATTGAAGTTGAGTAGGTAGGTTGAATGCAAGCGTACAGTACAAGAACAAAGATTATCTACGAGGGAGTCTGAAAATGTAATTAAAACCCGTGGGAGGTGGGGAAGGTTAGCAATAGGACTATTCCGTAACATCTCTATTCGATAGAATCACGGTTTAGCACGTGTGCGGATTATCTATTCCGGCCAATCACTTAACGTGAGCTCAGAACTACGTCCCTTACCACAGACAATACGAGAGCTGTCATCTTTTCTCCCTAGCCAATCATTCAGGACAAAATACTATCTGTACACATATTTCTAATCGCCGGTCGAAGGCACGATGAACACGTACAATGCGTCCGGTTTAAATCGACCCCGAAATTCACCACAACTGACTGTGAGCCGATCCTATGAAGCTGCTCTGTGATGGTACATTATACAGATACAGGTACTTGGTCCTATCGCAAGACAGTGTTTGCCGGTCTTATTACGCAATTCTATACCAGCGTGGATGAATGAAAAGGGGAAACTGCCCAAACCTAGGGCCGAAGGGGTGTTCGAAAGTCCCACTTTGATTTCAGGTGCGGACAAACACAGGTGGGCCGACGCCCTTTAAGTATCCGTTGTGTAAGTACATCTGCGGCAATCGAATTTTTCCATTCTATTCAGCCCTGTCGCCACAGCGGTTGCGGGGGACGGGATCGACGAAGTTATTGCCTAGTTTTGTCGGCCTTGCGCATTTCGCTCGGGTTGGGGTGAAAAACTAGAATTGCCGATTGATAAAAGGACCGGAATATTCAATTTTCTCAGGTGCGAGAATCTTATTCGTACAATTTAAAAATGGGGGAAGTTTCAAGCAGAGAATATTGAAAATATAGAAAGACAAAATATAGAAAGGTCAGAACATGGAACAGTAAAATCGAGAATATGTATAAGATTCTATATTATCGAGAGAAATTCTGACGATTCTACAGTTTGGCATTTTATGGTCTGACCTTTCTGATCTTTTACTTCTCCGTACTTCGAATTTCAACATTTTTAAATTCTACAAATTGAGCTTTCGCTTCTTTAAAAATTTGATATTGTCGCCCTTCGAGTTTTTCATGTTTCCATATTTTTACCCATTTTGCTCTCCTGAATAAGAATTGTTAGGTTTAATACAATATCTGTTTTATGTATAAATCAGAAAACAAGCGTTCGAACATAAGCTGTTCGTCGAAGGGGTCGTTATCGTTTCGCTATTGATTTTTCAATCCAAGTTTGATAAGTATAAATATACGACATAATGTCTTGTAATAAAAAATCTTGCTTTAATGAAACTATTGCCTACAATAAGTTTACAACTAAATCTAGTTATACATTATTTATGCAGTGAAACTTTTCTTAACGGACACCCCCAATAACGGGTTCCTTTTTACAACGGACCACTCACAACCAAGCACTCAAATCGTACGTTGACCGGTGTCATCAGCGATTATACGCCTGTAATATCCCAGTTTTATCTTGATCTTAAGCTTCGAAATTTTAAAAATAGTAATTCATTATACACTCTTTCGACTCGAAACAACGTTTCTTAGATCTTTTCGCGTACTACATGGCGATAACTTTGAAATCGTTCCCAAAATTTATTTGATTGGGAAGCACGTTGTATTCTGATATTTAGTTTTCGCAGGAACTACATGCAATGCTTCAGGTCAAGACTGAACTCTGAGAGTTATAAAATGAAGACGTATTAAAATTCCGTAAAGTAAAAAGAAACGTGATGATTTTATCAAATTTTGGTACGTATATTTGCTTCACGACTCGCGGAAACTATACAACGAAGGAAAGGATAGCTTGGATTAACAAAAGTGTTTTTACGGGGGACGAAGATAATATTTTATTTGATCACATTACCTTAAGCCTGTTAAGAACGAAATTCTGTAGAAAAAGCATAAAACAACGCGATTTGATTGATATGAATTCAATAATGCTACTATAACACACAAATACCAGAAAAAACGTCGACTATAATGGTGTCCACTAGAAATACAACCGTTCGTTCTAATTTGAATGGTAACGAAAGAAGGTTTCAGCTGGCAAAATAAAATGTTCCAAAAACCAAATTTGTCGAATAAGTGATGTAGTTGTTTCGGAAAAAGAAGGGCGTTCACCTTGCAAATCAATCGGCAGTCAGATTACCATAATTGTTCGCCAACGTAACAGAGAATCGGAGACCTGCATATTGAACGAATATTGAGCACAGCAGACAAACCGAGGGTGGATAACAATTATTCCTTATTTTTTTGTAAAACAATTTCCGACCGGATGATCCAGCGCATGGGAACATTTGCTACAAAACTATCAAAGCCTTAAAGCCGTTAAATTGTTACATTATATATATATACACAGTGGCGATGTAAACGTTGTTAAAAAAATGTGTATAGTATACGATACATACGGGACGTATACATACAACAGAATACAATGGCATATAGTGGTTTTCTACGTGAATACCAAAGGTCCAATCGGTTGGAAGTTGTAAGCCAATACCTTGGCAGGGACGTCGGCGGTATCGGATCCGAATTAAGAATTTGATCCTCATTCGTTGGATATAGCCTAGCCACCAGTTAGAACCAGTTGACTGGCGTGTAGAAAAGGCACGGTGTGGCTGACTTCCTCTTCCTGTTGGCATCGGAACTACAGTCAGGTGTCAGCTCCGGTCCCTACCATCCCCTTTGCTCTGAGCCCTGAGCCCTGGGCCGATATCCAATATTCAGCAAGGATGGAAGCAGAAATAGCCGACTACGTGCAGAGTTAATCAGGTTTAAAGCAGCAAGCGATGGCTCGGGAACGTTTTGCCCAAGCGCGGTCGCAGTCACGTCATTCATATTTTTATACCTACGACAAAATTTGTAGTCTCGCATGAAACGCGTAATGTTTGCCTTTCGTAAATCGTTGCATCTTACTTCAGTCGGTTGTGGAATATCGATAGTTATAGGATCGATGATATTCCGGCCGATGAGTTATTTCAATTCTCAATATTCTACGACATGGCTCAAGGTTGTAATTTATTATCGAATTGGATGGGCGTGAGAGTATGTATATTATATAGGTGAAACGAGTTTTGGTGAATGAAGTATGAAGATTTTTATCTGAAATACGTACGGCCGTTGTGTAATCAGAGATTTGGTCCATTCACCCTTACTCGTTGACCGCATGATTCGGCGTGGATATGAATTTTTCGAACGATTCACATTGAAATGAGAATGGGGAAAAAAGTTGGATCACTTTTCGAATAGCCAAACGAACCAGACGTTTCACCTCGGTAAGGGAAGGCATTACAAGCCAGTGATCTTTCGAGCGGGGTATCAGGGTGCAGGACCACCTAGGTGGTGTCTAAAGTATAAAGTAAACAATATCCGATCTTGCATGGATCGGTGAGTGAGCGGTTCGATCGCTGATCGCTGAATGGCCGATTAGTATCTCGTGTCAGCCTGCAACACTTTTACGCACACGCAGGCAAAAGAAGCTAAGGTTGTAGTGAAGGGGTGAAAGGGAGATGAGGTGGAGGAGGAGGCATGGGGAAGAGGAGAAGGAGTAGGATACCAAGAGAACGAGAGCCGAGGACACGTGTGTGGACGGACGAAGGAGATGGAGACGGGAACATATGACACGGGGCTTGTAGTGGGGTGGTTGGTTCGTCGCTTGGTTCGTCTGTCAGTGTGTCGGGTGGGGGTGGGTAGTTGGCAAAGACACACTGTCAGTCTATCATGCCAGCATGACAGTAGCACCTAGTTGTGTCCCTAAGATGAGTGGCGATGATCGTTCTTCGGGAAATTGCCAGACTTTTAAACCCGAGTGTTAACTTTCGCGAGCTTGTCTTCTGAACATTTGAAAATTTTCGAACGATCATGGAGGGTGATAACTGTGTGTCGGAAAATTCTATTTCAAAATAGACACCGTTGTCCGTGTCAAACTTTTCAAACATACGTTAATTCTGAAGATCGACGGGTTTGGCTACAGACAGTTTGACCATTCATTGCTGAAAAGTACAACCGGGTAAAAGATTCATTATCAATCGTACTTTGCGGGAAATTCGATGAAATGATCTAACTTTAAAGGCGGTCACGTCGATGGAAGATGGGATGAAACTTCGTTTGACGGGTAGGTCGTGATAAGTGTTGTGATTAAGTGACTACTCCGACGTTAAAAGGTTATGAAAACTCGAAGGAACTCAACATCGTACATGAACAGGAAGAATAACCAAATATCACAGTGACGATGAATGTATTTTTATAATTCGCTCTTCAACGGTTACTTCTAGTGATGAGCAGTGTTGAAAAATATAAAATATGCAAGAACATCTGTGGAAATATCGAGTTACCGAAAATTATTCGTAGTCACCGAATGTTAATATTAACACGAAGCAAGTATTACGTATGAGGCTTTCAGTGGATGACATTTTTTGTGATTGTAAAATATACGTGAACTCAAAACTTACCGTCCAATCTGATACAGCAAGTGAAATGATACACTTGACAACACGTGTAGACGTCTATTTTTGCATCAATTTGATGTTCGGTAAAGCTCGGTTGATTCACTTTGTTTTTTCCCTGTCCATCTGCAGTTCATCGCATATTGTTACGTGAACATTGCAAGGGTGGCGAGTTTTCAAAGTGGAGATACAGCGCGCGGAAGCTGACAACTCGAGTAATCGAGTGTATCCGAGTCAGTGTAACGACTCGCGGGAAAAGATGCACATGGTTCAAAATCCATGAATGGAAATATCTGGGAGGTTTCCAGAAGCCCTGAGAAGAGACCGGCGGGTCTTCCAAGCCATAAAGGTACATCTATACCTACGTTCTACATACACGCACACGTGATTCATTCATTCATAAACGGATAACTCCGCAAGGTAGCCGTACCTGCCACATGTGAGTCCTTCGAGCGCAGCATCCTCCTAGAAGAAGGGAGCCGCGATACGACGCATGACAAACGATAATTGGATAATTTGTGGATCTTACAACGCGTCGGACAAATTCTGGTGCAGAATAGCTCGTCAACACAGCCAATAGTGAATTTGTATGCACAGATTTTTCTACGACATTAATGCATAGACTCGTTGACCACGTAACACTGATCGTGAGACGAAAAATTTAGTGACCGTGGTAATTTTGATTCTACGAAATAATTCGATTTCAGCTGACTCGAAATCTCTTTATTTAACCTGAAGAAATCTCATCTCATTACTTCTATGAAAGCACTCAATGAATTCTACCACTCGATCACACTTTTTTCGGTATTATAAAATTATTTCACAAAACGGTATCTGTAATGTTTTTTCTTTACCACCATTCTAATGAATTCGTTTCAATGAAAGTAGTAAAACTGATCTTTTCTATTTGAGGAAATTACGTACTGATTCTTAGAAGTAATAAGCAATTTTTTCGAGGCAAATAAGATTTTTTCGACTCTGGTAAAACTAAATTATTTCTTAGAGTTAAGTAAACGCGCCAAGATAAGAGCCAATCAAGTTTGAGATTATATTTATCATTGTAGTTTTGCGTAGTTTATGCGTTGCGATCGAGATAAACAGCTGATTTTACACAGTAAAAGAAATCAAGTTTATACGTGCAGACGGGTGCTAAATATAACAAAACTTATTTGTAACTAATATTAAAATGAAATATCCTCTGCCTGGTGCAATAGATGTTTGAAATGGGCTCACAATGCCTGTACCAGCATTAATGACGATTCTATAACAGAGTTAACATTGCAAGGTTATTACGTTAAAGATCTGCTGGCAATAGATCAAATTTAATGTAAAGACAAATCTTGAAGAAAAAAAAAATACAAACACTGCGTTATATTGAGAACTGTCTGTAATCAAATAAATATTTCAAACCGTCAGATATGCATCGATATCACGATATTATCCAAAACTAAAAGTCACGTGGTGATCATTTTAGTCAAATCATCTTTCGTTACATTATCTTCGCATGTTTGAAATTTCGATACATCAGCCATTCAAAATATTGAACGTTCTAAGTTTTGACCCCTCTCCTCTAAAGGAGAATACATTTACGACCGATTACCGTAAAATAGTTTGAACATTAAAGATTTGCAATCGGTATAGCAAGTATACAGGAGTACAATACATGGCAAATATTGAGCGTGGGAGTTCGAAAGCGAGTCGTTGTATAAAAACGTAGTAAAACATTATCGTCGATATTTTCAATGAAATTGAATCCCCAGGTAGAAGTTATGACACAATATGTCGTTGTCAGGGCAACCGGAGGGTCGCTCCATATCTGTACAGCGGAGGGCGGCATATCAGAAGAGAAAGAGGAGGACGAAGAGGTGGTGGCGGATGCGGCGTTAGAGGGGGTGAGGGACGGGGTACGGATACGTTTCCAAGGGAGGCTGGAACCTGAAAATTTGCAGAGATGGAGTTTCTGCAGAACCATCATTCGGCGAACACCTCCGAGTCGCCCTATACACTTGGCACAGGTGAGCTCGTGGTCGATTCTATTACCGTTCGATCGACATATTTTCCCGTACCGCAGTACAAGCCGTAATGTTAAAATATATGAAATTAATAGTTACCTAGCCGCATATATCGTACTACTGATATACGTTCAGTCCCATACAGTGCCCATGATCGAGGAACAAAAATTCACTCCCAGAAATGCTTTTCGCGAAGTTACTCCATAACCCAGGTGTATTAGGGGTGTTAAAAAGTGAAATTTCGTAGTACACGATACCGTCGGTAGTTGAATAATCTATCTCGTGGCATTAGTTCTCAAGAAGAAAGAATTATCGATACCTAATCATATCACCCTAACACTATAATATTATTTTGTAGTTTCGAAAAGGATCACATAATGTGAAACTTGAGGTGAATATTACAAATTATTATAAGTATCTGTGATGAACGGTTGATGAAAAAGTCGTGGCGGTTGTTTCGATGCAGCATATATTATAATATATAAAATATCTTAAGATATTATAAATCGTAAAACATGCTGGATACGGCTTGCATATATTGACTTGTATTAATACAAATCAATTTCAATTCGAAATTTGTTGATGTATCAAGAAATATCGTTACAAAAAACAACAACAGAAACACGAATACTTACAGTAATCGAACAGTTTTGTGTAAGTGTTACATGTCTGCTTTATCAATTACAACTTCCTTAAATTACCTCGAGCTATGAAATAAGAGACCGCAAGCTACACTTGGATCCTCAATTTTTACGGTCATATTTTTCCCAAGAATTGATATCATACTGAAAGTTTAAATACATTTGCCTAAAATTTCCTACAATTGAGAAAAAAATTATCATATTCTTGGATATCAGCACGAGCGAATCCTACCCCAGCACTTTGTTGTGATTAGTGTAATTCTAAACGTAGTACTTTTTATTACTTAAACGCCCGGACGTGTAGCCTGGACGCTACTGCAATTCAAGATCAAGTATAACACTCGACGTATTTTTCTTGTAACGTGAAGCTACCAAAAGCCTACTCCGGTGACATGTTTAAACTGGGAAACGATGAATCCGGTAATTCAGACAATTCTTTTGTAATTGTTCTTAAAAAATTTACAATTGTTAATTGACTGTGGATCGGTTAGATATTCTACTTATATTCAAATTTCCACGTTATCGGTTCAAAATTACTGACTTTTCTCGAAAAATTCTGATAGCTCTTGATATTTAATTACATTTTACGTTCGTGTTTTCTTATGCATGATTCATAAACATTCTGAGTCATCAACATTCTCCATAAGGTTTATTTTCGAATATTCTGGATGAAATATCTTGACTGTTCACTAAGTTCGAGGAAAAAGTATCGCCCATAGTTGAGCCAGTTCTTCGTGCAAACACTTGTGCTGATAAAGTTACAAATATAATTTCAAGTATCTGTTAAAGATTTGTTACCCTCGCTGTAATGCAACGAGATTGAGCGCAAATAATCGTTTACTTTTTGGGCGTGAAAAGAATTTTGCATAAGCACTCGATCAGCAAATATTTGATAACGTTTTCGATTCCGTTTGATCCCAACACTTAGCATCGGTGAGCAGTATCGAAGCAACAATCCCATCGAGTCTGTGCAGCGGACCTCTTGGCGTTTTGTCGAACGAAGACACGCTTGGCGAAAATCAAAATGACGAAGCCTTAGGCGCGTTGCAGGGGACCTTGCAGGATCTCCAGAATTCAACGGATAACATCCAAGATCCGCATAATCAACAACTGCATAACTCGGGACAAAATCAAGTCGTGAGTGAGTTTGGAGCCAGTTTTTGGGTCGATGACATGGCGGGCTTCCCGCTACCACCCTTGGACTTGGATCCGTTGCCACCAGGACTCTTCAGTCCATGTTCCACCACTTACAAGTAAGTCTTTTTCTAAGATCAGAAAGAACATTTTCTTTTTCCGATATTTATACATACACTTAAACTGCATTGATATCGAGGTGAAGTCCTCGATTTTACCTCAATCTTAAAAGTGACGGGCTTCGACATGTTATCCACCGGAAAAAGGTGATCAGCGTGAATAAAAGAAGTTAGGGAGGTCAACTGGAAATTCCAAACTCCTTAACTTTTTGATGTGATCCAGGGCGCACGCACGCTCCACTGAACAAACGTAATATTATATTTCAACACCTCGCGCACGGAGACCGTTAACTCAATCGCATGAACCTGGTGCCGACAAATTCTTCTCCGCACAAGATCTCGGAATTTTTTTTATTCGACGAGTAGATTTTCTCTGTAAACCAAAGACGATTCACCGTGATTCAAAATTTTTCCCGGGAGGTGCTTGATCATTGTTTATCACGTCTAATGGGGCGTGGTGGAAAAACCAGGGTGTCAGAAGATACCAATTTTTATCTTGAGTTACCGCACTCAATGTAATATAGTTTCTCACCGTTATCACGGCAGTGGATAAAATAGATACGCACGTACAAAAGATTCACAGGTACCCGGTACATAAACCCTTTCATGCATACATTTTTCTTTACATGCGATTCACTTGAAATTTTGCATGAACGGGCTTTTCGGATCGCTGACCATAAATCTAAACTCGAAATTTGAAAATTCAAAATGGCGGATCCAATATGGCGGACGTAAATTCAAAAAGTTAATCGATTTTGATAAAACTTCATATTACGTGGCTTTTGGGGCGACTGATCACAAAACCGAACTCCAAATTGGTACGTTCAAAACGGTGGTTTCAATATGGCGGACACAAAAATAACAAGAACATTTTTGGTGTGTTATTAAGTTCGTGTAAAAGTTGGCATCCGGATTTTCATGGTGGATTAGCAGAAAACGCTTTTTTCATGGAAAAATACGAATCTCGACGATTTGTTAACATGTGCTATTTTTGCAAGAAATAAATAAATAAAATTTATATTTTTTTTTACTTAGAAAAATATTTCGGGGGCCATGCGGAACCAAAAAAGAACTCGGGAGTTCTTACGGAAACAGTAGTTTAATAAATAAAAAGCTGCAAAAGCAAAAAAAAAAAAAGGTGGGACGCTCAGCGCTCCAGCGTGAATTAAAGAGTCAAGTCCACGGGTAGGTACATCGCATAATTTCTCTTCTTAGCTGGGGCTGTCCCAGAGGGGATTGTATGCCCAGGCCTGGAACAGGAAACGGGGAAGGTGTTGCCGACGTTCTGTTATCGTTGAAGCATGCAGTGGTGCACCCCGGAAGCCCAACCGGTGGCTATTACGCTGGAGGACCACCTCATCACTATTCCCAGGACTATACCCAGAATTTGGGTCCTCCGGTACCTTCATCCCATTACGGGTCTGGACCGGCGATGTCCGTCAACGTATCGATGAATATGACCATGAACATGAACATGCACCCAGGGTGAGTTTTGACGTTTCTGTTTGTAAGAACCACCTCAATTCATTTTTCCAACTGTTTGTGCAGAAGTCCGATTACTGAAAGGGTATAAAATCAAATTGTGTACCACTGACAATGAGTGTATGATAGCACATGAAAACGAATAGAGACCGAATCCACTTATATAATTTTTCTTTGCAATCGTATCCGAGAATCTTTTACTCCTTGTCTTTGCGTAAGGCAAATGTCGGATTCATGCTTTACCTTCCGTTATGGCAGACTGTTTCATTTTCTAAGATTTAATAAACTGTCGATAGAATCGTAGTGAAAAATGCAAGCATACAAGTCAGTACCTGTAATAATAAAGAACAGAAAATTGAAGTTTTGCAATTTTTACCTCGAATGATTGAGAAAATACATTATAAGATGCCATTGTACAATTAGGTGAATTGAAGTTCGTGACCGTGTTGGTAGATATTATACCGATTTGATTTCGTTGGGTGACGATCTGGGATAGAATAATGCACTTTTATTTATCATTTATATTTTTAAACGACGTTTCAACAGGTCCCGCCTACCATCATCAGGTTTCTGTAATATAAAAAAAATCACAAATTGTTAGATGAATTACATTTGATCACTAACTGTCACGTTAAAAACATTGCACAGCTGCTAGGTAATTGTTAATGTATACTGTATCTAAATGCTTTTTAGTATTTTCAAATTTAATACTGTACATAAATGCCAACGTTTAATATTTGATCTTATTATTAAAACTACTATGGAAGATTGAATTATTTAACACTTACATAACTCGACATTCCTTAACACTTGCGATGTTTGTTGCATGGTGTTCGAGAAGGAAGTGAGTACCAATCTAACTTTACTAATCGAACCGTTCTCTTAATATTCATTTTAACAACAATCTTTGAAAGTCACACAACTGTTTACATATTTGTTAGTGTACTGGCCTAATTGTTTACATAACAGTCTATGCCAATTTATAATGACAATTTCAATGATGTTCGAATGGAGGTGACTCAGGTTTTGAATGTCAGTTCTTTTGTTGACAGTATTGTTTTTAGAAATATGTATCATTGCCTTGATAAGCCTCTTTTGCCAGCTGGTTTCTTTGTCAATTATTTTTGCATTTTCAAAGTCAATACTGTTCCCTTCAACCAATGAGTACTGAGCCAGAGCCGATCTATCCGGATCATGCGTTTTTACATCATAATTATGATTAGCAATTCGTTTTTTGAAATGCTGTGACGATTGGCCTATGTAACATTTATCACAGTCTTGACATTTGATTTTACATACAATTTTGGTTTATTCAAGTGTGACGGTTTTTGACTTTAAAGACGTAAATATATAGTTCAAAGTGTTGTCCACCTTGCTATCTGTGCAGCTATTACAATGTTTATGGATTCTTTGTTACTGCAAATCCCTGATCAATTTTGATTGATACCCATTTTATTCTCCAAGTTTCACGTACTATTTTTAAATTTTTCTTTCTAAATTAAGCATTAGCTAGTACTAAGCTTCTGTCGAACAGACCTATTGCTACAATTTTTTTGAATTGAAGCGGATGTTGCGAATGAAAGTTAATATATCTGGCAAACCATGTTTCTTTCTGATACCAGTCCATCAACGCTATTCCGTTGCAATTAATGATCCATGTGTCTGAAAAGCTAATTCTATTGCTTACTTCTATTTCATAGGTGAATTTGATGCGTGGATGATACTGATTAAATATATTTAGTAATTGCTGAATGTCATCTTTATGAACACATGTTATTATATCATCTACGTATCTTTTGTAAAAAATCAATTCAAAAGGAAGCGCATTGGTTACTGTCTGTTCTAGTTTTTCCATTACTAAATTAGCTCCACTTGGACTAATTGGTGAACCCATAGCTACTCCATAGATTTTTTGGTAAAAACTGTTATTATGCATAAAATAAGTTGAGTTCGCAGAAATCTCAACCGCTTTTACAAATTCCATCTTAGGAATGGCTATGTGTTTGGCTATCAGAGCCCAGTTCTTCTTAATGATCGCTATTGCTAAATTAGTAGGTATATTGGTATATAGAGAAGATACATCTAACGATATAATCACCTGGTCTTGAGGAATTTTAGTTCCTCTAATATCTTTGACAAAGGACCATCTTTAACGTGAAATTTGGTTTTTCCAACAGAGAAAACAGAGAAAACTTTTTCTACGATCTTTAAACAATACATAGATTTTTTTTTTAGATTTTTAGAACTCATTGTTGGAGCAGGATATCACTTTTTTGGAACTGGGGAAAATTTCATCCAGTGACCGTTATGCGATTCTACTGCATAACTTCATTTCAATCAAGAAAACATTTCGACAGAATTGCATGTACGGTCAATTTATCCCATATACGGCCTTTCATAAATCACGTGGCTAGTTTAAGGGGTGGGGTTTGATGAAAAAGTACGCTATGTTAAATTGGGGTAGAATCATAGTCCGCGATCCGTGCTTTTATAATTTTCATGCATTCTAATTCATTTTTCTGCGCACAACATTATCTCTTGTTTGAAACTGACAAGCTTGATTATCACGAAAAAGCTGCGAACAATTCTTTTCGGGCTGATATTAATGATTTGCATGTATGGCTAGTATCGCCATTTGTTCTTTCGGATGGCTTGAATTAATAAAAGTTTTACAAAATTTACTTGTTTAATAATTTCTCGATGTATACAAATTTTGTTTTTAAATACATGGCTATTTCTGGGGAGTAGGGAGGGTCTGGTAAATATACGCGATAGACTACATGAGGGGAGGGCGGTTCGAAAATGTTTAAAATAGGAGCCACGTATTTTATGAGCAGCTCCATATCTGAAATTGTAGAGCCAAATGTACGGTTCTTGAGTCAAGTAAAATATGCCTGAGCTATAGAGATATTTTTTACCATTGGTACACCATCCCTGTAATCTTTTAGTTTTGATTGGAATACTTAGTTATTCCGTAGGTACCCTAATTTGATGGTCAACTCCGGAATAACGATACTTGGCCACATCTGGTGTAGGCAATGCTTTTTGAGTGACGAAAGACGTTGCACTCGAAATATTGGTTAAACAATGATGGTGACGCAATGGGATCAACGGTTATTCGGTTTCATTCCAAGATTGCTCGTGAGCAAACAACTTTCTGTATGATTCATGTGATCGAAACAGAAGAAACGTTACGACTTATTGGTCAACATTTTTTTGAAAAAGTTTTAAAAAAACTAATGGTTAAATTCGCTGACCTTAATAGGCTGACACAAGACCTTTCCACTCGGATACGTTTTGAGCTCATAAATTATAAAAAATTGAAAAATTTTATTTTTCTTTAATTTTTTTATTTGAATTAATCAAAAATTGCTCGACCGATGATATTAAAATTTCAATCAGCTCGAATCGTGAACTCAGAAGAGGCATGTCGATTGAAACCAAAATCACGAAAATTCACTAACCATTCCTCAATGTGTCATCAGTTTTTTTTCATTTTGAGGACCTTCCGTTTTCTGTTTTTTCGTTTAAAAATGAGTCGCAGTTAGAAATAGAAAGATAAATAAATTGAAAGGAACAATGAATTAGGTGAAATTGGAATTAGCAGCCGGATCTGGTGGATGTCGATCAAATAAATTTGTTGCGAGATACAGAAAATGCTGTACAATAACACTTTCGGTGCTGTTATTTCAGGACATTCGAAGATACCGGAAATTTGATATGTAGACTTTTTGAAGAACTTTTTGCACTCAACAAATTCGACGAGAAGACAGAATTTCCTGTGCTGCTTGATTCCAGAAATGACGAATTTTTGCTCTTACCCCTTGATTGCAAAAAAAACTGCCCAACAATTACAGATTATTGCAGATTTTGGATATGTTATTCTGTAGATTTTGCTAACAATTTAAGTGTTAAGTCACGCTGATGCTGCAATCCTATCTATATAAATAAGCCTTTTCTTCTCTGTATTTTGACTGGACTAGGGATGACTGAGAATTATCAAAACAAGTTCGAAAAATTAATTTTTAGTGAAATTGCTACAACGGAAACCTGGTCTTAAAGATTGCTAAAAAAAATTGTCGGAACAAATCACATAAAGATTAGACAAAAGAAAATTACGGTAAGAATTGTGGAAGAGAATGGACTTGTAACTGCTAAATTCTAAACACTGCAGAAATTCATCACAATTTCAATTACACCGCTTACATCACTTACATGAGGTGATATGAATAAAACACAAGAAAAATAAGAAATAATATAATATGTGATCAATACGTAACAGTTGGAGATGTGTATAGACTGATGTAATCATATGTGGGAATAATATCAATTAGGGTAACTATTACTTAACATAGGTATAGAGTCAAGAAAAATTATCACGGAACTATAAAATATAGTAAGTAAATGACTGAGAGTATTTGATATTTGTAGAAAAATATCAAGAACTTATTATATCAACGTTGAAAATGTGATGAAAATTGTACAGCAAGAAAAATTAATGAATAATCTTTGACTTATTATACAGATGCATTGGTAAGGGAGAAGTTTAGCACGAGACATATTGGAATAAAACAAATATTTGCCATAATCGATCATCCCAAAAATGCTGATTCAAAAACATTTGTATTCCAAATCTCCCGGCACAGATTCTCGACATTGTAGTCTCTCGAAAAACTGACTTTGTGAAAATGCGATAAAAATATTCAACCAACGTTGAGTTTTTATGACAAATTCTATGAAGAAATTCTCCATAATCTCAGGAGTATGTCAGTGACGTTACCTTCCCCAATTTCTCAGGATTGTCTGAACACCATATTTTTCGATTTATCACCCCTTTACCCTCCATTGAATCGTAACAATAATTAACAGCATAACGGGTGCCCTTTCGCCGTTTCGATATCTGTACTTCGATTGTTCAGCCCTTGCCCTTCGGCATTTGCGTTACAGGTACGATCAGAGTTATCCCACTGCATGGGGTGTTGAGCCCCTACTCAGCCCCGCCCAGCAATACAATCCCGTCGAGGTTCAAGCGAGGGTGAACCAACCGGCGCCGCTGATTGGTAACCACCCGCACCACCCTCGACTTCCTACGTCCGAACACGCCCTTTGCATCGGGGGTGGCGTCACCACTGACGACAATGGACGACCCAACTTGTGCAGGATCTGCGGCAAAACGTACGCGAGACCGAGCACTCTAAAAACGCACCTCAGAACGCATTCCGGCGAAAAACCATTTAGGTAAATTTTTCATCTATTTTATACTTAAGTAATTGGGTATTTGAGCCAATTAAACAGGTATTTTGAATGGAAATAGTTTTAGAATATCTCAGAAAATGTGAATAACATTTTTGTTATAAATGAACGGTATAAATATTGGCGATCCATTTTTTGAAAATTGCCATCTCGAAAAAACTATCTGAAAATTCACTTCGAAAAATTTTAAAAATTGTTGTAAACAATTTTTTTTACACCAATCCGATTTTAGCATTAGCAAATTTTTCGTAATTAATTAAACGGTAATTTCTAGAAATTTAAACATACGAGAAAAAATTCTGCTGAGTCGATATTTGTTAACATTTTGTTATCATAATCGTTTAAAACAATTTGTATTACAATGGCTTCGAGAAGTTAAAAAACTGAGATGCTCTCAACGACGCGAAAAATTATTGTGGAGATTATAAAATGATGATAAGTTAATTTAAATAACTGTTGCAACTGTTGTACAAGTGGCAACAATGAGGGTGGCCATAACAAGATGATTATATAAATGATTTGTCCCGTGACTGTAACTGAAAATTTGACTACACTCAACCCTATTATAATTTAGATAATGTGAATATTATTTGATATGTATACCTACGTACTTTTCTTTCTGGTGGTGACGTCTTGAAATTCCTGAAATATTGTAATGGGCAACCTCGACTGTTTGAACTAAACTTCTTTCCATTCAACGGCGAATCCATAGAATGTATACTAGGATACTGTAGTAGAGTGGAATTTTATAACTTTCAATCCCTTCTTACTTATTAACGATCATTAATAATAATATAACCGAGTTTATCAACTATGATTGTAAAAGATACCACTAACCATAGCCTTGCTCAACTGCTTATACTGTGGTGAAATTTTTTTCTGCAAAACTTTACAGATTTTGTAAAAAACACATTTATTCACACGGCTATTGTTGATTTTTTCTAAAATACGTGTTGGCGCGAAAAACTTTGAATTTTCAGGATCCTTTTCTGTGATTTAGTCTAGAACGGGTTGAGTAATTGGACATTACTTTGTAATTCATCATATAATTTTACAAATGCCATCAAGATTGATCGTATTTTTATTTATTTCAAGTTTTGCAGTACTTCAGAATCTTTGTTTCGCTTATTTTCAACCTATATTTCAGGAATTCTCATTGTCAGTTACATACTGCGTGTCTCGCCGTCTAAATGTCTTAATGGTTGTTTTGGAAATTTTTTAATTTTTCACCTACATCTAGTTTTTTCGTGAAAAAGACTTTTGTTTCATGAATTGCTCTCGATTTTCATTTCAATTTCCAAGAAGGTTAAAATAATAAATAAGAAAATCAGAAATGTACATAATCAAACTTATTGTTAAACATAATCAAAAGGTTTCAAAGGTATCTCGTTCGTTTGATTCAATGACATCTGCAAAAAAAAAAATGGTTATTCAGTCACACCGTAAATATTCGTCGTTTTTTTTTAAAACATCAAGGAAATTAAAATACGTGCAAAGAATTCCTCTGAATATCTCTTCAGGCAGCGTTATGCAGATCAATTTGCAGGTTAAAATATCACCATAGTAAAAATTTGAAACACTCTGCAATTATTAATCAAGAACATATAAATTATTCTGGCAACTAATAACCCAGCATGTTGAATTCTTACGAAGGTGTCACGCATGCTCAAAAGCATTTAGCCAAGCTGCGAATTTGACGGCTCACGCAAGAACACATTCTGGTGAAAAACCATTCCGATGCCCAGTCTGCGACAGAAGATTTTCACAAAGCAGCTCCGTAACCACTCACATGAGAACCCACTCTGGAGAACGACCTTACAGGTAAAGCACATCATCACTGCGTATGTACAATAAAATGTCACCGATTAATCAACTGCATAGTGTACACAACAGACTACATTTGAGAGGTTGCTATGCTCATATTCAACCAGCTGAATGTCCTGCAAATGACTTTTAAGATTACACCCAAACAGAGTTATAAAATGGAATTTTCCTCTATTTAAACCCATTGGAAGTGCGCTTGTGACAATAATTGACTGGAATTTGAAAGATCTTGGTTGCTCTGTCGATAAGGTAGTGAAAAAAGACAACTTTGATTCTAATCAATATACATATTTATGTACAGTAGTGTTCATTAATAGGTTCCCAGTAGCTCACTATTTTTTTGGAATCACAACTAGAACAACTTTTATTTCTAATTTTCATGTACCAATGACTAGCGAGTGCGTTCATCATAGATATGTAAAATTTCTATACAAAGAAGTTCGTTTCAGTTTCGATTTCATCAAAGTAGTGAGTCACTGGGAACCTATTAATGATCGTTACTGAATGTATTGCCAATCTCTAATTGTTAGAAGATATAAAGACAGTTTGTTTATTAGCTTCCTTTAATAGTAATCCGAAACCCTGTTTGGTTGTAAGTGCTCTACAATGAGTATAAAAGGACGTTTCAGAATTTTCAGATTTATGTATGTATGTATGTATGTACGACAGATCTTCGAGCATATACAGTATACGGTTTGTTTATTCGGTTCTGTATTTATAAGAGTTTAGAAATTCTAAATTTTGTACTTAAAACAGAGATGAGTTCTCAGCTTAAAATATTAGGCTTGACTTTTGATGCATTCAAATATAAGTACCAAATTCAATATATTCAGATGAAAATTTATGTTCGACTAGGCGCTCAAGTGCTACGCTCGCAAACCTCACTTGCACCTCATTATCAGATGTGAATGAGCCCGAAAGTGTCGTCTCAAGATTGCTAAAGACAGCCAATTAGATGGGGCGTTTTGAAACTTGTCGGTATCAGGCGAGATATAGAAATCTCCTAACGTACCGACTCAGGTAAAATTCTAACCCTCATTAGCGAGTCGGTGAATGTAGTGTACTGCCATTACCCTCGTGACTGTCATGCTTTTTTGCTTGCTTCAAAATGATACCCGTGGTAAACTGTCTTCAGCAATCTTCAGTGAACGACGTAAGTCAAGCAGCGTTGTCTCCCGGTAGTTGTTAGTACCTCCGAGCCCAAAAGTGTTTGTACACTTGTGGACAATGAATCTGAGACGGCTAATTTTTGACACTCAACAGTTAAGTTGGCAGCACAAGAAACGTACAGCGCCATAGTCGGCCGAGTGCGAAACAAACTCAATCTCAATAAACGTAACATAACCCATGACCGTGGAAATTAACCGTAGAATATGTGTCAATCCAATAAGTCATTATCCCTGCGGTATTCTAAGGTTAGATTCGACGGTCATGAGTTACGTTATGTATATTGAGATTGAGTATGTTTCGCGCTCGGCCGACTATGGCGCTGTACGTTTCCTGTGCTGCCAACTTAACTGTCCAGTGTGAAAAATTAGCCGTCTCAGATTCATTGTACAAAAGTGTACGTACATTACAGTATTCACGAAAGTTTGACATTTGCATGTGTAAAATCAAATCTGCTGCTGAAAATTATATGGATACATTAATATTTGACAAAAGAAAATGCCCCACGTCGCGAACCGCAGTAATCGCAGCAGGAAGTAACAACGAAAACAATGACGTCATATGATCACGATAACGAACTGAAAGCTTACTGCGGCATGTATCGGAACGGCATTCGTGGTGCTCAAAGTACCGCGAGTGAATATCAGAACACACCCTAAATCGATGACTTGGCGGGGGAACACATAAATCATACAAGTATACCTCCCCACTTACCTTCTTGTTTTCCCCGCCGGCGGCTGCTCCCCACTCTTCCGACCGTGCAACAGAGAAGTCTCCCCCTGTTGCCTTCTCTTTTTAATTAGGGCTTCAGCTCGGTGTACGGACTGCGAAATCTATCTCTATGAGGCGATGATTACTATCGATGCAACTTTGAATTCGTAAAAATAAACTTACCCTAAAATATAACTTCAGCCAATCATAGTCCAAAACACTTGAACTATGATGCACAAACAAGCAACTAATTTTTCCCTAATTATTTAAATATCCGTCATTACGAACGAAATAGAATATGAAACAATTTGATCGTAAGAATAGTAAATATAAGTAGTAAATAACAATTCATCATTGCAGATGTCGATTCTGCAAGAAAGCATTTTCCGACAGTTCCACTCTGACGAAACATTTACGAATTCACTCTGGAGAAAAGCCATACCAATGCAAGCTGTGCCTGCTGAGGTTCAGTCAAAGCGGAAACCTGAACAGGCACATGAGGGTCCACGGAGGTTCCTTGACGTGACACAGTTTCGTTTCACCGACAAGTGACACCTGGTTGCAATGTCGTAGATTACCTGTAATTCGAGTGGCTGACAGCTTACAACGAAAACAATATTTCAAACAGAACATGTTTGGACTTGTTTAACGGCGAAAAAAAGTTTCGTGGGAATTTTCATAACGTCTATTGTACATCATGTTTTAATAAAAATGACAAAAAAAAAACATCCGCGTAGTTCAACTGGTACGGTAACATCACGGAAGCTTAAAACTGAGAATTGAGCTTCAAAAATTCAACTGCATATAGGCCGATCCACGAACCTTCAATCAGATTTTCACAGTAAGAATTTCGATTTGGTTGATATTTGAAAATTGAAAGCCGAAAGGTCAAAATCGAAAAAATCATAAAACTGATCAACGACTTTCTCGTATAAGCTATGACATATTGAAATTTTAGGTAAATCAAAAGTGGTATCTTAAAAAGCTGACGGAAGGTTTGTGGATGGACCTATATACGTTCGTACATCAGTTGCTCCTATGGAGCAATATTAATAATCCTAGTGCAGCTTCAGGAATAATGGTGCAACGAAATATTTTTAATTAGCCCTAAAACAAAAAGGGACCACATGCGAACAAATTCGGAAGCACTAATTACGAAATTTCACCACCCTCTGATTTACATAATGCAATCTGCAGATTTGCAAATGTTGTTTGATTTCACATTGGATAAAGCACTATAGATATAAGAAATTTTCCAAGCTTTTGCTTTTGCACGTGATCAATCAAACAATGAAACACTTTCGAAACACGAAAGCTGACGCACAAGTGGACCTTAACCATATCTCCAGACTTGTGTATGCATTGTATGGTTAGATAATACATGATGACAGTCTCAAACGTGACTGTTATATGTTGGCCAAAAGTGATGAACCTCCTAAATTCCATGTTAACTGAAGTTGTTGTTCCAACTAAATTTCTACAGCACCAAAAGTAACTCGTATGGAGCCTCCTGCTTTTTAAAGGGCATTACAACTATATGAAGCTATATTTTAGTCGGATTATTGGAAGGGAATAGGTAAGAGTAGATAATACCATTGTGAATGTTGCTCATTGTTCGTCTCGCAAATGGGAATCATTTCTAAATACTGCAACAAATTTGTTAAATAAGCAAAAATTGAATTCAGATGTTAACCATCAGGCTAATCAGAAATATGGCGCATAATAGAACATGTCAATCGTCTGTAGCTTGTTTGGGACAACTGACCCATGCCGAATTCAAGATGACGACTAGTCTGAAACGAACAAAAAAAACTTGTAACATGCACCCAAATTATTTGTTCATCAATTAATGACATAAAAATAACTCACAGTGAAAAGAAAAATAATTTACCGCATCGTCATATTGAGTTGGACTTAAAATTAGTAGCCTCTAAGTGGTTAAATACTATTCTAGATTTTCAAATTATAGTACGATACATTATTAGCGATATCAATATATAAATAAAAAAAAGAATCAACAAACATGAAGTAACGAAATGTGTTAATAAAAATAGGTCAGGATAGGTGAGCAGGATTTCGTAGGCCTGCAGCAGCATTCACCACAGCACCGTTGATTATTGTACAAATATTGTATTTATTATTATTATTATTATTGTTGTTGTTATTATTATCATTATTATCAATTATTAATTATCATTAATATTAATGTTGCTGTTTTCATCATGTTCATTTTTCTCATCTTAATTTCATTTTTTTTTTTTTTTTAGTATATATGGTTTTAATGCAAAATAAAAAGAATATTTTGGCGTCGTTTCTGTCAATTCGAAAAGAAAAGAATGGAAAAAAAAAGAAAATGAAACTGATACAATGTAATGTCGTATGGAAAACAAATAATTGAAATCAAATTAATGAATATATCTAATAAATTTTTTACTCCATTTTTTTTAACACCACTGACAAGCATGAAGCTTAAAAGCAGCGCTAAGTACCTGTCTGTAAGTTCAATATCGAAATATCCACAAAAGGGGTTGCGTGGATGGGACGATGTACTAGTTTATTTACTGTAATTAGGTTTTTTTTTTCATATTAATTTGCTTTCGTTTTTTTTACAATTCAAAATAAGAACAACTCCTTTGTTTTTTAATGTATGTTTTCACTTAGCGAAATCCTTTCTATATATAATGATGTATTTATAAGTAATAATATTCTGAAAAAAAAACTTAAAAAAAAAAAAGAAACAAAAATGTATGTATAATGTTTTTACGTTACGAACTTTGTACCGATCTGACGTAATAAGTTGGTCCTGTCATCTAGATTTCTAAATAAGCATGTGATTCAGAGACCATCTCGTCACGCACAGACTGCACGTCGTGAATTTCCGTTTAAAAATGTATATGTGCCTCTGTCTCACGGTATGAATGGGTGTGAGAGTGTCTGTGTACCTGTGTACGCATGTCCCAGGAGTGTGTATATGTGTGTGATGCTTCATAGTTTATTTCATTCTACAACTCCTCGTATATCCATAGTCAAACTTTTATTTTTTTTTTTTTGCGTCAGATTCTCATGCCACTTGGAATGATATTATTTTATTATTATTTTTTGCTTTTATTTGTTTTTTTTTTATCATTTTCTCTAATGGTCGAAAAAAAGAAGGTATAACATAGGGTGGATCTACATGAGTTGAATTCTGTTAATCACGTACCATAAATACAAACTTATCTATTTAACACTCAGTTTGACAATCAAGTATAATGACAATTACACCTTTTACTTTGAACTAACAACTAATTATAACCGTTGTCGAGATCGTCATACTTTTTCCAAGATTTCAACAATATATGAATGCATTATAATACTATTGATGATATTCTCAAGGTTTACCACGTATACGTGATAAACAGAATTATGTTAAGTGATAAGCATCCAGATAAGCATCTACGCATCCATCGTTAAGTCGATAGTATTCCCCAATTTATGAAAGCATAAAGTAAAGTTTCGAGCACCTGCTAATTCCCGATTTCATTTCTTATCAGTGCACTTCATTTGCGTAAAATAGTTTCTTAGAAAATATCAACAATATACACATTAAGTTTCGAAATAAAACCAACTTATCATGCTGAAATTTCAATCAAAACGCAATAGCTATCAAATTGTTCAATTAACTTCGAAATGATTAATTTTCGGAAAATGCAGAGCAACATGAAAGAATAAAATGTTTTATCCGTGTAGCTACTCGAAATTTTTACAGCTCACTCATCAACAAAGTTGGTATTCCTGCTTGGTATTAATTTCCAGCTAGCATGTAACATAAATTGATACCGATTTGGGTGAAAACACCTCTTTTAGTGTTCTGAGAATAGCACTTTATGTTTTGAAACCGCAATATGTCGATCTACTTCAAGCATTCACGTACTTTGCAGCTGCCATTGATAGCTCAATTCTAAAAAGAGTCCAGATAGATAAAAATAATCTGGAGGCATATCACATAACTACATTTTCTTGCTGATCTACCCTAGGAAATGAATTAATTTTAATTTCAGTGATTAAAATTGAAAAACAGATCGAAACAACTGAATAGATATGTGTATGTCTCTAAAATAGATTTTTTAATATTTTTTTTTCTTTTTTATTCAATTATTATTATCATCGCTTTCCATAATTATTCTCAAAAAAAATTTCCATTTTTATTCATGGATTTGCCTCTCGATAATAGAATCAACTGTTCGTAATATCGCATTACTTTACTTAATATAATAATTAATCATATTATAATTATCAATTAATAAAACTTGTTTCTGCTTGTTCTATATCTCGTTCTCTCTCGTTCATTCATTTTCTCGCGATCTCACTTTCTCTCTCTTTCTCACTTTTGCTCTCTCGCTTAAATTCTTAATCGATAATATTCACCGAAAAGCACAAGTTGCTGTTTTATTTTTATATATAGTATCAGTGCCAAAAGAAAAAAGAAATACTTCGACACAAAAGTTCTCGATGTATACTCGAAAATTTTAGAGATTAATCTGGCTTTCGGTCAATGTTCTTTTCATGAAAAATAGAGATAGTAACGATTGAACTTCGTGGATAATGGTTGATGACAAACGCCGGTAGAATTGCAGCGAGTATGCGGTTATATTTTTTCCAAGTGCAGCCCGAACGCTATTAATCTTCCGAACAATGTTTAGCTGCTATTATAATTGCTATAGAATCTACCGCGGTTTCGCTCATATTCGAGACCATCAGACAATCAACGCTCCATAGACTAACAGCAGTCACACTGCACGCGAATAAAATTATAACGTCTCCTGACTGCAATTTCACGGACGTTTTGGAATCCTGGTGCACGGCATCCTTACCTCTATTTTTCATGGTTCTGCTGTTCCGTAACCCTACAGTTAATCAACTTGACTTGCCGTAGCTGTGACTTTACGCACTTTACAGGTGTGAAAAACTAGAATGGTCTAATATTTTCGAGAATTATCTCACAATCTTTGAATTGACGTAAGGAAAAAAAAAATTCGTACAGGCTTTCACGTTTCATTCAATTACAAATTTTGTTCTTCAAGTAAAAAATTAACTGTATTTGTAGTTTGGAACTTTTTTTTTCGCCTCAATACGATATTTTTTTCATTTGCGGTGCAGCCCCCAATCAGCCGTAACAACTTTAAGTAAATACTCAGTATATAAAATTTTCGACGTAAACATAATATGCCTGTTCGAAATACAGAAACTGCATAGCCACACTACTGTAAAAATTGGTATAGGTCATAATGTTAACATCATTTTTTCATATGACAGCTTCTTTTTGTTACACAGGCTTAAATTTGAGAAAACGAAACGTTTCAATTTTGTAAATACAAATACTAATCATGCATTTCTCAAATTTTTCACACAATTCAACTTCTTAGATGAGAAAAAATTGTATTTACGCAACAATTGTATTCCAATTAATTTCCCTCTTAATTTTGTACAGAATGTGCCACAAGTAAGTAAATTTGGTAGACATTGGGATTAGTGCTGTGTAACATCTGAAATACCAGCGCAGTAACGATATTGACTTGTAAATGTTTGACAAGAACTTTTAGGCCATTTACAAAATACATACCAAGCTTAGTAACCATTTGCAAATAGCACAAACATGTAAGCCGAAAATGCCTCATATGGTACATTTTTGATATAGAAAAATACGTGATGCTCCTGTGAGTTTCCAAAAGTACAATGGTTACTGATAAACACGTCAGTGGATTTTGATTGTATGCTAAAACATATCCCAATACATAACAAATTGGCAGATGATAATGTATTCTTGCAAACACAATATCATTGGGTGCAAGCATGATATATGTCAGTCAGTCACCCATCCTTGTTCAATGTGCTACTATCGATTTGAATTTCCATTAAAACAGCTACACTTGTTGCAATTGTCATGTACCGATCCATATAACGTTCTGATTGGCTAGGAGAGGTGTTGTACGTTTCAATGCGCAATAAAAGATCAAAAAATCCACAAATGTAAACAGCAACTACAAAGAGATGCTATTATAATAACGTAGTTTGAGTAATTTTTTTCTCATTTTGTTTTTGCTGACGAAAAATTTTTCAAAAATAATGGAAAGAATGGGGTTGCCTTGCATAGAACCCTTTTGTTGTTGCTTGTTTTTTTTTTCTTTCATGTTATGATTTCCACGTTTTTTTTTTTTTTCTTTTTTTTTGTCAAGGTCAGGGGCAATGTGAATTGGTTAAGGAAATGTGATGGGATGGGAAAAGGGTAGAGCAAAGTGGAGTGTGAGGATTCCAAAGATCAGGGGTTCAAGGTCAACGTGGGCTAGGGGCAGAGGGACTAGGTCGGGGGTCAGGATCGCTTACTATGCTGTGGGGTAGAACGGGCAACCCACCGGCTGAAGGCGCGGAAGCTGGACCTCCTGCACCTCCGCCACCGACTGAGGGGCCAGTTGGTCCCGTGGGTCCACCTCCACCTCCGCCCCCTGTGGAAGAATTAGGCCCACCGCCTCCTCCACCCCCTCCGACAACTGAGTGACCACTGGGAGGCGGCGGGGCCGAGTCATGAGGGGTCGTCGAATGCGCTTGCTGTACAGGCAGAGTTCCTGCGTAGTAACCACCGTTAATCCCTTCTGGATAACTACTGAAAAAAAGCAAACGAAAAAATGGTTTGTATCATGCGTATTTCACAGGGCTAAAGAAATAGAGAAAGGTGGGACGTAAAATTTCTGAATATAGGTACGTTTACTATTAAACAGGGGTTTGCGACAATCATTTTTGATATTACGAAATTTTTCTGAACTAAATTCAGCGAGAATTCGAATTTTCTTTACTATTTAATATCGTATTTTTTCTTCCTTGTATGTTTTTATTGCGTTATCAAATGCAAACAATGCTGTTCTTTACTGAAAAATTCGTATTCTCTGTAAATTATACAACAATATTTTCGCAGTATTTGTTCTCAACCAAATATGCCTGAGAATGTAACTTTCAATATATTTCTGAGGTTTTCATTTTTCTTGTTATAATCATTTATTTTTGTTTTTGTTTTTGTTTTTAATTTGAAGGCTATAGCCTTACCTATTTTATTTGGGCAAAATTCTCAACCCCTTTGGAATTAATCAAGGGATCTATATATGACATCTTTTGACCTGTAGAATTGAAAAATGACAATTAAATTGACGAAATTCAAATAACAAATAATTCAGAGCTGATTTCATACAATCTGACTTAAAAAAAAAAAAAAAAAAAATATATCTCACAGCTTTGATATAATGAATGATATTGATTAAAACCAGTTAGTAGTACATTCAGCTTGCAAAAGTATGTCAGACATAGTCTGAAACAAAAATGATTTTCAATAATGAATTAATTTTCACATTTGTATATCTTTTAAGATATTTGATTAATTGTGAGATTTTTTCTGAAGCCCAGATTGAATATATTCCCGCATGCTGAACTCCATACTAATAAGTAAATAAACGCAGTTAAACCAGAAAACGGCAGAAAACTAATTTCTATTCAATTATTTCTGTTTTTCATCAGGAAAAGTATCATGATTTAAAAACCCTATTAGGTACAATTGGAAAAAGATGTACCGTTATTATCAGATTGTGTAGACGAAAATGCATTTCATAAAATCTTGGAGAACATGAGTCACCTCAAGTTAACTGAGATTAGGAAAACAGAAAGCATAAAAGCAAGACTATAAAGTACACCCAAGTTAAGTCGATTCTGACCGCCGTCTTAGTTTAAGCAGGTCAAAATGAGGTTGGCTCCAGCAGCTTGTAACCAATCGCATTGGTACATCGAGCAGATATGGCATATGATATTCAATAGGTATAAGTTAGACGCTAGTGCTGCCAACCTTATTTCTGACCCGCTAAAATTAGGAGGATCAGAAATGATTTTACTCGGATGTACACCGGCTGTACGAAAGGTGTCATGGACAATTGTCAAGCAGCTGCGTACTAAATATTTGCATAGTTTTTCAAACCAAAAGTTAATCGGTGATCCTTGTATTCCAGGCAAGCATTAATTATATTTGGAAGTAAACTAGAAAGATTAATACAACATAAAAATTGGTTCCAACATTCTGGTATAAATTACTGAAATATTCGTGTGATACACTTCGCGCGCGGTAAATTTTTTTTTCTATCTATGTTCATTGAATCTCAGAATTGATACTGTTCTTTGTTCTAAATGCGAAATTTTCGATTAGAAATGCTTTCTTCTAGGCCAAAAGTGATCGTTGTGGCCCATACTAATCTAGGAAAATTATGTCATTTATCATGGACATTGCTCTTGCCCATGCATTGGCTCCATCACAACCCTATTAAAATATTTGACAATAATTACCATATGGTAATTGCAGAGATTTTAATTGCAACACTGATCTAACAATTTGTATAAAATTCAAAAAGAAACATTTGGACTTTATAAGAGCATTTTCACAATCATGCAAACAATACAGAAATTGAATTTGACGCAAATGGCGTGGTAATGACTGCAAATCTGGGTGTATTGGGACTCTGAAGTAAACAATAAAATATAAGAGATGTTATAGTATTACAGTCCACATTCAATAATCAGTTACTTATATTAAATAAAATTCATATAAAAAAAGTCGTCTGAATTCAGTCATGTTTTGATAATTTCCTCAATTTCCCTAAATCGACAGATCAACTACAAACCGCGCAAAATCCTAAAAAGTGCAATGTGCATCAAAATATTCATATTGCCATCAAACCAGTAAGCATAATAATACAAGCACGCCTGGTCTGTCAAATTTCTCGTCAAATGAAAAAAAAATAAAATTCACTCAATATGATGTGGAAATACGTGAAGCTGGATTTATGAAAAATAAATATACGTAACAATGTAATCTTCTTTCAATTACAGATGACGATTTTTCTCACTAATAAGTTACGTTATAAGTTGTTAACATTGTATCTTAAAAATAACGATACTTCAATCACGAAATATAGGTGAATAATTATACAAGTTGAAAGATCGGAGTATCATTTGATTTACTTATGATCTTTAATCTACTTGATTTCGATCAATATACTGATTGTGTATGAGGAAAGAAACCAAATTGGTGAACACCAGACAGGTGAAACATCATTGCAAGAAACCTGCGTTCAAGTTTCGAATGAATCATACATATTCTTTCAAGAATATCAATGTTCTAACTGCACACAATACAAATTGTGAAATTTGAAATACAAAATTTAAAGACAATTAGATGACTTTTCTAGTAATTATCCAAATTAAAATACATTTTGACCGCACATCATTTTCATTTCAAGATATTTAATGATACGTTAAATAAGCGGAAACATAAGATAGAAGGTTGAAAATACAGGTGTTCAAGATTCGTTAATTTGGAGTTGACGAATCTTCAGAATTTCAAAAACGCCATGTTATATACAAAAAAAAAAAAAGCATAAGTATTACAAAATATTAGGTAACATTAAGTGATGAAATGAATTCATGGTGAAAAATAAAAATTGTATAGAAATAGAAAAATGTTCATTAGTTGAGAAATTCTGTTCAGTTCATGAATTCCAAATTTTAGACAGGCGTGGTTAAGGTTTTAGTATTCAAAATTTGAAGCAAGTACTCGCACACCCCTAGGATTAATAGTGAATGCGATAGATTGTGAAAATAGTTAGAATGAATCTTCAGCAATATAAAAAAAAAAAAAGTTAACGAGACAATGACATTTTTTACCCAATAATAATACACTGCACTTACTGGGTTATGTTGAAAAAGTGAAAGTTATCTGAATTGCGTAATTGGTTCAAAGTGATAAAATGCGTAAGATATACCAAAATTATTCTTTATAAAGGTGTACTTATTTTTCATAGTTAGTACTGAGAACTCTATCCCTATGGATCGCACATGTACAACCATCATTAGGTTACATTAGAACTGTAATTCTGGACAAAACTTTCCACTATACATCAGCGTATTATATTATTATCAATTTTGGCGTCTCATTCACTTTTTGTAATTATTATCATTGTTCTTAAATTTAAACCATTATTAAACATACCCACATACGTTTTGAGCAACCGTCACAAGCTGTTAGCTGGAACTTTTCTATATCATGACTAGAACACCCTTCTCTACACACTATGCTGACCATAAGTAAATAACTTACCCAGTAGATGAGAGGAAGTACTCCTTATTCACACAGTTGCGTAGACAATCCGGAATGCGACCGACAATAGCACGTCGTATTTCACTGGCAGCCATTTCGCGAAGTTCTGTGCAGCTTGCGTCACTATAGAACGCAGCATGTGGTGTGCACAACAGATTTGGTGCATCCTTCAACGGACCTAAACATTGAATTTTCACTTTTCCATCAAATTCTCTAAAGCTTCGACGACACACAGTGATGGAACTTCATTCACTGTTCTATATACAGATATTTTTCTGACACTATGGATACAATTTCCATGCGATTTAGGAAATGTTGTTATAATTGCGCATGGAATTTTCAAAATCGACTATTGCATGAAATCGACCATATTTGGGAAAATAGTATGGCTTAATGTGGAGGTTAGACGTTGTTTACATAAACCTAAAATTATTATTCTTCCAAATAAAATTAAAATAAGACTTCATGAACAATATTCAAAAATGAAAAGGTCAGCAACACAAACTGAATTACAAACATACGTGCAATAGGGGATCTGAAAACTTTTTGCGAATATTGTTCAAGCTATTTCAAGGAAATGCTTAGCGTGATTGATGAAACAATTGCTTAGAATGCTTCGGCAAATGATATAAATCAAATATCCTACGTTATTCTGATATTCTTGTGAAATAGATTATTGCGTAGAAAAATTCGATGTATTCGAAAACAATGCTAACCAGAGAACAAAAAAGCTTGGCTGTTATAGCTTCTAAAAATCGCTCAGTTTGAATGTTTGGATAAAGTAGACCAGGGCAAAATGAGATACTTGGAAAATTGCGTGTAAAAGTGGTGAGAGATATTGGGACAAATTGAAATATGAAGAAAAAATTCAAAGAATGAATTAAAACCTATTTCAATTGTTAATTATACGAACATAAATCACTGTATATTGTAGTAGAATATCAAAACTTAGAATCGTTCGTTTCATTCACCAATCAATATATTTTTATTAAGTGTTATCAATTTATGTCAAGTTTCAATGGCCACTAGATGGTAACCCAAAGCTGTAAATTACTGAAAAAAATGGTGTCCATCATCACATACTTTATGTCCTTTCAAAATTTCATTCGAATCAAATAAAGTGTTTTCTTCGTGACTCAGCACCTAAGTAGCTGGTAGTAAAAGAAGTTCCAAAAGTTTCATGGCTCGTCTCTAAAAAAATAGCTAATGCAGCATAACATTTTATGGGAATTGGTTTAGCCATTTTTTCTAGAATTTAGGATACACAATATAATTATTCAAAAGTAAAACAATTTGCCGTTTTATAACTGGAAGTGTTGGAAGCTTGAATAATTTCATACATCATGCTGTCCAAGGTTCATCCAAATTCGACAAGCAGTTCACCTGCAATTCAGGACTCACAAGGCAACGTGTCTTGCAATTACATATTGAATGGGCTCTCTGCTTTGCAATCGTGCCCAACAAATAAACCAAGATTATGCATCGATATTAAAATCATAATCTTAAATAATTAATCCAGTCACGATTCTAAAATTTGATGGTAGAAATATTAGATGCTAGGTACAGCAAACCGAAAAAGACACTAAAGTTAAAATACTATAATGTTATTGATATTGTAGACTTTTTAATGAAACTGTTGAGCCATCATAGAAACAGGGTATTAACACAGCTTCAGAAGTTTTAGTCAAAGCAAGTTATACCGAAATCAATGCACTTTCAGGGTGGTGAAAGAAATCAAAGTACATTTCCTAAGATCTCACTGATTTCCAGAAGCCATTTTCCCCAAATTCCCGGCCATTTTTTCACCATTAATACCTACTATCATGCTTCAGAAATGGGCATGTAAATTCTGTTCAAGGTAACTTGTAGAGAATGATGCAATAAAATCAAGCAGATGTTACATCAAAGTGAAAATTGAAAAATGATTCGTTTTATCTCAAATGAATGAAAATTTAACTTATCGTTCATTATTATTGATAACACTGAAATAGCTTTGGTAGACCACACAGAAATATCTTTCCAATATGTCCCTGAGTTTGATGAGGACTCGACTAATTTCCCGAAGTTTTCCAGAGCCCAAAAATTCAGTAATTTCCTGATTCTGTCACCCAGCTGTGTTTGAAAAAATTAAATCTGTGACTTGTTTTTACAAAAACAAAACCCAGTAGCAACAAGATTACTGATTAAAGAAATATTTGTCCAGCAAACATTACATCCCACTGTTGTACAGCAGCAGTGCTCCGATAAGAGACTATCACTTGTTTTCAAAGAAAAACGTAAAACTCGTACAATTGTTGAAGTTGCAGAGTTACAACAATCAAATATTTTCAAAATTCTGAATGGCTAGACGTATTGATTGATAAAATTCAAACGAGGCTGAAGCTAGCAGCCAGAATTAGCAGCCAAACGTTCTACTGTTCATTCAAATAAGGTAATGAAGTTTGAAAATTTAAATTTTGTGAAATACCTTTAACGTCTAATTCTTTTCTAAAATTGTGAGGATTAAACTGAACTACATTTTTCTATTTCCAAAAAGTTTAACACGTTTGGCTGCAAACTCTGGCTGCTAGCTTCAGCTTCATGAAGTCCAGTATTTCAATTCAAACTCAGGAATAAGCCTCCAGATAAACGTACAATTCTGAACAATCGACAGTATTTCATTGGTGCGAACATAAAAACAATTTTGATATAGTTGATCACCGATTTGATATAGAGAAGGTGATTTAGTTACTTCAAGAACTGAACCTCAATTCACATTTCCAAATGTATTGCAATAAGCTGTTCATCTGTTTTTAAAAATGACAATTACTAATCAATGACAATAGAAATAATTTGAAGTAATAAGCTTTATGCAAGTATATACATCAAAGTAAAATTCACTAAAAATATAGATTCTCAAAGTTCAGCAGACATGTGCAAACAGCATACAATATTTTAAAGTGGCAATAAATCACTCCGCAATTAAAAATTTCGAATTTCCTGCACTGCCTTGAATTCGAAACAGAACAGATTTCATGCATGATATTGTTGGATGCACATACATACAAGCAGTAGGGTAAAAAAATGTTTATTCAATAGGATTTAAGGACGAGGGATCATGATATCTACGCAAAAAAAGTGATCTCATAGACACAAGAATCTAATTACCAATTATGTAAATGGAATATAGTTATCACCAATAATTGTACCCATTCCATTTATAGATACATTGGACCACAGATTTCGACTTAAATTTGACTCAATCAAGCAAAGAATACATGAAATGGTTAATAACTATTTCAATCTCTACATCATGAGCACAAAAACTTGAGCATCGTAAAATACGTAAGGCAACATATCAAAATGGGCAATAATGCGCTAGTGATAATTAACCATTATATGGATTAACTATTTCGTCACTTTACACATTGAAGAACTGAGAAAACACTAAGTAGGTACCATATTGTTCTGAATATAAGCCAGTTTTTTGTCGTTGACATCACCCGCCAAAATTGTCCTAGTCTTATGCGCGGACCCGTTTTATGTGCGGGTAACTAAAAAAAATACCCTGAAATATTGTCTCAGAATTGGGGGTCGTCTTATATGCGGGGCCGTTTTTACTCGGAGCAATACGGTAATTGTTTGATGCATATGAGTAGAGTGATATTGGATAGTAGATATTAATTGGGTAAGGTTTTGTTAGGCCAAATAGAACTCACATTGGGCGGACTGACCCTGAAAGACATTGTAGGGTTCGTTCTCATGGACATCTAACGCTGCAGCACGAATACGCTCTTGTTTAAGTGCTGCTGCGAGCGCATCATCATCAACTAAGCCACCTCGTGCTGTGTTGACCAAAAACGCTCCTGGTCTCATCTAAATCAGAATAAACATTACTATTATTCATATCATGTTATACATTTTGCAACACATTATTACATAATATAATGATCGCAACAGTTTTCACTGAATGGTGCTCATTTTCATCAACAATATCATTGGTGACTGGCTTTGTATGAAAAACTAGTTTAATGTAGTTTCACAAGACAAAAATATTCATATTTTTTCAATTTTCTTAGTATCAATAGTGAGTCTATATCATTGCGCGTTCAAATTTCGTGTAATAGCAGAAAACTAGTGCTAAAAATCAAATCCATCTACAGTTCGAGTATTTATCAAGGATCATTGACATATATTATTAACGATGAAGTAATCGACAGTTTGACATCAATTATTCCATTACTCTAGCAAGATCCTAATACAAAACAGAAAATATGTAAGCCGACTGCTGACTTCTGTTACAGAAGGGCGCCGTTATTCGTCGAAACTGAAACTGTGAGATGGTATCTCTTGAGGCTTCACTTAAACATCAAATTGTAACAAGGCGCCGTACCTATACGATACATGGTTTAACGGATCCCCATACTATTGTTAATGCCAGACCAGTTACTTCACATGGGTCGGAACAGTGCCTCAAAGTGTATTCAAAGTGTAATTCCTCAAGTCCATAGCACTTCAGAGCAGATTATAGTCCGAATTAAAGTAGGATTTCACATATTTGCCAACGTACCAGTTTTGTGGGAATAAAAAAAAAAAAGAAAAAAAATGTGTGCCAGCATAATTCTGTGATCACATTATTGTTCAATGTCAAAAGCGTGCTAAAAATCTGTGAAGTTTGGTTCCTCGAAAAGATCACCTCTTATCTCATCAACGTTTATTTAACAATAGCTAGTCATTAAATTTCAACTTCTTCTCATTTACCCGCTTAAAATAGTTAATTACCTGTTTAATCGTAAATTCGTTGATTAGGTGATGATTGTGTTCGTTCAAGGTACAGTGTAGAGATACACAGTCTGATTGAAACAGGAGGTCCTAAGTACAAAAACGAAGATATATTTAAGACATGGATATTAACAATTTATGGTGAAGTGAAAGTATCGAATATCATAACATTCATTGTTGAAACAATCTGGTAGATACAAGATGACAATACAAGCAAGCTGCTGGCTAAATTACCTGCTTTGAATAATATAATGATTATACGTCAGTTGATAAATTTACCTGTAATGTATAAACCCTGGTCAGACCCAGAGATTTTTCAATGCCATCAGGAAGGTATGGGTCATAGAAAATGACATTGAAACCAAAGGCTTTGGCACGTAGAGCAACTGCCGAACCAATCCTACCAAGCCCCACGATACCGAGTGTATCACCACGTATCCTTGCACATCCTTGCGCTGCCTCTCTCACCTAAATTATTACCAGCCACAAACATTTATTATTCAAGTTTTTGATATCAAACATTACATTTTTGTATGTCATAAGGGAGGAAGTTAATTGAAATGGTAAAGAGAACCTTATCGAAAACTATCCTCCAAATAAAGTTTATTTATAAACATTCAAATTAAGTCCCAATTATAAACTAATGGTAAAAGAAATGTGGAACATTTTCAAAAACATTATTTCTTTCTCGATAATCTAATTCATCATCAATATCAATTGATTTTAGCATCTGAAGGCGCATAAGCTGTGATTAGTGGAAATGGAGTACCATAAAAAGGGCTTCTGCATATTGATGTTGCAAATCTAGATTAACTATTTTGAAATTTATTTCCATTTTCAAGCATGATTTAATTAAATTTTAGAGTGTGTAAAACATGACTTGTCGTATTTAGATTGACCCAATGTATCAGGAATTATCGGAAGATACAGGTAACAAAAAGAAAAATATTTCAACAAACTTTTGTGATACAATTCTAATTTCGTCACAATAATCACCTGTTCAGGCCCTGTGAATTTCTTGCCTTCACGAACCATGTTTGCAAGCCAATAGGTACGTCGGTAAAGATTTAGAATCAGACATAAAGTAGTATCTGCAACCTCTTCAACTCCGTAGCCAGGTACATTGCAGACAGCAATTCCAAGTTCGCCAGCTGCTTTAACGTCGATATTGTCCACTCCGGATCCAATCCTCACAATGATACGCAGAGTTTTAAATTTTTCGAGGTCCTCCTTTGTCAGTATGATAGTGTGCCACATCAGCGCACCCACCGCTTCGTTTAATACCTAGAAATAAAAATATTATAGTGAACAAAAACATTCGATTATAATTTGAAATTGACATGATTACTTCAAATTTCGTATTTTCATTTTCGTACTGAATTTCCAAGTCAGGCAGATAAGTACAACTAAACTTGCTCTCGTGCCTTCAATCATGTTCAGTGTATAGCAGATTACCAAAGTTAACGCAACGTTAGTAGAAGATCGGCAGCTGTACATCACAAGGGAAGAGAAGTTGATTTTTTTTTTGCAGTTTATGGAGTACTGGCTATTTTATAATAAAAATGATTAGTTCACTCGAGATGCACTAGAAAATTTTTAATGCCAAAGGAACGTAATACGTACATTAGATGTTTGAACACGGCTATGTAATATAACACTCCTTGCAAATTCCGAGTTTTCTATAATCTAATTGAGTTCAGTTTTTTAACGAGTAATTGAATCTCTTCTATTAATTGAATCAGTTATTTGTCTAACATAATGGAGGCAGCCAGGTTCGCACTGATATATTTATTATTCTAGGATGAAAGTGATTCAAGGAAGCAGAGTGCCTGCAAACTCTAGATAAAAAAATTGCCGAATGAAACATTTTTATTATGAAAAGACTGGAAAATAAAGAATTGAGAAACTCCTTACACAAAACAAAGGTCCCTGACAATATTCTCACTATTCCAGAACATGGAAAATTCTCATTATTAGATTTTCCCTAAGCAATAGATACCCTCAACTTATATTTAAAAAAAAAAAAAAAAAAAAAAATATGCTATAACAAAGTGGTCACCACTTCAATTTGAAAAAGTCTGACAAAAACAACGGAAATTTAAATCTATCCTTACCAGTATTACAATAATATTCCACAATATTTGATGACATTTTTTTACCTCGCCAAGTAAATTCAATCGAATTCAATTTTTTTGAAATAACAACAATGACAACAACAACAATAACAACTATCAGTCACATTATACTCTTTCGAGTATGTCCCCATAAGCCGATAGCTTGAGCGGGGTGAGAGAGAGATATGATTAATAACAATTATTATGCGTCTGCAGCTGTCTCAAGATATTTAATGAAAACACCCGCTTTTGCACATGTGACAAGGACATCTCTAGAAAGCCTTGTCAAGGTGTAGCTAGACCAAATTTGAACCTTAACTGGACGATTTGCACCTGAATGATATGACCCGTCTTATGATTTTGGCGAGTTACCGCTCAGATCCTCATTGATGCACTGGAGTTTCGTTATGAAGCACTCCTGTTCCATAATCTCGCACGCTGTGTACGATGCTACTATGGTCGGTTGACCACAAGTATACAAGATTTATATAAATATTTTTGTATTCACGATTGAAGAATTCAAGATTTAATTAGGCAGATAACAATATTAAAGTGCAATATTTTAACAACCATAATATTTGTACATATTTTCATTTTCAGAATTTAGTGACTTTTCCAAGTTTTCCAAACCCGTAACTAATTTTTTTTACTGCATTAATATACGTTATGCATTTGTTTTTAATAAATAAAACTTAATATATCACAAGAATGTTATCTCCTCTGATATTATCTTGATGCAAATCTATGGAATAAAAACAAATTTAATTTAACCTTGGAAAAATAAACAAAGCATAATGTTTAGCTGAAAAAGTATAATTTCGACATCACATACAGCGCAGCATTACTCCAACTTACCTTTTCGTGAATCTCTGAAGTGGATTGAGCGTCGCAGAAGGCCACTGTTGCAACATCTTTGAGTATAGGCATTTCAATGGAACAGTCTCGCCCATCAAGAAGGGCCACGAGCGGTCGTGTCTGAATGGGTCCATTAGCAATTGGACCCCGCAGGTTCTCCATACGAGGGCGTTTGGGCATCATCTTCCGTTTGTCCATCGGTCAAACAGCCCCCCCTATTTTTATTTATTTATTTATTTTCGATTTCTCTTTCTTTATGTTTGCCAAACTCCTGTCACCAGGAGTTCCAGGATAACTGCAGTTTTTCTTGGATTTAAATTGAGGTTTAGTATTCAATTTGTAGCTGTTTAATGTTTTTTTAAACAAAAGTCTGTAACGATAGTCTTTCTCGTTTTGTTTTTGGTCCTTTTCAATCGTTTTTGTCACACAAACTGTTTTTGCAAAGCTGACTTCCGGTCGGTTTTTGGACAGGGACCGCCGAACCTCCAACGCATCACGATTTTTTGCAGAACTACACCTGAAAAAATACAGACAAGAAAAGAAGAATAAAATATTGTATTAGAGCATATTCTCAGACTGCATGTGGTAGCACTCACAAAACATTAATTAATTCGATATTTTATCATAAAGAAGTTGTAAAATTGAGAAATGCAACCTAAAAATAGGTCAAACATTTGAAGAATGAACTAAACGTAAATTTAGCGATTAACGTACAATAGTGGATTGCTTAGATTTTTTTTAAAAATAACGAAAGATTAAGGACTCGAAAACTTCGAATATCAATTTGAAAGTTAGCACAGTACTCAGCAGAACGAACAGTATTTGCGTACAAATATCGCATATTTTACTTGATTAATATTCTAGTCTGTAGCGGAAAAGATGAATTCACTCAATAACGTGTGTCTTAATGATACCTTAGTAGTGATATTTAGCCAACTAAAACGTAACCGACTGAAATTTTTTTTACACATACTTATCCCGATTACTGCTTTTACCTTTTAGGTTACCTCGGCGCGCGCCGGGTTCCCACTAGCTGAATACACAAAACTATTGTCTTTCGAATGATCACAATAAAAGCACGAGGTTATCAAAAGATTAGAATTAACGCATGTAAGTCGAGAGCGGATGAAAAACTTGGTAAAAGTATCGGAATTAGCGATGAAAGACACTGAACGCGACGAGAGTCAATGGCTGGGGCTGATGTATTATGAAAGGTTAGTACGATGGCGTTGGTCAGTGGGTGAACGTTTTCTTCCTCAACATACCTTCGTGGCATGGCCCGAACACTCGCTGCGCTCTACTACCTACCTCGATGAAAATCTAGTTGAATTTAAGAAAAAAAGGAAATAAGGGGAAACAAAATTACGTTCGACTGAAAGAGAAAAATAGAAAAACGGTCTGCGCACTTTCAATAATTCAAAAGCTTACCATCAATAGTCTCAAATTAATACACAGTGAATATTTTTACTTTTACATATATACATAAATCAAAATGACGAATATCTGAGTTATTGCTAACGCGGTATAGACTACTGGTGCGTTTATACGGTAGAGCGGGAAAACGGTGCACTAAGCATGTCCTGAAGAAAAACCACAAACTGTGACTAGTGGCGCCCCTCAAATGATCCCTGGCATCCGTGTGCGTGTACGACACGTATCTGCATTCATAGTACTATGGGAATGTTCTCTTTCATTCCCCCAACCGACAGAAACGTAATTCGTGAACTTGTCCGAATCGCATGAGACACACGAGCTCTTTTGCTTTTATTATTCCTGATTCAAGCGTGCGGCAGAAGGGAGGGGAGATTTATACATGTGTCATCAGACTTATATGACACATAATTGTCCGTATAACAACCAAGTGAAAGAAAAATAAGAAGAAAGAAATTTGACCCAAAGAAATTCGGACAATTAGACTTGATTTACACGAATAAAACGATATGCCCGGCGCGGGCTATAAAAGGGGATCAAGTGCTCGGCTCAGCAAAAAACGTGGACGCGATAGCAGTGTTACTAACACGAGAGAATGCAACCCCAGCACTTGGGCACATGTTGTGCCAACTCAGCGAAAATATAAAGCTCATATCATCTCAATGAAACGGAGGCGTAGAACAACGATTAAGGTCTTTTTGGATACTGCCAAGTGCCGAAGGTTTGGGTGATGTGAAAAATGCTCCAAGTGATCATAAAGCCGTCATTCCTTCGTTCCTTCTCTCCCTCCTTGCTTCCGTCCGTCCGTCCGTCCGTCTCTCTGACCATCGGGCGCGCACGGCGCATGTTGGGATGAAACCCATTGAATCTCCATGTTTCTATCTTATTGAAGTTAGTAACATTATCGTAACGATTCATGTGGCGGAAAAACCGTTATTTCGTTATTTTTGAATTGTCTAAATTCAGTAAACCACAATAAAACGGAACACACTCATATTTCAAAATCTTTGTTTCTTAAAAACCGTTGTAAGATTAAAAAAATAGCGATTTTTCCCCATTGTTTCGTTACGATAGCGTTACCTACTTCAACATCGTACGTTTCTTGGATACGTGCGTCGTAACCGTATCAGCAAAATTGACATTATCGTGCATGAAAATGAAGTTCACTCGTTACAGTAGCCACAGCGCATGTCGATACAACGAAAAATAAAAAGTTATAAATTAAACGGACATGCTGGAACGAAGCAAGCCCTTCGTAAAAAAAATATATATGGCATTCTGTGTCAAATCGCCGACCAGCCTATGACCTTGACTAATTTGGATTCTTATATACATATTATTTGTTTTATTATATATCATTTTTTGCAAACATTTATTCTTGTTTTTTTTTTGAGAAATTGTCAAGTTATTCTATTCAAGAAACATAGCGATTTAATTTTATTAAAAGTTAAATCATTATTGTTTTCGAGATAGCATAATAATTTGTAGAAAAAATGACTGAATTCCAGTATTTCGTGATATGTATATAAATACATTCAATAAAATCTAAAAAATGGCCAAGGTCACGGGCTGGATGATTTGTTGCGAAATCGCCCATAATTGTACATAAATATAGAAATATTTCAAAGTATACAACATGATATGCATACAAGTTTTTTTTTCTATCAAGTGCCTGACGTGTACGTATAATATTTTTTAAATAGCGATCGTGCATATACAAATTTATCATCGTACTAAACCCTTGCATTCAAACTATGTGCAACAGAGTTTTTATACTTGGGGACAACGAAGCAGAGAAAGTGGCGGCGAGCAGTTGGCGAGGCGAGCGGGCGGCGGGGGTCGGGGAAGCCAGCCGAAGTTATCCAATTATTGTCTAACCTGGGAGCAACTTCACTCGGCAAGCCCGAGGAGCGGCGCGGCAGGGCGCGACGTAAACTGGAGGGTAAGCTCACCCCACAATCGAGCCATGATAAAGTAAAGTTTGTTTCAAAACTCGACGCAGGGGTGCCCTTCTTCTCCGACTGCTATTGGCAAAACGTGAGATTTAAATTATTGTCTCAATCTGTGTAAATATGACGGATATACTGCAGGGTTTAGTTAACTTATAACCAGTGCTGTCCTCGTTTGACAATAGAACTGATTCTACTGGAATTTATCCCATGCCAAGTGTGACGTGGCATATACGTACGATACCTGCGCATGCATGCATGTTTTACTTGTATGTACGATACAATTACATTCTCGGGGCATATATGTATAATGTAAATATCAAGTACGCGGTGTTAACATGAGTCTGACGTGAGGAGCGTGGCGTCTAAATAACTGGAGTATATAGAGGTAATACGTGTCACTTTTACAAGCAAATCTCATGCTACATTTATATGCATACACAGATGACTATACACACCGCGGTGTTTGTGGTTTAGCTTCCAAACATTTCTTATTGTACATACACGAGTACGGCTTGCGTAGTTTGAAAACAAGCTTGGTTAGCCATACGAAATGCTTTAAGTTACGAATATGTTGCGACGAATGATATAAATATATTATAGAAAATAAATTGAGTAATTCTATAGTTCCATGTTCAATATTACAGATTTGTTGTTTTTTTCAATATCCCTCTGCGCTGAATTGCTTTATATCAGGCAATTGAACTTGTCACACATTGATTATATATTTAAATAGTTCAACTTCTAATTTAAGTTTTTTTTTTTCATTCAGAGACTATTTTGTTTTATAACTCGTTAAAATTTTTCGAGAAATCAGAGAACTCTACATATAGATAAGTAGAAAATTTCCCAAGTTTAACTGTTCACCGAATCCAAATTCTAGCAATTTGGCATAACTCGAATCATGTTCGCAATCAACACTGGAAATGATGCAATGGTTTTCGTCCCTCGACATATGTCAAACATGATCTTGATTTTTAACAAGAATTTATTTTTCGAAATGTCATTTTTAGTGTATAATTTTTGATTAGTGAAATAATATCGCATATAATTGTAGTTCTCTATGATGTATCCATTTATGTGAACATTCTAAACAAAAAATCCATCTACAGACGAGTTTTACGTAAAATCTTGTAATCATTATACAAAAAAAATTAATAGCCGTTACATCCCCCTCCCCCCTCCCCCCGTTTCATACGTGATTTTTTTAATGCAGTTATTTTTCGACGTTTTACAACAATAATGTCAATAAAGACGCAGGTCATCGTTGCAGAGGGACAAACCAGTATAGGTATACGGTCTATAAAGTGATTAGAAACACATGGAAAAAAAATACATCAAGGCTGTTTAAATTCAACCGAAATAATTCAACAGCATATTATAGTAACACAAGTACATGGAGTTCGTTCGCCAGATAGTTCAATGATAAACAAGAAATTGTACCTAATATACAAACGCGTTACGCGTCAGATAAGCCTTCCCTCCGTCTCCTGACTTAGGTATCAAACACAGTGGCGTAAAAGTTACGCGCGAGTATGCGAGCATGTGTGCGTGTCGGCAAGCATCACTTTAAAAGTTAGTTTTATACTACCGAAGAATCTACCAAGTTGAGAACCACCATATCGCGGGAAATAGTTCGAGTCGAGGCAAGAAGTTCACCGCGAGAACTTCGACTCAGAGTTCACTTTTTAAAAACTTGCAGCGAATTTTTGACGCCAGTGCGACGACCGGCCGACCACCCCTCCGACATTTTACATTTCCTGCCTTTTTCGTTTTTCATACTACTCTTGTCGCTCTCTTTACTGAATGAGCTGTAAGATCGGAACAGAAGTTTAAATTTATCGAAGGAAAGAATTCAAATCTAACCCTACAGTGGCACTTAATAAATTGTGACGTCACGATACTTTGTTACGCATCTGTAACAAAAACGTTGAGCGCCTCGTTTAATCAAACATGAAAAAATAGATAATTGGAACTATACTGCATATTTTTACTTCATCTACAAAATATGGGTACATTGAAAAAGCACTAGTAATTTTTAACAAATTTGAATCAATATCGACAGTAAAGGTTAAGTTCGTAATCACTGATACGTCTCCGAACAACGATTGGATATCGGTGACTTGGAATCAGGCTTCAACGTATCAAACAAGAATTAAGATTTATAGTTATACGTAAAAATATCAAGATTAAAGAGAAGTAGTTGGTATTACGTGATAGTCTAAGCTACATATATCTACCCACAAGATATTGAAACGAAAAATGGGAATTGCACATTGGTAATATAGAGAGCATAAGTCTAAATTTCCACGCTAGCAGATACTTGTAAGTATATAGTCAAAAGTAGTTGGATCGCGTAAACTATGCACTTATGCATACATAGAGAAAATTAGTAATACGTATAAAAACTATTTTGGGCAAAAATTCACAAATTATATATTGCACACATTTTTACAGTTAATATTATTTTCTACTAAACGTAACATTCTACAGTCATACTAAATCTTGAAGCACATTTTTTGGAAAACTGAATTTGGTCATACTATCCCATATGAAATAAATATTTGAATCATTGTAGCGAGACTATAAATTGCACATTCCTTACAGTCGTAGAATATTACCCGTATTTTTACGTTAATCTTATTTGCATCAGATTTTACACTCGACAATAATCGTCAATTGAAGCGAATGCCTGTGAAAACGAAAAAGTTGATCAGCACTGAACGTATAGCACCGAAAAGTTGATGAAATAACTCAAGAGGTGGTTTGCTGGCGTGACTCAAACTCCCCGCCCAGCAGGTAGGTAGATAGGTAGGTATAACCGTCGAACATTAAAAGAAAAGAGGGAGGAGGAAATATTTTTCCTCTCTGTTCGGTTGTGGCGTATGTCATTCTTGCTCTTTCCAACAAAGTACATACAACAGGCCCCCGCGGAGAGAAGAAGACTACTTAAAGTTGGCCGAAAGTTTTGGCTCGGCAGCAAAGTTAACTCAGTTAAGTTCTACGCTCCTAAAGAGAAACTTGGTCCGAACTCTCTCCCCCCTCCTGCTTCATGTGAACGAACCTCAGCCGAACGTTTCTCCCTACCTTTGGCACCGCCTCGCCATAGTATATATACATATATATCCGCACATGTATTAATACGTACACCTGAGATATACGCGTATGCATAAGGGCAGAAAACCTCTTTGAAGTTCTGCCCCGTATTGGATGAGTTGTGTGTTTTTGGATTACCCCATTCAACTCATATAATACATTCATTTGCGGGATGCACGCGCGCTTGTAATGACATGACATCGCGTTTTTTATAAACAGCCGAGTACGTGAAACCTGTTGGCGTTTCTAGTCTTGTGTTATTTTCATTCACCGTATATCGTCGCTATATTGTTATACAAAGAGACAACACCCGCCGGTCTCGTACGATTACATGGGGGTCCATTCTCGAGTATCATTTCTCTGCATGGACAATGGACATTTGGTGACAGAGTGGGACATTGAGTAGGACATGATGTGGGTCTCAATGCGTATATTACTGCAAGCGTGCGGTCCCGTTTCTCATGCCTAGAGACACATTATAGATCCATGTATAATACGAAATTGTGCGGGCTGGAAAAGAAGCATTATAAAAGAAGGGTCATTACTTTACCGGCATCCGGCCGGCATCAACCCCATTTCCTCTTCTTGTTAACCGCCGATCAACTATTGACTGTACCGTACACGCACACATGCTCGCTCCGCCGTATATATGTACATACGTACGTATAATAATCATACATCTAGACGTTTATTATACCAAGCCGAGTCCCGATCCCGCCGGTGTCCACTCACGGTCTGCCAGCAGCCAAAGCAGAGCTCCTCCGTAGAGAGACGCGAAGATGCATGCAGCAGAGCTACGACTACAACATATACTACGAAGGAATGCGCGCCCGATTACTCGGCCTTGAGAGAAACGCCGAAGAGACCCGCGCAACTTGCCGATGCGCACACGCCTGTACGAGAGTCGGTCGGTAGCGCATTCGTTCCTTCGGTACGTTTCTCTTCTTCTATCCATTCTCGTCCGTTCGTGCAATCGGCCCGTCCGCATGGGTAGACGGACGGATGGACGGACAGACCTGGCAGACAAACAGACGGTCGTTCGGTGGCGGCCTGGCGTTGCGTGTAAAGGAGGCACGACTTGTACCTGCGTTGGTATAGTATAACAGTGCGAGAAACCAGAGTTGTGTCGGGCCGAGTTAAACTCGTTGTCAATTGTCGGAGCGGCGTGTCTGTAAACGATTGAGCGTACGGAGTTATGGTAGATACTTAGTCCGGTAAATGTGCATGAAAAATAGTACTTTTTAGGTATGAATCCGGAAACTTGGTCCGAATGTGATTCGATGACGCTGAATGGAATGGTGACAATCATTTTGCAATTAACCACCGAGATCATTATAAAACAAAAGGTTAAACCGTTTAATTCGAAACCTAATAAATTTATCAAAGAATATCGCAAACACAAGTTGTTGGGGATATATAAAAAAAAAAAACCGTATAAAAGTATTGTATATTCATCTTCGTATCTTCAAAAGTAAGAGAGAAAAAAACGAAAAACCATTTAAACGGGCGGAGGGGGCACGGCAAAAATCTCCGCTTAAAATTAAAAAAAATATTAAATTCGTATATATGTCGGTTTTTTGTTGTCACATGTTGCTTTAGTAACAGTTGATCTAACTCTGTTTGAAACTAAATTTTCATTCGTCATCGTCTCTTATCTTTAAAGATACGAAGATGACCATAGGATACTTTTTTACGTTTTTTTTTCTGTCCCCAACAATTTTTGTTTGACATATTTTTTGATGATGTTATTACGTTCCAAATTAAACGGTTTAACCCTGTTTTTTATAATGATCTCGGAGGTTGGTTGCAAAACTATTATCACCATTCGATTCAGCGTCATCGAATTACTCTTTAGATGTATACTTAAAAGGTACTACCTTTCAATTTTTTTTTTCTTGACCTACTTAGTCTTATCTTAGAGTTCAAGGCCCGACGCCAAGATGATAAGATTAAAAATTTCACAATATTGTAATATTTTTCTCTCAATTTTATTTATCTTTATATGTTGCGGTAGGGAAGCTTCCGGTTTTACTTTGTCTCTGTCCTCTTTTTAGAATGTATTTCAATCAAGCCATGCCAATCAGAGCTTTCTCGACCGACGCTTTCACAGAATGCACAGTTTGTGCGAAGTGCTTCGAAATGTGTTTTCGCTGTGAGTTGAAAAGACTAAGTTATCCGGAAATGATAAGTGCCACTTCGAAGATTTTGAGCGTTATTAAACGACTTTCCGGAAAACTTAGAATACAGGTGTAATCACCTCCCAATATTTTTGGCTTGGATAAACAGTTTCCGTAGAACACACATGATGACGGCTGAATCAGCTACCAAAACAGGTTAAAACGGCAATGATTAAAATCTTTCATGGCTAATTTTAAGCACTATATGCAACGGTTTAGATACATTCTATCACCCTATCGTCACAAATACACACGTCGCAATAGACAACGTGTAAACATAATGCGGTCGAATACACTAATTGAAGATGAATGGGTAGGAAAATAACACTAACGAGAGTTTATCAGACGAAGACAAATTTCTGTCCAACTTCCGAAGCAAATAAAGTATTTCTTTCCAGAATTGAAAGTATGAAAATCGAATAATATGATATAAAATAGTTTTTCAAGCATGATTCGTTAAAAAAAAAAACCATTTCAAGTCTAGTGTTCTCATTTCTAATGCAATGATCTAGACTCTCGCTGTATGCCACATGGTAATACCTCCGTATGTACGAGTATAATGTATCCATCATCTACGGATACAATATCGGGCGTAAACTATTCAGGCATACGTAATACGTATGTATGGGAGATATAAGTGAAAGACCGCTGATAATACTGTATTCCCTGTTTTTCCTCCTTCTTTTACTATGTGCAATTCTCTTTGTTGGAAAGCTTATCGTCATGGTTTCCTATAGATAACTGTCCAGAAATACACTTGGGATAGAATCGCTGTGACTTGAAAGAAACCACAAGATTGTCCTCGTGTACATACAAACAACACAATTGATTGCATCTCCGACATGTGTAGATTTACGTCTAATGATACGGCAAAGATCCGCGAATTTCAAGATGCATTCGAAGGTGACACGAAGGAGGAACGCTAGTGGAGTGGAATGAATTCGAAATTGTTATACGACAGTTTTATCATCTTCTTTGGAGAGTTACAAGTTGCACGCCTTATTACGTATATCTATAATATGCATACCTATGTGGCAACAGATATAAATTTTCAAATGCGTGTTAGTCGTGCCATCGTCGTACGATGGTCGATGTGGAATAGTAACAGCACTAATGATGTAAGTCATGGTCGAACGGGGGACCGCTTTCCGCGAGCATACTGCATATGGCCCCGCCGATAAGAATGACAAAAAAAAAAAAAATCGATTTCCGATTGAATCGATTATTTTTTCCCGATTAATCGAGTATAACCGATTATTTTTCCTCAAAATCGGTTTTTGTATTTTACTCTCATGAACTACGCAATACAATATCAATTTTTGTGATTAAAGTATGAATTATTATCACTTTCTCACTCACTAAGTACCGATTTGATGTAATAAGTGAAAGATTAATGAACATTGTCACGTGAAATTAAAAAATAATTTCGATGTAACTATAAATTATCAAAAAAATTTTCCACTATTGACTACATACTGAAATCCACGAAATATTGGTTTCAAATGCACTGTTTCACAAAAATACGAAATAATTGATTTAGTCTGTAATCGATTTACGCGCGGAACATGCTCTTGTTATATAAAGAATCGTGCGCAACAAGAAGGCAACGGTCTTTTCGCCTCGCGTATTTACAATATCTGTCTTCGACTCACCTACGACTCATATTGCAAACTTACGCTCGACCCGAAAAGACCGAGTTTGCCCCCTTGTTACACAATATACCATTCCCCGATACGACGTGATCAATACACTCTGCGACTTTGCATATTATAAACAACCAATTTCGACAAAAAGTACTAATACTGGTGTTTGCCCTAGAATTACGTAACAGAAAATCAACTCACGACAAACACTGGATGCAGATTCTGACAGATTCAAAGCCACCCGTGTCGTCCGCTGTGCAGGTTGAATACATGGCCTTGAATCGATCAGACTTCATTTTGCCACAGGTGTATACCTTTGATTAGATTGGATAGGTATCGCTTTGTCTCGTATACTCTAGTGAGACGGATTTTTGTGTGTTTTGATTTAATTGAAAAGTGTCGAATGTCGTTGCGGATTGCCAATTAAAAAGACATCCATTCTGAATTATGTAAAAAGCATGTCAAAATATTGAGTATTACAAAATAATTACTGTAAATCTTTTATCATAAAAATAACTCTGTAAATTATCTGCTCAAATGCTACTACTATGTATTACTACAAACTAGCAGCTATAAATCAACAAGACTATTGCAAGTTCTTCGAAACCTCGTTCGAAACAGTATGTATAATTCTAATTTGGAAAAAGTTTTGCAGTTTATTATTGTATCAGGCACGGAGTAAAATCACTTATACCCAGGGATGTTACATTTGCATTATTCGAAGAAATGTATATATTAGGACATTGAAACAGTATACTCCGTAAGTTGCTGCAGACTGGTGCACTCTGTAAATTATTTAAACTCAAAAGAAATTCGTGCGTAATCCGAGTATGAGAATCGCATCGCAGCCCCCCCCCCACAAGCATCGCTTTTCTTGAATAAACACATGCGCTGTCTACGGTTGTCTCGACATAGGAGAAGATAGACAGTCAAACCAGGCCAGAGGCAGTCAGGCAATCATTGGCATGCCTGAAGGGAGAGCAAACGAACAAACCGACGAACCAGACGTATACCGACCAAAGAAGAGTAGCCCACTCGCTAAAAAGGGTGTAAGTTAGAGCTTTCTAAATGGAAGATCAATCTATCGAGACATATATTTTTGTCACAGCTTCATCTTAAAACTTGTAATATAATTTTTAAAATTGAAATTAGTTACCTACAAATCTATCTTTTTTTTTCACTATACCACAAAGGCGTTAAAAGTTACAGCGTAAGAGTTTGAAAGATCTCCGGTGCATCACTTCCTTCCCATTCGCATCTCTAGCAAAGCAAGCCAGCCAAGCCAACCAGCCAGGCAGCTCCTGCAGAGTCGGTAGAAGAACCGAGCGAAGCAGCGGCGATGTAGTTAGTTTCGCAGAGAGTTTAGTTCCAGCGGTCCACTCGGGATGACTGGGAGAAAGCCCCCCCGGCAGTGGAGGGTGGCATCTTGACTCCTAGTGGAGTGTGGCAAGCAATGGCCGGTCCGATCGATGTCTCGCCAACTTCCCCACACCCTTCCTGCGGCACAGTGGCAAGGGACAGAGACAGGGCCGCAGGAGGGGGCGAAGGGGCGGGGGCACGGACCAAGCAACGACGGCTCAACCTTCGGTGGCTTACGAAGGCCGAAACACATGAAAAGCCGTGTGCCGTTTGCAGGAGCACCTACAGGTCATACATAGATTTACTACCGCGCGCTCGATTGCTCGAGGCCAAGTGTGAGTGAACGTTACTGCCTGTGGGTGATCCGACAAACGGAAAACGGTTTGCGTGTGTTTCGGCTTTGAGAAGATGCTATAGTCCGTCTTTACCGACCGCGTTGAATGCCACTTATTCTTACCATTATCATAACCTACGCATCACTCGTGTGAAAATACTGCAGCCAGCGTAATTTTACATGCAATGCCAGATAGAGATTACAGAAAAAAAAAGCTTTGTTTGAGTGCAACAATAATGACTCGAAATATACGAATGTAGATGAATTATCACTTCTTGCAGGGTTAAATTTCCTAACATTATTTTCGCATGAAATCAAAAGATTTTTTAATAGCGTTGTTCGGAAATTGCATGTAAAATTGCGCTAATTGCGGCATTTTCGCATCAGTGCTGCGTAGGCTTCATTAGTAGTAGAAATATGTGAAATTTACTCGGTCGGTAAAGACTGATCATAGCATCGACTTAACAGAGCGCAAGTCTGTTTACAGTGGTGACGCGCATCCTCGATTTGTATATTCGACAAGGTATGAGTGTCAATATATACAGTAAACCACATGTACGATGTTGTCAACTGCGTAACGTACAATACGCGTTATCCACGAGGGTGTAATTTGGGTATATACGATTGTAAGCGATATCTACTTTGATTTTCGGTATTACTGGAGTAGGCTGTGCATGTATGTACGTACACAAGTATGATTATTTGGCCCGGAAGGTACGCACGTAGCGTGCGCAACTTATACGTCACCTAAGGTATGCGATTCATAAAAAAAATGTACAATCCTAAAAGTATATGTATTAACACTACGAGATTTGTGTTTGTTGCTTGGTGTTGTGATAACACTCATTCAACTCTAACCTAACCTTGTTTGAAGTTCAGTAGTAATGGTGTTATCATGCATGGTATTATTTGTTTGCTGGGGGATAGCGGGGAAGGAGGGTCCACCCTTATGGTTCCTAACCCAACCTAACCTATTATCCTGATCGAGGTACAACTGTGAGGGAAGAGGTAGTTTTAGCACGTACCTGCCTACCTATGGATATCGAAAACGTTAATTACACTGATACACGTTAGCACTGACATAATGGCGAGTGATTTTTCTTACGGTAAATGTATATATTTATTGGTGTCAGTGTTATACCTATATGAACCTATATTCAAAATAACCTACCAAACTGATGTGTACAGAAATTAAAATAGAAATAAAAATCTGAAAAATTTGGAATGATTTTTTGAATTGGGAAAACAATATACGCTGACCGATTCAAGGGGGTGAGGATTACGCTCTAGTCGAATCGACGTGGAATGTCCCATATACAGACAATGGAGTTTATGGGTAGAGCGCAAAGTGAGTTATGAGCGAGAGTATAAATCTTGGGGGGAGTTACGTGAGGTAATACTTCGGCCATATTGACGAGCAATAATGGCTGGTGATTGATCCACCTTCCATCTTTCGCTTCACCCATGGAGACTAGAGTAAAGGAGTGGACACAGCGTGCTTCAGAAATGTACACGAAATCCCGGCCTAAAACGGCGGCGCTGCGATCAAAAAGATCGTAGTCATACATATATATATATATATATATTAGAGTGTCCCAAAAAAACCGACTATTTTTTTTTTTTTCAAAGAACATTGAAAAATCGTCAGAGTATCTCTAGAAAATGACCCTGTGAAAATATAAGCTCCTAATATTAATATTTAGAGGTGGCGATTTGTAATTTTCTATTTCCCATTTAAATAACATGGGAAATTTTTTTTTTTGAACTTTGGAATTTTGTGATGGGATAACGAGCTACTTCATAAGTATGACAAAATCAGGTCTTATAGGAAATTTGATGCTCTACAAAAAAGATCTGATTGACATTTTGCGTAAATCCAGCCGTTTCAAAAATATCGAACCTCAAACTTCGGACTGTTTAAAATTATGCTTTTTTTTCGTAAATACAACAAAAATTAATTTATATGTATTATAAACCCAGAATTATCAACTGAACAATAAATATATGCATATATTTGACGGAATGCAGATCCGAAATCATTAATAGATCCGAAATTATTAATATATGCATATATTTGACGGAATGCAGATCCGAAATTATTAATAGATCCGAAATTATTAATAATTTCGGATCTGCATTCCGTCAAATATATGCATATATTTATTGTTCAGTTGATAATTCTGGGTTTATAATACATATAAATTAATTTTTGTTGTATTTACGAAAAAAAAGCATAATTTTAAACAGTCCGAAGTTTGAGGTTCGATATTTTTGAAACGGCTGGATTTACGCAAAATGTCAATCAGATCTTTTTTGTAGAGCATCAAATTTCCTATAAGACCTGATTTTGTCATACTTATGAAGTAGCTCGTTATCCCATCACAAAATTCCAAAGTTCAAAAAAAAAAATTTCCCATGTTATTTAAATGGGAAATAGAAAATTACAAATCGCCACCTCTAAATATTAATATTAGGAGCTTATATTTTCACAGGGTCATTTTCTAGAGATACTCTGACGATTTTTCAATGTTCTTTGAAAAAAAAAAAAATAGTCGGTTTTTTTGGGACACTCTAATATATATATATATATATATTTTTAAATCAGGCACACTGTTACTACTTATTTCCTAACCTCAATGTGGCAAAATTCGTGCAGTGTTTATGTTTACATGTGTAAAACTTTTTCTTATTGATGTGCAGTGTTAATTAATTTATTATGTTTATTAAAATGGGTGTATCAAATTTCGTTGAATAAAAATAAGCTGAAACATTAGGATAATCATCGATGTAACGCTCCCAGTCAACAAACGAAAAGAACATACGAACACACAAAAATAGTTTCCTTAACCTCCGATATACTATCATTTAGGTGCGTCACTTTTCATTCTACCGCGGATCGGTCACTTTCATCGCGTGGACTAATTTTATTACTATATTTACGATTTTTTCGACCCGTGCGATGCTAGTGGCAGTGCGGAGAACTAATCGAAGTCTCCATGGCTTCACCCATGGATGGGATGTTTCCATCCATAAGTCGTTATACAGTCCAAGTGGTTATACCGTAACAGCACGGTATAACATGTGGCAAAATTTTTCAACTTCTCAAATCCTTTTTCAATAAAGTACAAAAAATTTGCATCGTATTGAATTGAATTTTGCTGTCAGCTTTTGATTACATACCGGGAGGATTCCTTGAGGGTTAACGATGCGAACGACGCTCCTCCAGCTGATGGGCAACCGAAGTTACATCTTACACGCAGTTAGTACACCCCAGATGTAACTTCAGTTGCCTATCTGCCGGAGAGTGCCTTTGTTCGCATCGTTAACCCTCAAGGAATCCTCTTGGCATGGTCAGCGTTGTACAAGAGAATGAAAATTATTATCTAGACAAAAGAGTATCTCTATACAAATCCACTTAGGTAAGATGAAAGTTAGACGAGCAGTAATTATCTCTCTGGGATATAAAATTATCATCATTTTCATAGAGATAATCGAAAAGACAACGATTATAAAAACCTAAGATTTTTATAGTGAAAAATAGGAATTCTTGGTGCGATGATGAAATATTTCTTTACGACTGGTGAAAAGAATATGATGTTGCTGCGGACAATTTTTTTGTCGATGCGAAGAAAGATTCAACAGAATTACTTTACCCGCCACGAACAAAAACATCTTACTTTGTTTCAAAGAATACTATTTGTAATCTAGTAAATTACGAAGAGTTTCTTTCAGAAATGAATTTTTTTTGAAATATTTATCTTTGCAAAATTACGGCAGACTCTTGACTTTGCGTAACGTTTCCTATATTTCAGTAAGCAAATTATTTTATCTTTACCGAAAAAAAAGATAAAGAAAAATAGCAGACTTATCAGGATGAAGATGAATCATATTATACATTAGAGTCGCATTATCTCTATTAGATAAAAAATGAAGTGTATCTATCTAATTGCAAGTTCATTATCTTAGATAAAATTATCCGGATAATTTACAACACTGCATATGGGTATATTATGTTGTCAACATTATTATATGTATAGTACCCACAGCAATTTGTTCCAATGCATGAAGTTAATTTCTGAAATTCGAAGCAAAAACTACAACTTAATCGTCACAAATACATTTCCTCTACGAATAAACACGATTTTCTGACTTGTCTTCTGGTTTTTCCACGTCCATCAAATTATACCTATTGGATAACAGAAAATATACATTTCACCAGGCGTTCTCATAGCAGAAATAACAGGATATCTGTGGGGGTCAAAATTATTCTATTCAACAATAGTAAGGAATTTGATTCGGGATATTGAATTGATTTGGCAAAGTTGATTAAATTTGTGGTGAGGGCGGCCACAAATTTCTGAGAAAAAAATTCCATGATGTTTCCAGATTTTCCAGGACCTAAAACCTAGTTTTCTCCGACATTTTCCTAGTTCTAGTAAGTTACTAAAACCTAAATAGTTCAACTTATTAACTCTATATTCAGTTGAAATTCAATTCGAATTGAAGAAAAACGTGATGTACAAAAAAGTCAGTTCAAGCCAATTTGTTTTCTCGACGAAAAAAGTAAACTTGTTACCTCAAAAAATCCTTTCTAATTCACACGATAGAAGACTGATATTTTTATTTTTGTAACGACCGAATTAAAAATCCCCTGACAATTCCAGGTTTTCCGCGACCCCTTTTAAATTTATCGCCAAGAGTTATACGAAAATAAATAATTCGTGCCACCAATCCACTGATTACACGCGTAAGTTCTATAAAAGGTTTACATATTACATGTGTGCACTTGGTAAGCGTAGGAGGTGAAAAGTTGTAGCTTTATTTCCTACAGCCACATGCCAGGCGGTTGCTCGCGTACCTAAACAAGTTCGAAACGAACTTTTAGTTTCAGAAGTCTTGACACGTGCGGTTCAAAAATCATTTCATCTTCCCCAAGCATCTAATTTTTCTTTGTTTTCGTCTGTTCTGTTTGCTTAATTTATTTCTTCGTTTAACATATGCTCTTTCGTTTTCCTTGCCATTTATCTATAATACACGTACATGTATACGTATGACGCATACTACCAAGGTGTCAAATCCTTGTACCAAGTTATCCTACGCTATCCCCCCTCAACGACCGATTTATCGCGTAACAAATCAGGACCGCAGGCAGCAGCTCTGCTCACAGTCAGTCAGTGGTCATAGGTGTCAGTGTGTGCAGGGACTGAATAATGTATAATGCTAACGTAGGGAGTGTTGAGTTCCGAGTCGATGTTGAAAGGGGTGAAATACAAGAGTAGTTGAGTGCACCTAGTTACACTCAATACTTTATTGACTTATCCAATTGTATAACGCAGGATGACAAGCATACGTACCTAGCTAATTACACATAGGTACGAATGCCAATTTAACACGGGGTATATCCGCGCTTGTATAATTTATGCAACCCAGCGTACATTTCGCGGATGGCTATTTGTGTCATGGTCCTTAAAATTCGAGATAGCGGTGAGTCGTCCAACCGTAAACATTCGAACAAACTAAACTCGGTTACACTCAGTTTCCGCAATGCAGGCGTATTTACTCTACGTTAAATTTTTTACGTAAAATTTCTATGATAGAACGCGGATATATTAAAATTAAATGCTTAACCATTTTGCTGGGCAATTTCCTTATAAATATAAATACTTCACTATAAACATGCCGTAGAAATATTAGTTTTCGTAGGACTTTTAAAACCAATTCAATTACTGGCAGTGCCATCGAGTGTGACATGGTGTATTGTGTTCCAAGTCCGGAAATTGGACGATTTCCTACAAGTATGAAATTTGTAGCATGAGCCGTAGGCTAGCGCAGTAATCACAAGTAAAAATTGCACATCCGTTCAATGACAGTGCTTAAAATGGAGCACATAAGTTGTACATACGCGCCGAAGGCATTTTACTTCACTTTTTGGAAACGGGGCACTTTACGCACGCTCCACAGGCTTCGAAAATGGAACTTTCCGAGCGAGCGTTGAAAGAAATCTTTTTTCGTTAATACTGCCTTTTTTCATGAAACTTTTGAAAACATGAAAGTCTTCACTTTTTATAAAATTGTTTCCTATTGCATTGTTTCATTACTATTGGATGTAAAGTTGTATAAAGTTCAGATTTTTTCAGTTCAAAAACCAATACTTTTTCTATAATATATTATGTATGTCACCATAGGCTAGGGGGGTAGGGGTAAAAATATAGAAAGATCAGAAATTTGAAGGGTCACAATATCGAATTTTTAAAGAAGCGAAAACTTAATTTATAATATTTTCAAATTTTGAAAATGAAGTATGTAGTCTGGACAGAGAAGTAAAACAATAGAAAGATCAGAACATAGGATACCAAACTGTGAAATCTTCAGAATTCCTCGTGATAATATAGAATTCTATACAGATTCTCGATTTTGTCGTTCTATATATTTTGAGACCTCTCTATATTTAATCTTTCTGTATTCCGACATCTCATATTTTCAATTTTCGATATCGATATTGCACATCGACAGGTATCGATATATAAAATATCGGTTCACTTAAATACTGTGTTGATAAAATCCATATTCGATATATAAACATGAATTTCAAAATTCAATTCTATGAGCTGATACGAATTTTGTAGTCTGTGGTACTGAAAATATCGTAAAAATACTCAAACAGCCTTTACAATCAATAAAAAAAGAGGTTCAAATTTTTTTTTATTAAAATAAATAAAAAAAAAAAAAAAAAAAAATGACGTCATACAGGTCTCAAAATCACTTGTTGAAATAAAAAATGTCGAGAGCAGCTCAACTCGATCAGACCAAAAAATGCAACTTTTTTTCTTCGAATTCCGATTTCCCATTTGAAAATAAAACAATTCATCTTTGCGTGTGATTTCGTAACTTATTCACCTAAAATTTCGTCAACGCAACACCTCTAGCAATTGCCGAGAAAGAAATATTAAAACCGAAAATACAAGATTTGAAATTGCAATGGGGGATGAATGAAAGCGGTATTACGGGATAGAGGTCTAGTATTGACAAGCGGTTATCAAAGCTTCGATCTCGTCGCTAATTTAAACTCAAAGAATGCAAGAAGGAGAAAGACCTGATATGAGGATACGGAAAGTAAAGGTGTTTGTTTGCGTGAAGTGGATTTTAATTATTACGGTCGTTGGACGTGATACTTGGAGAATAATTTAGGAATTGGTTTGTTGAGATTTGGAATTGGAAGTTGGAATAGAAGTTGACTGCTTAAAATATGGAATTGGAGTTGACTGATTGGAAGATGGGTTAGAAGTATACTTGATGAAAGTCAAAATACAAGTGAGTTAGAGACAAGGAGTGTGAATGCAGAGAAGGCGCAAGAATTCAGAATAATGGGGGACCGAAGCACCTGAATAAGAGTGATAGCGAGTGGAGTGAGCTCTCAAAGGCCCAGCCTGAGGCCGGATGGGAAAAGGACAGGTAAGGTACTGTAAGTTTACGAGGTAAAAGTTAGTAACGATATCGTGATGAAACATTGGTGAAAAAATCACCATTCTCTTAATTTTACAGTGATTTTGAACGAACTAAGATTTCGAAATATGAGTGGGTTTTATTTTATTACGGTTTAGTGAATTTCAGACAATATCGAAATCGCGAATTAACGGTGTTTCCGCAGCATGAACCGTTAGGATAACGTAACAAACTTCAATATAATATAAGTTTACTCTAAAAAATGAGTGGGGGTGTCAGTAAGTAATTGAGTGGCCGAAAAGGTGAGGAAAGGCAGGCCAGACGCAACAGCGGTAAGGTCAAGACTTGGTAAAGAGTCTTTTTTGTTATAATAAACATTATTCTTCGACTGTCCGTTAAAAAGCTTCTAGGGAATTTTTACCTGGCTTATTCGGATACGCTCGCTGAGTAGACCAAACAAAGAATTCCTAATATTTTATTCAACATCGAAATCCGATATTCGCTGATACAGTATCGACACAGGAAAATATCGGCACGCCGAATACCGTCTTTAACTATCTTGATATTTTTTCGATATACCGATACGACATGTATCGTCCATGTCTACGACAGGTGATGTAAAGTAAAAAGCTAAGGTGATCGAACTTGTTGCAGCTCTTACTAAAGAACGCGATTTTTTCGGTTTATTCAGATTTGGATCATTACACCAAGTATTAAAAATATATCGTATATACATCGGTGCGCGATCAAATTCACCAAAATTATGATAACGCGCACCCTGCTATACGTAGTTGAGTGGTGGATGTTGAGGATCTACTTGACGAGAACGAAGTGCCTCTGGGAGTTCCCCTTTAGTTCATCGTGATGTGATATCGTCTGGGGGGAGAATGATTTTTCCTCAATTCATTCCACGAAGCCCATTTTTACCAACGTCAGTTTGTGAAGAATTATGTGGTGAATAAATTGATCGATCAACGGCATATAATGAAATCGCGTCTCTTAAGCTGGACCGACCACATCGTTTTTTCAAACTAAGACGAAAACTGTAATTTGGTGCTAATTTTGAGCCCAAACCCCGATTTTGGTGCGCCAACCCCTTCCGAGATATGTGTGGTCAACCTAGGTTTACGGAAAGCTAAAACGACCATAAAAATTTTACAGTGAAGGAATGTAGGTATCGCAATGAAACAAGAACCAAAATTTGGTGCTAATTTGATGCTATTTTTGTACTCTATTTTTACAACATTTGTAGACGTACGAATTGTGCTTATTTTGTACTTGAGATTTGAGCGTGCTTTTATCACTAGAGGGATGGTTGGTTCAAATTCGCACTAATGTATTCTCAAAGCACCAAAATAGCACCAAATTTACACTGTATTCCAGTTACGATATTTAATCGAATTCAAGAAAAAATGTTGTGGTCGGTCCAGCTTCGCATGAGGCTACATTATCTGTGAATACCTCGAAAGGGGTTGGAGCACTGAAATTGGGGTTAGAGTACAGAAATAGCACCACATTACGGTTTTGGTCTCATTTCGAACAAATGATGTGGTCGCTCCAGGTTTAGAGACATCATAAAATCGGGTGTAGAGAGAAGAAGGTTATCTTGATACATCACTCCAGCTGTTATTTAATATTCTAGTAAGGTTTAGAATTGATTTTTTTTTTTTAACTATATCAACTAATTACTCAATCTGTAGAAGATGTATTAAAATTGTAAATCTTATTTACTGTTACAGAAGGCAATAAAGAAAATTTATTTAGTCGCCAAAATGTTGTGATACGATCAGGTCAAGACAGTTCTTTATGCTATACGTCCCTGCAATCTATGCTGAAACAAGAAATATTGTATTTGCTTGAAAATATGTTTATATACGGTAGATAATGCAATATTTCATCGACAGTTCATGATCCGTATAAGAAGTTATGAACCAAGAAGAACGTCGTTCTTCGTAAAACGAATGGAGGAAATTGCACTGATTAGAACAATCTCTACTGTAATAGTGATCAGTGAACAATACCGAATCAAAAGAACATTTGATCGATATAAAAATAATGGTCATTCATCGATATTGTGCTAATTGAAGTTAAGGAATTCGTAAATTGTTTCTAATCTGTACAACGTTTCGTTTGATATGTTTAAAGTTTCAGTAATTAAATATCCGGAAAAAGACATGATCCAAGAGGAGAATGCGTCGAAATTTCATTGTCAGTATGAAAAAATTACTGGTTAAAATGAAAATCAATACAGAATTGAATTCTCATGGATTTATTATTCACTCCTAATGTGGTCAAACGGGGAAATGCAATTTACAGGTATCTTCAATCGCGATTGTGAATAAATCTACATCGTGGAGTTAGAATAAAGAGACTCTCCATCAATTATTGTTCGACTACGCGAGTATGCACAGCTGCTGTAGCTTCTACACGTATAACACACCTATATGGCTATGTGTACATTCGAATAAATTAAGTGTTTTTTTTTTCTAAATTATATACGCGGGTAATTATTAATACAAGTGTTGAGTACAAATGGAATAAGAGAAGGCCGAACTTCTTTTTTTGCCGTTTGAATTCGATGTGTAAAGTGAGCGAAAGTTACCACGTTGCTACTGCACACAATTCTCTTCGCGGTGACATGTCATGGCGGAAGGAGCAGCAGGCAGTCATAGCGTGACCTTAATTCTTTCGATCGTAATCGACTTCTGACGGTAGTTATATCTATTCGATGCCCATCGCATCCGCGCCAAGCAGCGTTATATGCGAAGAATAAAATTTATCACGAAAGTGATCGCCGCTTTCACCAGGCACAGGATGAGAGACTGAAGTTGTTAACGTTAACGTAACGAAACGTCAGGAAAAAAATCGTCGTTGTTAGGCAATTTTAGAGTGACTTTTAAGGAGTTAGTAACGTTACTGTAACGATGCGTGTTTGGAAAAAAGCTCTACTTCGCACCTTTAGGAATGTGTTCGAAATTTAGTAAACCGGTACAAACAGAATATATTATTATTTTGCAAAGCTAACTTCTTGAAAGTTATTCTAAAATTGCCCAATAACGGTGATTTTTCACCTTGACGTTTCGTTACTAACTTCAGCCTCATAAAAATAAACCGTAGTAAATGGCGCATTATATATCGTTGTGCAGAGACTCGACCTTCATTTATGGTTCGACTTACCCAGAAAATCGTTCTTACCATTTTTATGGACACGATGACATTTTTCATGCTTTATAACACATTAATTTAAGGTTAAGGAAAATTTGTATGATACTCTTGTTTTACTATATCTTATACAGTGTATATATATATATTTTGTTTTCACCTGCTGGTACTGCTATGCGTATTTGTTGACGATGACGATGACAACGATGATGAGGATGATAACGATGTTAATCATCGTCGTCACCGTCATCTTCCACAAACACCAATAGCATCACCAGCAGGTGAAAACAGTCGATATAACATAAAGAATCAAAAAAACGTTTGGTTTTGCGGATATGGGTCAGCACGTCGCCGAATGAAGCAAACCTTCGCACATGTCCGCAGAATTACGCAACAACAACGCTCACGAATCACGATCAACGAGAGAGACCCCGTTTTAATATATATATATATAAAATACATACGGGTCATTCCATGTCAAATCAAGACATAAATTTTTGAATTTTGCAAAAAAAAAAAAAAAAAACCCATCTCAAAAATTTCAGGATCTTTTGAGATCAGTTAGAGGTACTCCAGAAAAAAATTGGAGCGAAAAATTTAATGGAGGTCATCGATTTTTACAATGTTGTAAATTTCAAAATTCTGCAAAAAACGATCTTTTGAAAAAACTTTAAAAAAAAATTTTTTTTTGGTAGTTTCGAGTATCCCCTTGAAAATCTAGCTCAGATCATTGGAGTAATTATAATAGTTTTCGAGACCTTTGACGCATAGGTTTAAGAAACAGGAAAAATAGTGGAATTTTAAAAGTTGCATAACTTTTGAAACATTTTGAATTTTTTTCCTTTGGCAGAACTTCTTTGTATGATGAATGAAAATTTCTGACCAAATTTCATCCAAAACAAAAGGGGTCGAGTACAACCATTGGTCGATTTGACATGGAATGACCCATACGTATTTATACATAATATCTAAAATACGATGTGCGTAAAATGGGGAGGGAGGGGAAATCATTTCCGCCTTAACGAACAAATTTCTGATCGTATAAATTAATCGGTCCCACGTGGCGGCATCAGTTTTACCTATTTTTTCGTTTTCGCTTTATCTGTGAACACGCATCGACATTATTCTTTACTAGTAAAAGTTCAGCTCTCAATCAAATATTGTTATTTTTTCAATTCAGTCTTCACCTCGCATTATTATATATTTCTAAAAAAAATCTGTATTCATATGAAATATACGTATTGTTTGGTACGATAAAAGCAAAGCAATAATCTGACGGAGGGTAAACTTTTTTTCTCACTTATGTATACGTACAACTTTCATATACTGTAATATGAATATTGCGATATTCAAGACGCAATAACATATTCAAACACTTTCTCAATTTTTGCACGAGGAATTTACGTTTCGCTTAATAGAGAAAAAAAAAACAGATATTAAATTTATAATCAGGAAATTGCTATTGGTTTCACCCCCAAAATGTGTTTTCCGACATCATGACGAAGGCGAAGCGTATAAGCGTAACCTAGTCTAGCCCTGTCTGACCTACCTACAGCAGACCGTTTAACCGTATATATATGTCTATATCATATACGTACACACTTCATGCATTAAACCTTTCAAGTCCATAGTGGCAAGTATTCTTACCAACCATTTTATATCAATTTTTTGTATATTTAGAGAAATTTTCCAACACATTTCTGATAGTTTACTACAAGGTTTTCAATACTCGAGAGTAATTTTTGCAGTATAATGAAATTTAATATTGTTAGAAACAAGTTGATAGCAAAAAATCGTTGAAATTGCAGGGATGATTAATTTCCGAGACAGTTACCCCTCTACACATGTTATACGTAAATCATAAGTTTTTGAGGTCGCTGATTACGAATCTGAAATCAGATTTTTAACATTCAAGATAGTGGATCCAATATGGCGGACGAAAGTTTCAAATTTCATCGAATCCAGAGAAAAAAAACTCTGTCCAGGTGTTTTTGGGGTCGCTGGTTATTTCTGAAATCAGATTTTGTAAATTCAGTATGGAAAATCCAATCAGCGACCCCGAGAAGTCCCGCAGAGTTTTTTGGCCGTATTCGATCAAACTTGAAATTTTAGTCCGCCATATTGCGGCCGACGTGTCGAATTTTTGAAATCTGATTTGAGATTCGTAATCGGCGACCCCAAATATCCTGGAATACTATTTTGTTATGAAAGTTGACTCAGCACAGAGACCGCAAACCGTGACGCAAGAACAACAATTCAAAGTTGACTATTTGCGCTCGAGTTGACTATTTCCCTCCTCGAGGCAGGCTTTACACTTGCAATCGAAAGTTACGTGGCGTTTAGGATACCGGGTAAACTTCTTTTATTAACCATAGAACGTGCCGCCGCTTCTTTCATGCATATTTTATTATCCGCTAAGCCACAGCTCAACGTCATTACATAACGAAAAATTGCAAATCTCTATATTTGGATTAGCATTGATATTGCGAACAGTCGACTCGCAATATATGTATAATAATGTATGAAAATATGATAGATCGAATAATCTAATCGGCTCAAGGGGATGTCAAACCTCTGTCAAATGAGACAAATCGTTTTTTTTTTGCAATACTTACTCTTTCTCAGTACGAATGAAATATCTTCAAACTTTGGCTGATTATAGGACTCCTTGTGATGGAGCTTTCGTTTTGACTAATGAAAGTTCATAAAATTAATGAAACACGAGGTATGTGTAATGTTGAACCGTGAGATAGATTACCGGACAAAAAACGTCACATCTAATAGTCACAGGTTGAAATAAGAGGGGGAAAACAGCTGCAGCAAGCACGCGTATATAATGTATACCTGTATATATATTCTTGTAATACGAATACGTTTATTATATTATACTCGTCATGTAGTTATCGCTACAAACTACGTATAATATAAAGATGTATTCCATATACATATAGAGGCACGCATTATACTTCATCAGCGACAGTACGAACATCACATACATCTGCACGTGTGTACATAGAATGTTTGCAAATGAGGTTGAAGTTCGTAACGTTAATATATCGATGCATATTCAAGAAAAAACGTTACTTCGCAACTTCAGAATCGTTTGAAATTCAGTAATCCACAATTAAAGCAAAACGTACTCACGTTGTGCAGACTAAACGTTTTCAAAATCTTTCCGAAATAGTAAATTAACGAGTTTTGTGTCGATGCTTTATTATCTTAAAATTACTAACTTCAATTCTGTTGTTTGCAGATGAATTATTTTTTGGCGCTAATCCGAACTAATCCGAAAGTCAATTACACTGCACTTGTTGTCACCGTACAATGTGAAAAAAAATTCAAAGTTTCGGGTCAATCAGTTAATGTCAAACTCAAGACTAAAGATTTTTTTTACGCTTATTTTCAACAATCTTTCAACATTTTGTTTTAAGTATCCGATATAAATTAAATATTGACAACTCAACTTTTGACAAGATTTATTAAATTTTTCTTTAATGCAAAAATTTAGCATTTCTTTTCTTTACTCTCAAAAGAATAGAAAAGAACGCTCGAGCATGTGAAGTTCGTTGAATTTCCATTGGTTCATTTTCCATGAATGAAAGACAGCAGCTTTTGAGCGGACTTTAGCTAAAATCGATTTTCAGTCGCACTAGTGGCCAATATTCAATAAATTACTGTCTGTGTATCAGAAAAAATAAAGTCAATTTCAGTAGGAAAACGTAATATTCGTAATCGCAGCACGCATATCTGTAGGTGATTGCAATATGAGCGTATTTGTGTATAACTACGTAATGCATGTATACATAAGTATAATGTATAAATATGTATACATACATGTATGTAACATACGTAATATGCGCCGATCGCATCATCGGAGCTTCGGTCACTTCTGAACAATAGAAAGTTTCATTCGGAAGATTAATACATTGATGAAGTAACGATCAACGATGAATAAAACGAGAACGAGCGAGCGAGTCATGACTGGATATGAGCAGCAATAAACTTGGCCTTTCAATTCTCAGTCGTATATGTATAGTTTTCGGATACGATTGTATAAACGAACGCGAGTAGCAAATATACCTAAGAAAGTCCAAAGTCCTGAAGAAGAAATTGTGAGCCTGAACATGCTTGCACACCATGCATGTAAGGAATTCGGAAATATCTAGTTTTTCCTCTGATGTGAGAAATAACGGTTATACATATGCGTGTATTCATTTTGTTTCTCGGCATCACAATATTTGATAATAATAATTATTTTTTTTTCATTCGTGTACAAACGCGTTGCTCCGAGTTCATAAAACACGCCAAAAGTATATAATTATACAATACCTTGTCTCTCAACATACCGGGATAATACGTATGTATTCATTTTCTCTCCCGTACGTTGATTACAATTATCTAAGAATTATTAGCCGCAGAACCGAGAAGACGAGTTGACGAGCAACGCGATTAATAAAAGAAATCCAGACCGAGGGACTGAAATGTGGTGATATTTTAAACGGAAATCCAACATCAACATATATGCTTCGTATCTCAGAATTATAAACTAGTTCTGATATTTCGAAAAAATTGTGCACCGGAACAAAACACACGGCAATTGGTTGGTTATTTTTCAACTTATTATAACATTTTAATAACTGATTTCAATAATCTCCCGATCATCCACTCGTCCAATCGAACGTTCAATTTTTTCATCTACGTTTAACGGAACGTAAAAAAGAAGAAAAACTTTACGTCACGAGATTTGCCTACACGACGACTCTTGTGAGTAAATGTAGTAAATGATTACCATTTATTTTTATTATATACATTCGGTAAACGTATTCGTTCGGTAGATTAAATTCGTATCAGAGATGAACTACGATGTGTGTAGACATACGCGTAACTTTAATCACGCACACAACTCGAACCATGCGTTTAAATGATTGTACACATATGCTCCGTGTGGTATATTTTTAGATGTATAAAAACTTTTTTTCTCCGGAAAACCAAACTCAACGATCCTCGACAGCAATGTAGGTATGTCAAGTATTATTTCGCACAGTGCGAAAATGATCGGACGCGACGAACGAACGTACGTACGTTTAATGAATTATAAATGAATCATTTCTTCGGTAAAAGTGTTCTCTACTCAGTCGTACAATTAACGGTATAGTGTAACAATGAAGGAGGCACGTGGTGTTGGTATCATACATGCGTTCCGAACTCAAGTTTGAAATTCAAGTTTCAACAGACTCGTTTTTGTTGTCCGAAATTAACACAACTAGAAATTAAGGAATTAAAGAATAGAACAAATGATGAAAAGTTATGGCCGAAATAGTCTGATCGTCATTGTTGAGAAAGTTGCCACAATTTCTTCTTCCATGGTAACGCGAATTAAAGACGTCGATTGGCCCGATATTAAAGAAGCCAGTGAAGTCGTGTTTAACGAGTAAACTACGGTGTAACAGAAGCAAAGATAGAGAGAGAGCGGGAGAGAGAGAGAGAAACGAGAGGGGAGGAGTGGTAAGGGAGAACGGAAGGAGGGGGTAGATAAGAAATAAATGTAAAAGGTAAAAGTTTGGCGAAGAAGGAAAGCGACAAGTGTAACGTAATGGCGATAGCTGGCGGTTAGGCGATGGTAGAACGCCGCGGCCGTCGGTCGAATAGCCGACAAGTGCGCGTATTAAGGGGGAGGAATGAAATAAATGCGCGTGGCTGCCGAAGCGTCTCTACTCCCGCCATATCAGCGACGTAAACCACGCATCTTTTCACGAACACGTAACACCCACGAATGAATTGGAGCGCAGACACGCGCGCTTCGGATATTCTTCGGCTATAGCTAGGCCACCTATCTGTGCATCTATCTACCCGCCTGCTTGCCCGATGCTTATTGCGTTTGCCTGCGAAGAAAGACGCATGGATGGCAGAGCGTAGGCATCCTAGCCAGGAACCCGGTAAAACTATCGCTGATTATGCACCGGAATTATGTAGGGATTTGTCTACGTACCTCTTTCTAACGAATCAATCATTCGCCGAGATGAGTGACGGTGTAATATTTCGCCGTTGGAGAATCACCCTTCGAATCACGGCACACAATGTTAGTCGGGCGCACTTGGCGTTTCGGTGTTTGGTCCCGGTTTAACCCGAGTTTTTCTTGTTACTTTGGGCTTTTGGTTGCACAATTTGGGCCCAAGGGTCCCGCGCGCCCACCCGACACCCCGCACTCGCGAAAGTCACTCAATTGTCAACCGAAATAAGTAATAATTAACAGAGAACGCTTGCGAAGCACGGCCGAGCGACTCTCTCCCTCACTGGAGGAAAATGGCGGCCCCCCCGAGCGAGTAGCGCGCGCCTCCGATCATCGCCGAAATAATACGAACGACTGAATTACAAATGTTGTCCAATGTATTTTCACCGTTCGAATATCCGCCGATCGTCAAACCAGCTATGGATGGATGTTCGCCGATACCCCTTCCGACACGTTTCGCAAACCACGCGATTTTTATTTCAGAGTATTTTCAAACAGGATTAGCCTCGCTCACGTCGAAAGCTCACTCATCACTCGTCGTTTATATCTTCGTAAGCAACGCGCTGTCGTTTCGATGCATCGGGAAGTTGTGTCGTACGGATTTGTTCTTTCTACGTGTAGTATGTATAGGTATGTACATACCTTTCGCTTGACCGCAAAACTGTATTGTTTTTAATTGATAATTAGTATCACGCAGATTGACAAATTGGTAATTGCATCACTGAGCAAGAGAGGTAATTCAGCGGCAACAATTAACACGTTTCAAGTGACGATACAAAGCAGTTGTACAACGTGGAGATGTCGACTGGCAATCTTTCGAATGGCGCCATCTGTTCGAGAAACACAAATGTTGCAAGTTCATTATTTACTCGCGTGTAGCACCAAGTTAGGCGAAACTGCAGTCAAGTCTTGTATAAACGCAAATCCGTAGCATAGTCTGTTTGGAGTGTATGGTCCGAGGTCTGTTTACACCAGTCAGCTGGAAGATAATGGACGGGTTTTGATTTCAGCTACTAATGCGTAGTCCGTCAAGGCGTTCCACTGGCAATTCTTTGACACTACACGACATCAGAGAATAATTTGAATCAAATTGGAGCGATTTAATTCGAAGAGAATTGAACATGTCGGACGTTAAGAGCTTGGAGCACCCAACTTTGAAGGTAAATAAGCATGTTTCGTCACTTCGAAACGTCAGAATTTATTATGATGGCTGAACCTGAATCCTCTTCGAATTCATCAAACTCGGCTACACGATGGGAAAATTTTCTTCTTTCAGACACTTATAATATTCAGGCAAACAAAAAAGGTTTCCTTTTACAGCCGTTATCTGAACTTCCCAATATTGTTATCGTTTTTTATGAAAGTATGATAAGATTGACGAATAATTCTTTGAATAACTGTCATACACACCCGCGTAAGAATTTTTTTTCTCGCCCAAAGGCAGACTTCATCTTTGCATTGTTTTTTGTGTAAATCACTCGTTTGTAGTTTGTGATGGTCAGTCTTACGGTAGTTTTTCTTTCTTTCTTTTTGTCATTTCTTGACAAGTAAATACTACTTTCAATTTATGGTGTATCAAAAACATGAAGAATACTATTTGTATTCACTTACTCAATGCCATTTCTACCCTGTCTGAATAATGTATTCACAGTTGATGATAACGCTATTGTCGAGGTACACATGGCAGATCTGATTTTTTTTTTTTTTTCTCCTATTTATAACTGAAACAATTTATTCCCTGCTTGACCTTGGATTACTACAGCCGATTACAATTCGTACTTGTTCTGTATTGTCAAGATATTTTACGCGCCTCGTATATTCTTATTTTGATGTAAAATATCAAGTCCACAGATTGCAGACCATTTATTATTAATAATACTATTTTGAAATAGCTGAATTATAAGACATTTAGAAATAACACCAATTATAATTATTTTTCGCTTTACACTCAGCTTATCCCATTTTTATATAAAACTTCGACACATTATCATTTTCATCGTTAAAACACACTTAGAATAACAACTATTTTCTGCATCCTACATTAGAACTTCAAGCATGAAAAATATTAGACGTACTTCGAATGATGTTAATAAAAAAATTCCGGAATCTCTGTGGTACTGAGCATACCTTTTTTATTTAATCCAAGATGATTTTTTATTCATTTTTCCGAAGGATCGATTTTTTGGAACATTTCACGCTTGTCTATCGTTGTTTCTTCGTCCACACCTTCAAGATGTTTCTCAGAAATTTGTCCAAGATTAACGAGAACTAGAGAACAAAAATTTTCACTGGCTTGTGTTATTTAAATGACAAAGTAATGATTCAATTAACGCATAGCTTGACCTTCTCCTCTAGCTGAGATATTGTCAAAATTCAGATATAAATATGTAAGACATACAAAATGTAAAAATTCACAAATAGCATCATTTTATTCCCATCAAATCATGTACCGCATGCAATCTCACGAATTATAATATCCTGCACTGATTACAGGGAGACGACACAATGGATGAACAGTTTTTGTCAACAGATTCTTATACAAAAATGAAAAAATCTGCATTTAACAATTGGTTTGGCTTGTAATACTGAAAAACAATCGATTATTGTCAAAAATTGTCAAGAGAGAACTTCCTATAATTCCACACATCACTCCAATATTTTCAAAGATTGATTAAATTTTGTATTTAGTTTCCAATTATTGAACAAAGCTTACTGAAAACCGATATCAACAATACAAGCTGTGTGAATATCTGATCCAATTTACAATTAATTGTGTTCTAGGTGCCGTACGAGCTATTAAATAAAAAATTTCGATCAGCTCAAAAGACTTTGGATCGTGAAGTTTCTCATGTCCAGACAGCGGCAAACGAATTGGAGAAAGGATTAGTGGGAGAATCAGGGGGGGTGGCCAGCGGCGAAATAACTCGTCTGTTAGGAGGTGTTGTAGCTAGACTTCAAGTGCTCAAGCGTAAAGCACAAGAATCAATCGCAGAAGAGCTACAGGCTGGTATGGTCTGCAAAAGACGACTGGATCACTTGAAGGAACATGCCAATACAGCGCCAAGTGCTGTCAACCAGTGGAGAAGACAAAGACTGGACAGGATGCTGGTTGAATATTTCTTACGCAAGGGATACTATACGACTGCCACCAAGTTGGCTGATAATAGCGAATTAAGGGATCTGACTAACATTGGTAAACAGTAATGTTGTCTGAAGGATAATTCCTGACTATTGAAACACGTACTGTAAACTATCTTTTCCTTTCTGAAAAATTCGTGCAATTATAAAAATACCTATGTAATGATAATCATATTTATTTTGTACTTCATTCATTCCGCATTCTTTACCAGTTTAGGTATTAGCTATTTTAAAATGACTCAATCGTACAGAGGTGACATTCTTGATTTTACCTATTAGTAGAACGTTTTTTTAAGAACATCTGTAATTTTTAACCCCATCATTTTGATATCAAAAAAACGAAGTAAAAATTTTACTTTTCCACAATTACTCAAGGCCTTGTGTGGATTGGTGATCAAAACATGCCAACGAACTAACTCTAATCTAGAAAGAATGAAAGTTAAACTTCAAGATTACATATTGATCTTTATCACATCTTTAATATAAAATCTCATTAATCTTTTAACTTAATTTTATTTTAGTACTTTTAAAATTCCCGTCATACCAGACTTACCTTACCTCTTCATCTTTATTCCAGATGTGTTTATGGTATCAAGAGAGGTGGAAAAATCTTTGGCCAATCATGAGACAACAAGATGCTTGGGATGGTGTCATGATAATCGGTCCAAGCTGCGCAAGCTGGGCAGCACTATGGAGTTCAACGTACGTGTACAAGAGTTTGTTGAATTGGTACGAGCAGATCGTCGACTAGATGCGGTAAAACATGCCAGGAAGTGCTTTGCCAACTATGATGACTACCAGCTTCAAGAAATTCAGTGCTGTATGGGGCTATTGGCATTTCCAGTAAACACAGAATTGAGTCCTTATAAAGATTTGCTTGACGAAAAAAGGTGCGATTCATTAATTGGTTCAATTAGATTCTAGAATGTACCTTGTTTTAATGTTATTTTAGTAACTTTTCGATAAATTCAGTTTTATATTACAATTTGTGTTTCAGTTTATTCAGAGTTTAGATTATAAATGATTGTATTGTTATTAATTTACCTAATTCGGATTGATCGTAAAAAAATTTTTTTAAATCTGTAAATTGAATTTGATATCGATGTTTACATGTAGAATTCTCTTCGATGTCTTATATAATGTTTATATTTGCCATCAAGTCAAGGTAGTAATCACACGTTTTTTTAATCGATCATCCTCCAATATTTTCACTCGAACTATGCGACTCCTTCCGAGAGCATGCGTTAAGCATCTCTATTAATAAAATCAAGCGACTCCTGATATAGGAAAAGAAAAAAATTAAGACTTCAAAGTTATAATTAGGCTAATGTAACATAAGTAGTAAATACAGGGACCCTTACTTTTCGTAGCACTTGAACTCGAAACAGGTTTTGAAGTTGGGGCCTTGATTCGAAAGGATAACTGGCCAAGAAATTTGAGTTCGTATCTGAAGAATAAGTGATGTTTACATTTTTTTCCACCTCAAAACAACTTGCCTCCCCTGATTAAAATAATGTAAGTTTTGACTAGTTTTTGTGTTCTTGTTTGTTTGCCTATGTGAATCCTGAATATTCCAGGTAATTAATAGTACTTTTGTTCCAAAGGTGTGAACATTATTATTCGTCATAATAAGCGTAAAGTATCCACGCAAAATGTTCATGTTTTGCAGGCGTCAAGTAGCACTTTATACCTGCTAAGACGATTTCCAAAAAATCTGAACCTTTCAGCGTACTTCACACTTCCTATGGTGGAAAGTAAGTTTCTTGAAAAGGATTTGCAGTTTAGGTCGAATTGTTGTAGGATGATCGACTAAGACAATATATGCTAACTATCCTAACTCAGTCCCCAGTAGGAATAAACATTTTCATCAACATCGACGTTTTCTTCTTGTTTCTTTGCAATAGTTTTAATCACAAAAAAAATTTGTTCTTCAGATGGGAAAGGTTGATTGAACAGTTTCGCCATGAAAACTACAGGCTATTTCAACTGGCTAGTCAAAGTGTATTCACTGTGGCATTGCAGGCTGGTTTGTCCGCTCTTAAAACTCCACAATGCTACAGCGTTAACAGGGAAGGCAAAAATCCGAGTTGCCCAGTTTGTAACGAGGCATTAAACGAACTTGCAACTACTCTACCTTTTGCTCATTGTTCGCAATCTCGACTTGTCTGCAGTATCAGCGGCAAACCACTGAATGAATACAACCAACCAATGATGATGCCTAATGGATATGTATATGGTGAACATGTGAGTTACCCCGGTTTTCATTTTTTTTTTTTTTTTTTTCCATCCATAATATAGTGAATTAAATTTTTTTCTCGATTACGAACATTTGTAGCAATGTTTTCACTTTTTGGAACCAGGTCAAAGCTTTTGAATCATTTCAGTCACTGAAGAAAAGAAAAGGTCGAGTTGCGGAGACATGCAATAAATAAAAATTTATGGCGGCAATTGTTAATACAAAAAAAAAGTGTAAAGTAGATTTAACCAGTATCGTTGCTAAAAATGTAATATTTACAGGCTTTAGAGAAAATGGCACAGGAAAACAATGGAACTGTCATCTGTCCGAAAACCAAAGAAGTATTCCCATATAAGAAGATTGAAAAAGTTTACGTCATGTAAAATACTCGTACTATAAATATTTTCAAGTGTATAATATAAAGTAGAATCTTTTTTTTCTCTATCTCATTCTCTCATGTGAATTTTGAATAAAAAATTATCACTTCTTGTATGCTACACCTTAATCGTAAAATAAAATCTATTTTCAGTGAAAAATTATAGTTTCTATTTCAGCGAATTATTCTCCACGACATACAGCGTTTATGCTGTCACTATATTGGATATTTGTGTGTACAAACTGTATCACATGTATTGAAGATTCCTGTGTTTGAATCACAATAATGCAGAGGAAAATGCCATATTATTAATCCCGAAGAGTGTTGATTTCGGTTGGGAATATTTAATTTGATCAGAAATTCGGTATGAGAGTACTTCAGACTGTTTTCGCTGAATAGCATCTTTATGTTCAATAAATATGTAAATCATCATGAAATTACCGTAAATTTCATTTGTTATGAGTCATCTCTTCCTTCTCTTAACTACATATGTACATGAAACTCAACATCCTTCTGTTTGCTTGTGCGGATGTTACCTTATAACTCCAGAATTACTGAACCGACTGATTCTTTTTTCCTATGGATAGATTATATTTTTTTACAACCAGATCAATAGCTTTGGCGATATAATAACATTCGTAAGCCAAGGCGGAACAGGACTACACACTTTTGTGACTGCTGACTGAACTCTTACAGATAAAAAACATTATACTCCAGTGTTTTCAAGGTGTCAATGAACTCTGTTAAATAGTAGCGAGAGCATGTGTCTATGTCTAATAGTTTTGCCACAAAACGCATTGGAAAATATTCGTGGGTGTGGCCGCAACGTGTTGCTACTTTATAATATCTTAGACAAATGAGTCACAAACTCCAATATCTAGTTGAAGAGTACAATTTCGAAATTTTCAGGTGAGTTGAAAAATTAACGACGGAGCCAGGAATCGAACCTGGTATCTAGAGATGCTTTACCGGAGACTTACTCCACTAGACCACCTAGCCGCCCTGACTACATGTCATTAATTTCTCTCATCACCTGTATTTCAAACATTGTTCGTTTTCGTGTGCCCTTGAATATATTTACATTTAAAGTTCATCACGATAGCACATATTTTGACTTTGTGTGTGAAGCTTGTTGACATGTGCACACATGTGACGTCTGTATGTGGCTATTAATGTGAATTACATTAATTTAGCAATTTTGAACGGCGGGCCGTTCATTTTTGCTGATATGAAATACAACATATCATATTTATAGCGAGAAAAATTTGCTAGTTGAAGAGTACAATTTCGAAATTTTCAGGTGAGTTGAAAAATTAACGACGGAGCCAGGAATCGAACCTGGTATCCAATATCACCAATGAACCACAGCATGACACTCAATTGTCAGTTTCAATTATGAATTCTATACTTCGTTCATCTTTGCTAGATTTGCTCGAAATCATGGTTCGCAAAAACTTTGTATATTTTTGAATTCCAAACGGTTTGACTCAATCTTTTGATTTTAAGTACAAATCAAATTTCAAAAAGTCTAAGCAGCTCATTACATTTTATACACATCTTGGAATAATTTTTTATGTATTCATAATTACCAAACTTGAGACTGTTGTTTAATTGCCGAAGAGAGTAGGAATACTAAAAAATGAGAAAAAGAAGTTCAGTGAGAAAATGTAGCAACAACGATGCCAACCTTACATAAGGCAAATTACATGTATTCAATGTTATTTACAAATCGGTGATTGAAGCTGGGTATAAAACTAATTAGGTTCTGGAAACAGTTGTTTTTGTAAGTTTAAGCATGAAGAATGTAAAATACGCCGCTAAAACGCTTCACCGTAATGTAAGTGGAGAATTACGTGTTTGAATTAGAAGGTAAAAATATCTCTCTACATGTTTTCACTTAATTAAAATGTTTGCTTACACTTCGCCATCGATTGTCTTGACTACATTGCAGACTTTGCGATATTTTGGGTCATTGATATAATCTATTTCACAACGGCTCAAATCAATGGTTTATTTCGTGGTACAAACAAATTACTGTCACAATGCCGAGCTGGCATAACTACAATTCAATGTTCCGTCGTAAAATCTTAGAACCAGTTTTTCTCAATTGAAGTACGTAAAAAGCAATTTGGACAGGCACATCTGAAAACGAATTCTATCGTTCTTGTAATAAGGCAAGAATATGACGTTAAATATAATTATTGATGATAAATTACTATACATACTAATAAATGTTGATGACTGACAGATATGTCCTTAAAGAATGATAATATATGCGATGACATTCAATTAAATGATGACAATATAAAAATATTTGGCCTAAATGAAACTGGTTACTAATCGTACACTGTACACATACACATATTTCAGTAATCGAAGTGATTCAAATTCATCCATCAACAGTTCTCTCGTTTTTCTTTCTTCATTTTTATTGTCTCCATTGCTTAATATGAAGGATTGTCCCCCACGAAAATTAAATCCATTAGAGTTTAGTCCTGAAGTGGCCAGGTGTAATATGTAAAAAGTAAGCTCATATAAAGTTGATTGAAATAATGAAAAGACAAGGTGTATAATTGTATACATAAAAAAAAAGTATTATTTTACCAAGTATCAAAGGTCTGCTACTGCAGTTTGTAGAGTATATTAGTTATACGTGTAATTGTACATATAGTTCACAATAAAATATAATATTGTCTGGCGCAGCCAGGATAGGAAACATTGACGTACTCAGTACGATATAACCGGTGTCTGATAATTTCAAATGATTATTCAAACGATTTGACAATTTTTAGTTCAAATTTGATCAAAGGTGTTATTATGATTATAGTGATGGACTAGATATACATCTATGTATATTTACTGATCGAACTTCAGTAGACGTAATTCATTAGATTACTCAATCTTTCTAATTAACACTAGAACTACCAGACCAGTCAAAATGACTGGTTTTTTTTACAATTTCATTTTAAAATTTCTACTTCATTTAACATTTTTTTTCCCGCAATGACGTAAAACGATAACTACAGAAGTAATATCATAAATTTTATTTTTGTCATATTAGACTGATTTTACAATTCCATTTAAAAATTCCTACCTCATGTTACATTTTACGTCGGTAGTTCTTGTGTTAATAATCGGAAAATTTACAAGTACCAATATTTAACCATAACACGTGAAATTGAAAACTGTGATAAACGTTAAATTTCATTTAGTAAAAGATTAATAGTTATATAAATAAATCTTGCTATTATGCATCCTACTGTAATTATCAATTTTTTTTTTTTAGCAGATACAGTCGCATTTTTTGTGCTGAAACACTGCTCGGCAAATTGTAATTTAAAACTTTGTTAAGGGTAGACCCAGTTGGAATTTTGTAAAAATCGAGTTTTGTTTCTATCCATTTTCTAAAAGTACAATATTTCAAGAGTATTTTCCGACGAATTACTGGCAAATCGGACCGTTATTCGCCAAGATATATAATTTTGAAGGGCACCGTGTTTGACAAAGCTAACCGGCGCTTCCTCGAAAATACTCGAGAGACAAGGGTAGCTCGTCGTCAACGAAAAATTGCTGCAGGTGTAGCTAACAAATCGGAGGAAGGCGCAATATATGGCCCAGGAATAGACAATTCAATGTGAGTTACAAGATAAATTTTTATCTGCATGCAAATCGTACGCAAAACTTTAAACGCGTTTTTCTCGAAACCATGTTTTCGAAGTCGGTGATCACTGTAACTCGAGAACGGCTTTACCGACCGGTATGAAATTTGTCTTACTTATTCTATACTTAGTTGTCCTCCGGATGAACGAAGGATTTTTTTTTGACAATTATTTTTTTTTTATAGTCAAAAATGTCAGTGAAATTTTGGTCAAAACAATACTTTTGACTTTCAACGTCTGCCATTTTGTGAAATATTGAAATTTTTCAAAACCCTCCGTTCATCCGGAGCATTATATCATTAACTAAAGATCCCCTCTCTTTGGTTGGTTTCAGATGATCCATTGCAGCGCGAAAGTGATCACCGCAACATCCTTTTTTTTTGCAGACGAGACCCATTGCCTCCTACCGGCTTATTTTTAAATATTTTTCTTTGAAAAAATTGTAATGTATACTTTAAATATATATTATTCATATGGAAAAACTGTTGTTATAAATTATTTTGTCGTTTAGACAAGAAAAAATTCGGAAAAAAACCTTTTTTTTGGACGTTCCAACTGGGTCTCCTCCCTTAATATGCTACATAGGCTTTACTATTGACATTTGTTTAATTCTGGTGAAATGCAGCGTGATTTAGGATAAAAATATGAATTCACACTATAAACTAGAGAGCCTCAAACTGTAGATACAAAACAAATAATATATGGAAGTAGATCGGTCAGGCATCATATATTTTTTCAATTTGGCACGCTAACAGTTCTCTGGAAACTAGATTCTTAAGCCAAAGCATAGTCTCAATATTGTAAAATTCATCAGGGTATTTACAAGCTAAACTTGAAGCAAGGTTTTGTTTAAAAATTAATATTTCCATAATCATTGATATTAGAGTACAACTTTTCTTCCACTCAGATCGGAAAATGCCACAGATTTGTAAGATAATGTGAATTGAAATAATAATAACAATAACAATTATAATAATTAGGAGTGAAATGATTTTCAGAGGATGTTTAACAATTAATTTTACTCATCTGAAAAAATCTGACAGAAACTCTAAGGCATATTAGAGCTCGAAAATTATTTTCAGAATTGTATTTTACCTCACTTTGGAAAGAAACTGAAAATTCGTGGAGCACACGTCCAATTATAATTGACAAGCTCGGGGCGGGGAGGCACAAAGTTCCGTTGCTCTTAGAGTGTTCTACATTATATCAAATTCCGAAAGCAATTATAGATCATTCACTGTTCATTAAAAAATTTCTAAATTTCGAAAACATGCTAATTTCCGTTTTTGAAATGCTGCAATCACAGCACGTCACCAAAGAATCGATGGAATTGATTAAAATATGTTTTTAACAATCAAGGGCAGCTGATAAGTACGTAAAGAAGGAAGTTGGAGATTACAATACTGTACTCAGCCATGAGAGAGGTCCTATTTGTCAATATAAGTTGGAATATGAAATAATATATTTGAAGAAAGTTGATCTATAAAAATACACAAAGTTATAAAACTAAAAATCAAATGAAAATACGTCGTGGACAGATTATCCGACATGCTATGCAAAGGAAACCACTTAACACTAACTGGGTAATTAGATTTTCCTGGAACATACAAAGAAAGTACGGGAAATGACAATGATGACCAAATAAATTGAACAATGATAGAACATCATACAAAAAATGGCACAACTAGAGAGAAGTATGATACTGATTGACCAACTTGAATAAAGATATTTACAAATGTAAAGTGCAACGTCTCATTGAAAGTTTGCAACACCTAATTTCAGAGATACAATATCCTTTCAAAATTTTATTCATTGCATATATGTGGTTTTAAAAAATCAAAACCATGTTCAGTTATGGCTGTTTGCAACACTTGTTTTATTTACAGATCTGGTGATGGCTGATGCTCTGACTAAAACATTGCCAATAAAGATATATGACAGCCATTACACGTATGGTTTCACCTATTCCTCAATTGTTGAAAGTACGGAAAAAAGGTTATTCTACTTTAATCTTTTCTGTTATGATTCAACAATGTACCTAAACTCGTCAAGAATATTTCAAAAAGGGGCATATCATCCGACCAAGACAGGTTGTTTTCTATTGACGTTATGAGACTAAAGCTAGCAGCCAAATGTTCTGATGCTCATTGAAATAATGTAGTGAAGTCTGAAAGTCAAAATTTTGTGAATTACCTTGATACTCCCGATACTTTTATAAAATCATGAGAATAAAACTGTACTATAATTTTATATTTCCAAAAAAGTTCAATACGTTTGGCTGCTAACTCTGGCTGCTAGCTTCAGCTTCGTGTTAACATTGGGTGACGGTTCAATCGCAATGCTTCAAAAACAGAGTGGAACAAGTTCTTGAAATTTTGGAATTGCCCGGAATGGTCATTGAAAGACTTACAATTTTCTTCAGAATTTAAAACAGTTAACCCTCTGTAGCGCCGTGTAACATTTCTGTCACAGACCGATTATCTGCCTACTAAAATTCAAGTATTCTTTCAAACGCATTTTGCATCAATGTAACTTATCTGTAACAAACTAATGTATTGACTTAGTTTATGACAAAAAATGTAGATGGCATGTTCCTCCAATGGCAATCAGGCAAGATCAAACAGGACACTGGCCCGTTTGGACAGAAAAGAGAACACGCTACAAATTTCCAAACTGCTCTGGTGTCTCACAAACAATGTGCGAGAAATGTGGCATTGCTCTATGCTACAATAAACACAACAATTGTTTCAGACAATTTCACCCAAGTTAAGTTGCACTTTTGATGCAGTGTAACATTTCTGTCACACTCTCTTTAACCCTGTTTTTTTTTCGAATAAATAAAAAAAATAAGATTTTTCCAGAAACATGTGTATTTTTATTTCATTTGATTAACATGTATCAGTACTTATTTAAAAATTTTAACATCTTGCGCTACAGAGGGTTAAAAGGACTCTCGAAATTAAACGATCTTTCTCGAAAAAGAGGCATGATCTCGAAATAAATTTTCGAGTTTTAATCCATCTCAAAATATGCGTTATATTTTCCAAACATTCTTCTAAACGAAATTTTCATTTGCAAAGATCTTGATGTATTTGGCAATATCAGTTCAGTGGTCTGGCTCAAAAATCTAGCTTACCGAGAGCTATCAGCATGCGAAATTGAAAAGACATTAAAGGCCTGATTGAACCACTTCGCCTAGAACATTCCATATTTGATTCACTGTAAATACAAAACAGTAATGTCGGTTCTAGGACCCCATGGTTTAACCATAGAACAAATAATTTAAAATATATTAAATTATGATATTTTGATTCTGAAAAAAAAATGTAAAAAGCTAACACACATAATGAAACTATTCTAATAACAAAATAAACGGAAACTTTTTTAAAAGAACAAAATATCACAATTTCATAATAAAATGTTTACATTCTGTCATAGAATATTATGCTCCAATTGATAATTCAATAACTTTTTATGTGTTATATTATTAAATTTTATTACGAATTTAGTTTGTGCAGAAATTATATGCACTTAGAATGCATTGCAAGCAGCTTTAATTGTCCGATGTGAGGGGTATAATTCATGTGCATAAAATTTGCTTATAACTTTGTTCGGACAACTGGTATGGCTAGGTGTATATTTGATAAAAGTGTTATGTTACGTTTATCAATTTTTTTTGTAATATTTTCAATGTCAGTAAGGTTTAGATCCATTGGGATGCAGGCAAGCACTTGTATTTTCATGAATGATAGTTTTGTAAATTATGCAATTGATTTCTTCTACTGGAAAACCAATTCAAGTGCCAAATATGTAATTCCCACGACGTGTCCCCTTTACAGTTTTGCAATAAAAGATGAAGCTATTTAAAAGCATATGCAATAATACTCTAAATAAATAATCTCCATATAATGTCACATACGCGCAGGATAAAACCATGGTATGTTCAGAACACAGAAGATTGATTTCAAAACTGATGTATATATCTCCAAATATCAAAGTCCACGTATCTCACAACAAACGCAACAAGGGTTTAACAGCCTCATTCTATAGACAATTCTAAATAAAAACACTCCAATACATTTTTATTTGCGCGGAAGTGAAGAAATCAGACGGATTCTACGAAGTCGGATTAGTAAATTCGTAGAATTTATACCATTTCTATATTTCAGCGTCAAATGAAAATGGATTCAAATTTTTTTGTTCACAGTTGCGTACAGAATGAGGCTCTTGAACCCTTCTTTGCGTTTGAGATACGTGGACTCCGATGTTCGGAGAGCACCCCCTTAAATTCTCAGTAATTACTACGTTACGGAGTGCCTCCGTTTTTAAATGTAATTCCCCTATCGATACAGATTTTTCAATTATTATGCAAATAGTAAATGCAGTTGTTTAATTAACTATCATGCAGGGTGACTCAGGACCATCGCGTCATAGGCTATCAACGTATTCCTAGTCAAAATCTGCGAATGAAATGTTTTTTATTTCTCATGGAAAGTTTGTCGTTAACAAATTACAACAATTTGAAATTGGACAATCCAATAGCATCTGACACGAGAAAAACACAAATATACCAAATACGTCATCTGACTCATGTCACAGAATAAGTTGAATGAATTATCACTTCTGAAAAGTATGTAAGTTTCCACTCCGTTCATACTTTGCTTTGTGGCCAGTTTGTATTGGTGCCACATACCTTTATCAAATATTCACCTGGTTTTCGAAATTAACAACCCAATTGGCTGATTTTTCTATCGAGTTGTTTTTTTAAATAATTTATACAAGAAACAACCGTGTTTTTTCACATTATAGATTAGACGATTAGGTTGTCGCATTTGATAGAACTTTAGCTAATTGTGAAGAAATGGTAAAGACAGCCAGCCTTATAAAGGTCTTATTATGGCGAGTATGCATGCAAGAATTATTCGTTATAATTAAGATCTTTGTGTTTCCAATTGGATATCGAAGTAACTAACTCAATTTGAATAAGATGTAGTCAAATCAGTGTTTATAGAATTTCCACGCCTCCTAGTCCACATAGACCCACCAAACTTGTCAGAGGATTTTGTTCGTAGTTGCTGAATTTTGGTACTAGAGTTTCAAATGGATTGCAGCCAAATACGTAACTCTCCGATTTGGATTTGTCGTAGTAATTTTAAAAAGTATCATAAACGATACATACGATTCTGTCATTTATTTCTTTAAAGAATGTTATGAGATCTAGGATCGGGCAACACGGATCGAGTGCATGGATTGGTTATAAATAATGTAGTTACGAAACAAAGTTATACGTACTACTTGCACTACAAGACAAATTGAATGGACATAAGAGTAGTGGAACATATTATCATACGACAAAATTTCGAATGCAAATGCACCCGAAGTGCTGCAGAAATTTTGTACAACTTTGTCTACAAATCGATCCAATGCACATGTAAAGAGCAAACCTTCGTTTCGTTCTATGATCAAAAACTTACCTTCAAGGTGACAAGATTGAATTCCCTTCTGAATTAACAAAAATTCATACGGAAATATGTAATATTCCGATTTCTGGCATCTATGTAATTGTACAGTTACATGGAAGCACAAAATCTATTTATGTACTTCTAATTTGCCATTCGTTTGTAATGGTAAGTCTGCATTATAGTTTGATACATTCAAATGCAGTACAGTGGGCGCTAGATAAATAGCCTTTCAGTATAAGGCCTTGCGAGCGAGTGCCCCTCCACAAGCACGGTCAAACATACAAATGCAGCATCTCTCACCGCGCATGGCTCCTGCTTCCGACGCCAGCAGTGGTAGCGGTTAGCAGTTAGCCATTTTAGAGAATTTTCCTCTGCTCGGGCCCCGCGTTTGGGTATTCTAGCACGGTACTAACACAGTATATCTAGCGTCCACTGCAGATTATTTTTATAAGGTTTAACAATCTTGTCAGGTATAAAAGTGAATAACAAAAAAGCATTTATTCATTTGGTCGACAAATCGTCCCGAAAGTATTCCAGTCTTAAGGATGCATTAAACGGACAGTGCAGTCAAGCAGCTGTAAAGACAGAAATATAATATATGGATGGTTTAAAAATAAAACTCAAGTTAATCAAGTTGTATTTAGTTGAAACAATATTCCCTTAACACAGAAAAAAATCTAAAAACCTTAAGTTTCAGCTACAACAACACAATTATTCACGACTTTGAGGAGATTCTATTCTCATTTATTCTATTCGCATCGTTTGGTCGATTTTTATGAACTACGGTTCATTTTGTTCGCAAATGAATTCTCTACAAATCTACAAAATAATATTTTGGATAACGCTGGAGTGTTTTGTTTCTATTATTAAGGCATTGGCTTACTATTCACCGCTTATAATGATTTTACTAATTATGTTGTTTGATCAACTGAGGAGCCAAATACAAAATGTGACTTTGTTGATTCGTAGAGAATTTATTAACGATCAAAATAAGCTTTAGTTAATTATCATCGTTTAAATGATGCGACTTTTTACTTGTAAAAATTATGTAATACTAGGATCTCTTTAAAGTCATCAATAATTATGCCATGGTTTTGAGATCAATGATCTTTTAAAGGATTTTCTATTCGAAGGGAATGTTGTAACAATTAAATTCAAGTCCACGAATATCAGTACCACTTTCAAACCTTCGTTATATGATATTACAGTCTTTGCAACTGTTTAACGTACTGGACTCTATGTTTGGTTCATCCGTAAGAAGACTACAAATCATCCAAAAATCGATACAATTCAATTGTATGTGAAAAGTTTATAGAAAAATTGAACTGGAAACTATCAAAGGCATTGCTATTGCAAATACGAGACCTGCGACGATACCAGTTATTAGAAATGCAGCACCAAACATACCAGCAGTTGCTTGATGCTGAGACTCTACCGTTCTGAAACATAGAAACATATTTATCACTACTAAAATATCAAATACAAATGAGACCAGCTATTTTTTTTTTTTGTGACAACGTAGTAGATAATTTATTTACGATTGACAAAAGCAACTGCAAATTAACTTTGAATGGGACAAAATACAATCGTGTTTTTTCTGAACTTTCCCCGTAATTATTAGACAAATATTTTACATCGGCATTAATAGTTACGGAGTCAGGCATCTCTGTAAATAAAGACTTAGCTCAAATTTTTAATTGCAAGCCAATGAATTTTTGGTTATTTAAAAAATTGGTTGGCATAAAAATCTGACTCCTTGCAGACTACCACTATATGAAATTAAGAAGACCTCTAGGAGGTGATGGATCCACCTCACATAAAATGTCTGATGTAAAATAATAGTTTGCAAGCATCTCAAGAAGTATTTCAAAATCCATGATCGTGTTTACCTTGGACAGTGCATCATAGCAGCTGATGAAAAGTAGCCACTGGTCAGACCCATTGTCATGGCTATCAACCAATAAGCTGTATCATCTTTAATTAAAACTGGTATTGTCCTGACAGCTGAATTAGGTTTGTAGTTGCATAATAAAAATATCGGTATGTATAGCACCCTCAGAAGAATAGGAATGACGAGGTATTTCCTCCAGGGCTATGCAAAAAATAATCTAATTAATGAATAAACGGACCTAAACCTTGTAGTGATTCAAACGAGCAGATGGGTGAATCATAGTTCAACATTTCAAACATTTTTGAAATACAAGTAAAGTACCTTTAACAACTAAAAATGAAGAATTAAGATTACCAATCGAGCTCACCCATTGCAAAAAAGAAGCGATCAAGCTCCCAATCATTGCCGTTACGTTGAATGTCATGAAACACATGACATTCATATAATATGTCTCTTCAATGATGAAATCGTGTGAAATCTGTTGAATGCCAGACTGGACACCGGGAAATATTGAGAGTGTAACAAAGAAAACAAAGAACACATTGAAGCATTGTGGCCAACATTTTTTAAATATTTCCCAGTACGGTGGTCTCGATGTCTGTCCTCTTATACTATCATTTAAAGCTTTTCTGTTGGCTGCTTTTTGGTTTATCAGTTCATGATGCCGATAAAATCTCTGTAGAACATGTAAGTAATTCTCAACATACAGAGCAAGATACAAATATACATTTTAAAATATTACCAACAGTGATTACTTAATTTTGAAAGATCTAGCATGCTTATCACGTGTTCAAAACAAAAAGTGACAGACATAATTGTACCTATGCTGCGTTATGTATAGTTAACTACCACAGCACAAGAATTTAAAAGATTCATTCTTCCAGCAAGAAATCACGACACTTCATGCGTTTGGTCGATGTTTGAAATTGACTGAAGCACAAAATTAAAATAACTAGTGCAAGTGCGTTTTCATAACAAGGAGATAGATGGTTTGATAAATGTTTCCAAGTTATTGGAAAACATTCATTTGTAAAATAAATTGTGAGCTTATGTACTTTCAACATATCATTGAACATTAAGACATGTGCAATCTTTGCTATTAAATTTTCATCATTTTCGTACTCACATTCAAGGGCAAAGCAAAATATGTATCAAAACAAGCCAAAAGAACTAATAGGGCTGTTATGAAATAGTATATCGCTGCAGTCCGTTTGTTCGGAGACATCATACTGGATAGTAATTCAATTATAGCAATTATAGTCCCACTAATATTCTGGAACAGAAAAAAAAATATATAAAAATTAGCGACATACAAAATCTATAGTATCGCAGTTACCAACACAGTTTGATACAATGAAACCCTGAGAATAAGTGTCCTGGTGACACAGAAATTTTTGCTGCACCAACTTTAGCAATAAAATCCTAATGAAAAAAATTGTACCATTGTTGAAGTATAAAATAATGTGCACATTAAATAAATCATTTAATTCAATATACTTACAGAACCCAAAACAACCATTCCTGTATACTTGGCAGGCAGTTTTGCAGCCATTCCATACACTGAATTCTGATATATACCGCTACCAGCTGAAATTTTCAGAAATTTAGCATTAGATTTCTTCAATTCAATTACTACAATGACGAGGTAATATGTGTGTAACATATTCAAACTGGGTTGATCTATGTTTTTTACTAAATGTACATTCAGAAAACTATACTCCGTCCAATGAGAGAGCGGACTTGCTTTGCGCTTTGGTGATCAAATAAGGGGAAAAGAGAAGTGCTTGCATAATTATGCTATCCAATACCTTAAGCTCTCCTGTTAACTTACAATGATGCTACCCGTTCATTCCATCCTACCAGATTCTACTAAAACAGATGAGTTTTCTTTGAATTGTAAGTCTGTTATGTCACTGAACGGAGTGTAGGGATATTCAGGGTGATAACAAAAATTGAATTGAATTGAAATTGATACAATATTCCGTGAGATTTCCTTCATTCCCAGAGAGACTACAATCATGCTTCAAAACTGGTCTTGTAAATGCTGCTCAAGGTAACTTGTAGAGAACGATGTAATAAAATTAAGCAGATGTTACGTCAAAGTGAAAAATTATTTGTTCTATCTCAAACGAATTAATATTTAATTCGTTTTTAATTATTACTAATAAAACTGAAATAATTTGGACAAACAAAACAAAAATATTTTTTCAACATTTCCTCAAGTTTGATGAGAATTTTTGAAATTTTGCTGTGTTTTGGCAGAACTCAAAAATCTCTTGAGAATCCTCCGATTTCTCGATTCTGTTGCCTCCCTGGATATGTCATTCTGGGAAATAGATTGTAGACGTGTGTTGAACCGAATTTATGCTACATGATTGATATTTGTTGAGCATAATATGAAATAGGAGAATGTATATTGTAGTGGTGTGTTCTAATTGTTTTTTTTTTTTCATTCATTCATCATTCCCACACGGTGTCAATATACTAAATTACGAGAAATTTGGAAGTTTTTTGGAACAATTCAAATGAAATTACGCTGTTTTAGAATTGATAATATTAGAGCTAATCTTCCCAACTCTGTAGATTCCCCCACCCTCACCCCAGATCCTCGGTAAAAGAAACGTTGAATCTTTCAATGGTAATAGATAAATACATTCTGTGGAAGATGAAGAAGTTTGAAATACAGATGTGGATTGCTCTAATCATGCAAAATATTTATAACAATACCTCATACACACTACATATAGATACTTTAATCGATAGATGACATACTGTTCAAAGCAACAATAGAGATCATGGTAATCCAAAAGAATAAACCAGGCCAGGCAGAGCTGTCTGTCATTGCTAAAACGATTGTCAGCACAAACATTGCGACTTGTATCAAGAGTCCCCATACAATTCGTGCTGTTAAATTGTCCCTGTATGACAAAGAAAAGTGTATGTATATACCGTAAGTCGATGATCATAATTTGAGATATAATAAAGAGAAGTAGTCCAATCAAAGCTTGAAATTGAGAAATAACATAATATATTAATATTAATTGTTATCTGAGGGAAAAAAGGGTTATTACTTGCTGCAATGAAACAATTTTGAAGAGTTCATATTTGAGAAAACTTGCAGTGACAGAAGATTGTTGACTATTGAAGATTTTGCACTTAGTTAGAGGCTAATGAAACAAGATTCATTTGATTTTGAAGAATGGGTCAAAGAAGATTCTTTACTGCTCGAAGCACTATTGACTGTCGGCATTTCGGCTTAACTGGGGTTAAAGCACATACAGCCGCAGTATACACGATGATTATATTTTATGTGTGAAAAACTGTAATTTCACATGTCAAGGCAAGTTTAATAAATAAACTTTTAAGTTTCATTGTTCAATAACTTATAGTAATAATCACTCGTAATGGAAAAGTTTTCCGTAATGATGTAATATTTCTATCACTTTGTAAACTTAATTCTGTTATAGCATGTTATCACATCGTTTACAATAAAAAAAAACCGCGTCACTGGACTGATTTTTGAAAGCCCTATTGTTCGTTTACAGAGTTAAAGCCTTCATTATTCACTTGAGATTGATTGGATGGTTACTTTGAAATAACGTGCCTATTTCTTAGGGTTATTATCTATTTTAAGAAAATGTTGTAGTGATCTTTCCAAGGCTCAAAGAATTATCTAAATACGACAGAAGTAAGATTTGTTAAAGAGGTACCCTAGTCGATTTCGAGGTTGTCATATATAATGTATATATCTACAAATATCGAAGTCCATGTATCTGAAACGCGAAAGAGGGCTTCTTCTAAACACAACATTTCAACGCATTTTCATTTGAAAAATAAATAAATTTGCTAATAAACAAATGGCATGGATTCTACGAAATCCCAATAGTAAATTTGTAGAATTCATGTCATATCTTTATTTCTACGTCAAATGAAAATGCAAGAGCGCGTTTTTGTTCAGTATTGCAAATAGAATGAGGATGTTAGGCTCTTTTTTGCGTTTGATACACGTGGACTTCGATATTTGGACATACTGATAGAATATCTTGAAAGTTAAACTCGGTCACCGCCGACTCGGCACCACTCACGTTCTTCGTCTGTTTTTCGCAGACTGGCCATCCCATATTTAATTTCAAACTGCGAAAGGCCGAAAATCGAAAAAAGTCCTTAAAGCTTATCACATTAGGTGTGATCATCCATAAAAATTTCGATGGAATCAAAAACTCAAATTATGATTCATGGACGATTTGACAGGGAATGACCCATACATAAAACGAAAACATAATAGTCGTCGTCGTCGAGGCAATCATTTTTCGACCTTTCGCAGTTTAAAATTAAATATGGGATGGCCAGCCTGCGAAAAACAGATGAAGAACGTGAGTGATGCCGAGTCGGCGGTGACAGAGTGTTAACTTTCAAGATATTCTCTCAGTATATGCGTCAATGTCGAAATCGTCCACGTCACTCCCTTGAGATACTATAGAGTCTTCTACTTTTTGTTTTTAGCATACAGATGATCAAAAAGAAAAATAATTATAATTTATTTTATGCAATGGTTTAATAAAACGAAAATGAATCAATTAAATTTTGTTAAGAAATTTGTTAATATTATAAAAATGTTATTGATCCAACAGTCTATTCGTACTTAAAATAAATAGTCAGTGACCTTTTATAATCTGTATCAAATATTATTAAAGGTCAAGCTTCTCAAGAATGCAAGCAATTTACAATTATGCTTAATCAAAGTATTTGTTCGGACTGGAAATTTATTACTCACGACAGAGTTATAGAAGTTGATAAATTATAGCACTTGAGACAGTGAAAAATAAAATAATTGAATCATCATGAGTGGGCAGAAATAAATATAATGAACACTACTGTATTGGTTTGAAAATAAGTCGAGATTTTTTAGGTAATCTGCTGTATCGCCAAAAAAAACTTCGTTATTGATTAACTGTTGTAACATTTGACTAATAAAATCACGAATCTTGAAAAGAGTAGTAAGTATAAACAAATTAAGAATGAGATATTTATACAATACACTCGAGTTTCATTGATACAATGCATGCCGAAAATGCAATATTAATCAAAAAATACATCAGTGATGATAGATACTTTTCTCATAAAATTCAACCTACATTCGGTTTATAAAAAAAATTCTTGAAACAAAGTCGTAAAATTGTGGGTCGCCTTATATTTAGACCAATACGGTATTTAAATATGGCATGTGATTATTGAGAAAATGGGTTGAAGTAAATCTAGCTATTTTATTCTTATCAAATAGATTTAAATTAATTTACGAACCCTAGTTGGATAAATAGAGTCAACCAATTGAAAATTAAATTTGGAACTTGTGCAGCAACTGGTGAATAAGTGTCATAATCCGTGGCGTAGTTCGACTTGTAGCCTGTGTATTCCTTTGAAAACTTGTGTTCAGTAAAGTACTGTGCAAAAATCAAAATATGTTGAGAAGATTGTAACGGACTTAATCGTATTCAATCGCTCATCTACATTTGAACCTTTATTGTCTGACTCAAGAGAAAAAAAATGATACATAGCAACTCTGTAGCTACCCATCATCAAAACTTCAGAAACTAACTTGCAGCATGAATACTCGATTAAGAGTTGAGATACTTTGAACACATTGTTAATATAAAATTTTGACCCAAAAATATTGACTATTATTGTATAGTACAAAAAAATAATGATTAGAATTTATAATGTATATAAAACAATGGTTCATAGATAAACGATTGATTCTGTTTTTGTTTCACTTTCAAAATTGAGATAATGATATTCTTACAAGTTTGGCAGTAATGAACATATTCCACGGCATCAAGCTACCAATTCCATGTAATAAAAATACCATGGCGACCCAATTCCACCTGTAAGAAATCAATTATTAGTCAATCATTCATGCTCCCAGTTTCATAAATTAAAATTTTTACTTATTAACCCTAGAAGGAGCATGTGGGGTCCACATGTGGGGACCCCATTTCCATTTTAAACTATGGGGGTCTGGAACTGCTTCATAATTTAATTTAAGTATCTAAAAAGTGAGCCTCGTCGATACAGCGCCAGGCAGCTGCCAGGTTGTGATTCAGTGTTCAGTGGAAGAAAATTCGGGGTCCAAGCGGACCCCACGTGCTCTTTTGTGTTAATTTTTTTGTAGTGTTAATTCGAATTCGATTATGTTGTTTACATTTATTAATTAGACTTGTTATTGCATGATTATAAACTATACATCTGCTAATGGTGTGGTGCGATGTCCTTTTTGCCCTAGATCTTAAGTCAGAGGATTTCGCGACATCTACCCACGAGCTGTATGTGATATGCAAAAACAGCGACGTGCTGTTTGCTTTGCTTGGGCTTAAAAAAAAATACGGTATTGTTTATTATTTGGCTTGTATTTGATATATTTTTTCAATTATTGAATAAATATATATCGATAATAATTATAAAAAACTTTTTTGTACCGAATTACCCTCAATTCATCCCATTTCTGAATCTTGCTAAACTGGCTGCATTCATATGCTTGAATAAATATACTCTTTTGAGAGAGCGCAACATTGATATTTTTTTTCTCATATGCTGTGTCGAATTTAATTCCCTGTTTGAATTTTTACAATCAGTTGAGTAGAGAAAAGATTAGGATTTTTTTTTTTGAAAAGAGTCATTCTTTCACGTTTTTTTAGATTTTTCTTCGTCAAAAATGGTTCTTTGAGAATTGACTTTCATATACGTAATTTTATTCCTTATTGAAAAACGAAGAGATTCGTCTATACATGAACCCAATTATCGTTTGCAGACAGCATTTTACATAAGAGAGACACGCCGGTCACACGGAACCCACATGCTCCATAGAAGGAAAAAAAATTAGATGCTCTGTCTAGGGTTAAGGAACTTTTATGCATAACAAACCACTTACCCTTGAGTCCGACCATTTCAATCTGAGCAAACTTTTCACATATCTCACAGATTGAAAAATGGTTGGGGTACGTATCACAATTCCAAATTGTCACTATTCAGACAGACCATTACACTAAATAATCAAAATTCCGAGTAGTCAAAACTTACTTATCCATTGGTGGATTCATTTCAAGGTCTGCTTGGTCCATAGTAACTCCCTTAAAATTCAACTCGTCCTCAGGCCTACCCGTACCCTCCCATCCTGGAGAAAGTCGTACTGGTACAGTGCCTAGAATTAGAGATGGAAAAAATTTCAAACTCAATCCTCTCCCAGTGAACTATACAACGATTTCTAGACTCATTTAAAATTCGAAACTCCACCATAATGCACTCAAAGGGTTAATGGTAGTTTAATGAAAATACATGACTAATGAATAGGGATGATAGAGTATACCAATCAGAATAATAGAATGTAGAAATAAAATGCACTGTGTGATGAGGGAAATATTTTTGACCCAACTCATAGTATTTGCATCAAAACAGTCATCTACACAGGTATGTGAGTAATAAAAAAATCTTTATTGAAATTGAATCGACCTTTCTAGTTATATTTTTTCCTGTACTACACTATAAATGCGTCAGTAAACTTGATTCGCCCTATAGTTTTGATGAATACGATTTTATAATAATTTTTTCACCTTTGGATGGTTAAATGCTGATTAGGTATGGTAAGGTGAGGTGATTGATATGCACATACATACATTTGAGAATTATGTGATTGAAGTTAGTTACGTTACTGTAACGGTGCATGTTTTAAAAAAATTGTTACTACGCACCATTAGAATTGTCTGAAATTCAGTAAACCATACTAAACCTAATACCCATGTTTCTCAAAAAGCAACTTCGTGAAAGAGATTCTAAAATTGTAAAATATGGAATTTTTTCCTTATATTTCGTGACCTTAACGTTACTTACTTTAACCTCGTAGAGAATTATATTATAGAAAAATGTGCAGTGCATAAAATTTAACAAGTTCCCATACGCAGTGTAAATGCAGCAGCAGAGCGAAATTCAAGAGTTCATAATACGAGAATAGATATATTTGCAAAATTGCAACTTTCGTCATACGATATGCATGGCATGCAATTTGTAACCAAGGTTGTGTAGCGCAGTTCTGGAATCTCGCTCAAAATTAATGATAATCTGATCTAAGTGAATATAAAAAAAAGAAATAATAATTACCAGAAGTTATTGGATGACCAAATGTTGCATATGACATGCAATTAGAGCAAATGGTTGTTTTGTCTAGAATAACCAAACATGTAAACGTCGTATTCAGGTGAAAAGCTGGTATAAATATTGATTGAAAAAATTTGAAAAACGCAGTAATTTTGAAGCAGTAAGCATAATGCATAATTTCCACACGAACGGCCTTTAATACAAGTGTACAAGGTAAATAGAGGAAATATTTGTTCGACCTTCTTGTATGTGTTTTTTAAACGTCTTAATATTGAACATTCAATAAGTATATAAAGTTTCACATTTTGTTGACACATGGCTTGAAATCTTGTGTTTTCGGGACTTCCGCCATCCATCCCGGTCTAACGAAATGATATCACATGTTTTTATGGCAACATGTTATTAGAGGAGATATGCAATGGAGATAGGACAATCACTATCTAGCAACAAGCAAACTAAAGCCAAATCATCGTTACACAATGATATAATAATGCTGTGGCATTATTAACATTCTCTTGTCTTTGTTGTGCCCAACTTGACCTCTATATCGCTTGAAAAGTTCTTAAAATATAACTGGAAGTACGATGAGAAATTTTTGTTGAACATATTATTATCTGGGTCAGTCAAAAAATGACTAATATAAACAGAGGTTTGAGCTATGGGAAATTCACCGTAGTTTATTCATGTTGGTTATCGATGCTAGTTACATAGAAATAAACGAACCCTAACTTTTCGGCTAACTAAATGATCTGGGTACCACACGACTTGATTGGTTTCGCTTTAATTGCGAAAGCCATTCACTACTGAACGGAAATTATGTATACAATTTTTTTTTGATAGGATTACCCTTAACCGTTTCGAGTCCCAGGGGGTATTGAAGAAACACTGTCAAAGAATCCCAAACAGCGCAACCGCGCTTTCTGTAAATGTACGAAAAGTCCCAAGCAGCGCGATAGCGCTTTGTTTATTTTATGTCGAGAAATACCAAGCGGCACGATAGCGCTTTGTTTATTTTATATCGATGAATCCCAATCGGAGCAATAGCACTTCTTGTATGTGTTAGGTGATGTGATTCTCGTCTTTTTTCATCGCTCCGTCATATTCATTGCAGTTTGCAAAGTGATTGGACAAATTCGACTGCAAGCGATTCTCATTGTTAAAAAAAGCTGTGTGATGTATTTGCGGCAGTAAATCTGAGCACGCGACTTTGACAATCGGTAACGCACTGTCAGTTGTCCCCTATACTCGAAATGTGCTGGGTTTTCTGAACATAAAATCTCAACAGCGTGATCGCTTGCTTGAATCGCGCTGCTTGGGCCTCAAATGGTTGATATAGTTAATTTGTAGCTTCCCTTTTGAGTGTTTTCAGAGAAAAAACGATATCTCAAGAATGAGTTACCCGATTTCAATGGTTTTGATCTCAATCGATGCAGCTTTTCCGAAGAAGTGATTAGATTTTAGCTTTGATCTGTTCAGCACTTTTGGCATTATTTAAAGTACAAAATTCCAAATGATTTAAATAAAAATATTATGAGAATTGATGAATGATTTCGAATGAAAATTAGTACCGTAAAGTTTTTTGGGTCGCTGATCTGATATCTGATGTCAGATTTGCAAAATCCAAAATGGAAAATCCAATGTGGTGGAAAAAAAATCTAAAAATATTCTGTTTCTGGTATAAATTGGTAGGCGCAAGTTTTTTTTAGTTACCGATAACGAATCCAGATCAGACTTTCAAAATTGTAATGTTGGATCCATTATAGTGTTTCGATATAAAAAAATCGCTACATTTTCACATAATATGGTACATGAGGGTTTTTAAATCGTTAATCACAAATTTGAATTTGTGATTCAAAATTCGAACTGGATATCAATATATTTTTTTCTATAAACCTGCAACTTGTACTGTGAGTCTGTAGCCACTAGTTTCTCTTGATATTTTCCTAATTTGTTTGCAAAAACCTTCTCTGTTCATACTATGGAGTCTACTTATCTTGGGAACATCATTTATTTCTATGTAAAGATCAAAAATAGATTTTAAAAAAACTGAACCTCAATTCATTAAAAATAATCATTTGACAAAGCTTAAACTTTTGCCATTTTTCAGTCAACTCAACTCGGCTTTATTTATTATTGTGCTGAGAGAGCAGGGTAAAAACTCAATTTCTAGTTAGAAGAAAACGACACGGATAATATTTGACTGCCGAACCCCCAATGTGATTAGAGTTGCGTATTGGCTGTTAGCTTTTGTGTCATAGGAAAATATATGTTTTTTGCTGATTAGTTAAAACATGACTATATATGTCTCGGGGATTATAAGTTTTAAAGTCAGCAAAGCTGCAATTTACAAGTACCAGTCAGCGCTTGGCGATGCAGAAAATCCTCTTCTTATCTTATATTTCAAGTGACAGAGATAAGAGCTGTACGTTATAATTTTAAGTAGCAAAGATCAGCTGATATGCTCCTACTATTGCTAAGTAGAGTCGTTTAGTTTCCTGAGTCGTGAAACTTGTTCATAGCTCCTCATTGTAATCTGAATGATTCAAAAGGTTATCTGTTCAGTCCAGCATACCAACATGAAGACATTTATTGAAATCGTATTTTAACTTTTCAACCCATTTAGCCAGTTTGTTTTTCTGCCAGTAGGTAAACATGAGGGCAATTGCCTCCTATACAGCAGTCGTTTGTCATTGATATTTGGGTATTCAAAGAGTGGTCAAAGGAACAAAAATATCACAGGCACTTCCAGTGATATAATTTACAAAAGCAGAAAGCATAGGGACCATGCATAATCACACAGATACACTGAGAATGGTCTATGAGTCAATATACATATGAATGCTTTTTACCGCTGCCTGTGGCAAGCATAGCACACGTGTCACACAACTTGATTTCGGTACTCTTATTGGAATGCACGACCCCTTGAAAATAGCCCGATAGGATTGGGTGTAAATTGTACGGAAAATGTTAATTGAACAATCGTAAATTACAATTCCTGTTACAAAGTAACGTAAATCGACATATTATGACAACGTAAAGAAGGCTGGTCGTAACAGAATGTATGTGGGTGTAATCTTATTGTTAGTTTGATACCTTTCGCTAGCAGCGTTTTCTCCTCGTGGTCCACGCCAAATTCCTTTCTCGTGTAACTACCTGACATTTTTGTGAATACTCTGTATTATTACAACGAGGTTTCAATGAATTTCGAACTCGAATGAATGATTTGAAGAGCAGTTAACGTATGTCAAGTCGAAATTAACATTTGTTTCTGTGGTTTCAACTGAAGAAAATGAGGATAATACACTGGGAATAACGAGAGTTCGCGCGCAAAAATGTTGGGTGGACCCTGCAGTCAGAAAAAAAACTAAATAAATATTGTCTTGTGTTACGATGTACACATTCGGTATGGATTATTTTCGCGTTTTCAAGGCCTAATATGGGTTTTTGTATACAAATATTTTAAGGCTAATATTATAGAACGCTCGTGCACAACGTGACCCACATTTTTAAGTATGTACTGTGCAGCGCAGCCTCGCAATCCGCACTGTCTCAGTCGTCATGCGCCACTAGCAGGATTACTAACTGATAGAGTCGAGATTCCCCT